>NC_091386.1:13042127-13092127 GCF_038502225.1 Cherax quadricarinatus
CCCCCTTTCATTTTACCTACTGCCTCACGAACTTCCCCCACACTCACAACTGGCTCTTCCTCACTCCTACAAGATGTTATTCCTCCTTGCCCTATACACGAAATCACAGCTTCCCTATCTTCATCAACATTTAACAATTCCTCAAAATATTCCCTCCATCTTCCCAATACCTCTAACTCTCCATTTAATAACTCTCCTCTCCTATTTTTAACTGACAAATCCATTTGTTCTCTAGGCTTTCTTAACTTGTTAATCTCACTCCAAAACTTTTTCTTATTTTCAACAAAATTTGTTGATATATATATATATATATATTATATATATATATATATATATATATATATACATATATACATATATATATGTATATGTATATATATATGTGTTTATATATATATATATATATATATATATATATATTTGTGTGTATATGTATATACATATACATATATATATATACATATATCTATATATATATATATACATATATATATATATATATATATATATATATATATATATATATATATGTATATATATATATATATATATATATATATATATATATATATATATATATATATATATATATATATATATATATATATATATATATATATATATATATATATATATACATATATATATATATACATATATATATATATATATATATATATATATATATATATATATATATATATATATATATATATATATAAATATATATATATATATATATATATATATATATATGTCGTGCCGAATATATGAAACTGGTCGGTTAGCAAGAACTCATTTAAAATTAATTCCTTTCTGAAATTTTTTCTTATACGTTTAAAGATATATTTTTTTCATTAACATTAATGCAAAAAATTTTAATTTTGCACCAAAGTATCTTAGAAAACTTACCTAACCTTATTATAACAATAGCAATTTATTTTAACCTAACCCAACTAAATATATTTTAGATTTGTTTACAATAATTTAATACTAAACAAACATAGTGAAATATTTTTTTTTCGTTAGGTTCAGAATGATTTTGGCGAAATTATTGCATACACAAATTTTCACTTGTCCTGTATGGCAAGTCGAGCGTTGCCAGCCCCTCACCAGCCCCTCAAACTCCACCAGGCCACCACGGTAAAAGTTCACTACCTTCCACGCACCATACCCTCCCAGCATGTCATATTCCACTCCTATTGTCTAGTCTAGCAGATGGATGCCAACCAGGAGGAAGCAAGCAGCCAGAGAAATGGCACGACTGGCAATACTAGGAGAGGCAAGTGTCGGTCATGCTTACAGCTTCGTTGTCTCAACTCTAATGGTTTCGTCCGCAAACACGGTAGTTGCCCTGGTTGAGGATGTTCTCCTGTGGAAAGTGATGATCAAGAGCCATCTCAGGCACCTGAACCCACTCCAACAGATCTCATCTCATCAGACAATATCTTGGAAGCAATTAAAGCAACAGGTACGAAGACACTCACACATATTCCCAAAGCAGCCCGTCCACACGCAGCTGGGAAACTTACAGACCTCCTGAAAAAAGTAAACGATGGTTCCACTATCTTAAAATGCTCCGCCAACCATCAAGGCATGGCACAACTTGCTACTTTTCGGCAATGTCTGCTTAGCTGTGCCGGAAAGAAGGGGAAAGAGGCTAGCCTCAATGATAATTAAATCCTTAAGAGATTTTCCTAGAGTTAATAACCTCATTCACCTTCCCCGTCAACACAAAAAAGGGAGAGGCAGAACCCCCACTCACTCTACTGACAGTGAAAAAGTCAGAGTCCAGGTGAGCAAGAAAATTGAAGAGGGCAACACAGTGGAGGCATTCAGAATTATTACCAGTGAAGATACAGTTGCCCCCAGGGATGGTGACACGGCTGAAGCACTTAGAGGAAAGCACCCTGCCAGGGAAACCAGTGGTACCAACAGTTCCAGCACCTCTGTCCCCACTGTGGAACCATTGATTGTGGAAGACTCAGACATTTTCAAAGCAATAATGTCATTCCCATCTGGCTCTGCTGGGGGTTACACTGGAATAAGGCCACAGCATTTAAAGGAAATGGTTAATCCAATTATTGGGGAAATTGCAGAGACACTGCTTTCAGAGATCACAAGGTTCGTCAACAATTCCTTGGCTGGTCTGATTCCTGATGAGATTAGACCTTTCTTTTTTGGTGCAACACTTTGTGCACTTAAAAAGAGGGATGGAGGAATTCTGCTAATTACAGTAGGCAACACGTTACGCTGCCTCGTATCCAAAGCTGCTGTCCGAAGTATTCGTGCACAGGCAGCCATGATGCTTCAACCAATCCAGCTTAACTTTGGGGTCTCTCAAGGAAGTGAAGCAGCGGTTCATGCAACAAGGGCGTATATCAACAACCTGCCTGAGGACAATGCAGTGGTAAAATTAGATTTCAAGAATGCATTCAATCTCCTGAAAAGAGACGTGGTATTAGCAGCAGTACAAGAACATTTCCCTGGTCTCTTCCCTTTTGTTTCAGCTGGGTATAGCAAGGAATCAATGCTTCTCTTTGGAGAGCATGAAATCACATCATCGGAGGGTGTCCGACAAGGAGATCCTCTTGCACCATTTCTCTTCTGTATAGCAATTAGGGAAATCACAGTCAGACTGACCATCGAGCTAAACATCTGGTTCCTAGATGATGGCACACTAGCAGGTACAAAGGAGTCCCTCCTGCATGACCTTACACAGGTAATGACACGGGGACAGGAAATGTGTCTCATCGTGAATGCATCCAAATGTGAAATCATCTCAGTCAGTCAACAAGTGATAAATGCAGTGAGATCAAAACTACCAGGAGCAGCAGTCATTCCCCCACAAACAGTGTCTTGCTAGGAGCACCTCTGGGAAGCAATGTCATTGACACAATTCTCAGGAAGAAATTGCAAGAGTTAAAGAGAATGGAACAACGAATAGGCAATCTGGACACTCACTATGCCTTGTACCTTCTCACAAAGTGCTTGAGTCTGTCCAGGTTGACATATTTCCTAAGATGTTCACCTTCATATGATAACCTTATACTGCACGAATATGACAGTATTGTGAGGCAGATTTTTACGAGAGTACTTAACCTTACTCTAGAAGACGGGCAGTGGAACCAAGCTACACTTCCAGTCAGACTAGGAGGCATTGGTGTCCGCAAGTCATCACAGATTGCCCTACCTGCTTTTCTGTCCTCGTGTATTGCATCCAGAGAGCTTGTAGCAGCGATTCTCCCTGAACATCCTGGGGGCAAGATTGGAGTCCAGGACCAAAAATTCATTAACGGAGCAATGATCTGGGATAATCTAATGGGATTTGAAACCAGACCTGCTCCCCCCAACAACTATAAATAATGGCACTGGGATGGTCCAGTAATGGAAAATGTAGCCTCAACAATGCTTCAGAGTGTGTCAGGGAAGGATAGAGCCCGCCTCCTGGAAGTGAGAGCCCTTCAAGCAGGGGACTTTCTGTTGGATGCTCCCAACTCCAGCCTTGGCACTCATTTCGACCCACAGACCATCCGCATCGGTGTTGCCCTTCGACTTGCCGCCCCTATTATCGCCAAACACAGGTGTATTTGTGGCAGTGAAGCAGCAGACCGACTCGGGTACCATGGTCTTGTGTGCTGTAAATCCGAGGGAAAGATTGCAAGACATGAGATGTAGACAGCCTGTACTGTCAGATCACACAGCCTAGCCGTCTGTTCTGACTAGTTCATATTTTGTGGCATTTAAGTGCTGCCCTTTGTAGGCTCACCCAGGTCAGTGGGAGGCTGAGCCCATTCGCTCTCATTCCTAGGCCGACCGACTTGATAGGCACAAGTGCTCCCCATCCATGGACTGGCTTGTGGTCATTCCCTCACACTCCCCGTTGTGTACTCACACCTATCCAATTAAAGCCAAACTAGTCCACAACCGTATCATTGCTACCTACGCTACCTTCATCGGCACTAAACCGCTGTTCAGCAAGAACAGTAATAACAGTGGTAACAGCGGAGTCAACGGCATTGTGAGTCTACTCGGGGTGGAGGGGTCGATGCCAGTCAACATCATCCGTCGTCATCCAATGCATCTGCTGGCCTAAAGAGTTATCTGTTACTCCCAGCGTCTTGATGGGGCCTGTCATAGATCTTCGTCCTAGATTTTTCTACAAAATCTGGATATAGGTGTCACGGCTTCATATCCAGCCTTAGCAGTCACGTGTTCACCTCATCACCCTCTCTACAGCCCTTCAACACTCTCCAGCACCATTTTCCTGCATCCTACAGCGTCCCTACGCCCTTCTCAGCTACAAGAAGTAGAGGTGAGGTCGTTTAGTGTGTTGGCTTGGCGTTACTCCATGCGTGACCACGAGGCAGCTCTGGGGTTGGTTGACACCCTAGACTGCATGTAAACACGCCAGCCTCCTCTACAACCTTCTCTGCCACACAACTACGTTCATCTCGCCGTCCGTGTGTGTTGTGTTCTTTCCAGTTTCCTCCAAGAAGTTCTACCTGGATGTGAAAATTTATTTGGTCCCTAAAGTTCCACAGGACAGATACGACGTACGAAGGGGTCCCAGCATAGCCGTAATGGGATGGCTGAGCTGGGTGGCCCTTAAGCCCTCCCAAACAAACAGGATTCTCTCTAGTTGGCTAGGATTGTTGGTAAGCTTATTTAATTTATAGATTTACCCTTCAGGGAAGGAGTAGGTAGTTTTACTGGTAGTACACTAATATTAGGATTATTGAGGCAACTGTAGATAATAATAATGTAGACCTAAGACCTTAACATAGGTAGTAATAGGCCGATAATGAAGGCAAACACTAGGTTAAGTTAGCTAGGGAGAACTGGCAGCCCTAGCTTGAATGACAAGGCACAGGTCTCAAAGACACAATAGCATCCTTCTTAAGACAGACACCAACTGGACAAGACATGCCGTGATCAGCAGACGGCGCCCCCCACGTGTCTTCACATTTGAGACCTGGGGAAATCTGGTAGAGGCACCTCAATGTACCGTAGATGACCTCCTCCGTCAGGCCCATACAGTAAGACAAGACCTCCACTTTATCTCGTAGATTTCTGGCCAGTGTCTGGGGCGATTGTGAGTGAGTTTGATCTGTGGGCCCAGTGTGCAACATGCAGTGCATGCCCAGTAAGTACCAGTGTCTCAAGGCAGTCTGGAAGCTAGTGTCCATGTCTGCATAGTTATACTAGGGGATACATACCCTCTTGGATATAGGAATTTCTGAGGTGCAGGCAGGACACTAATAACGATTGAATATTGCAGGAATTAAGGCTCCCGGTTGCACATGGTTTCTGAGGGAAAGTCCAGAGGGGCTAAGGCTAAGCTTAGGAAAGTTGAAGATCAGGATATATGCTGCAACACCAAGTAAGTTAGCCCTTTATACGTGCATGCAGGCAAGTTTCTTGCAACATCAATCATTTGTGAAAATCTGTCTTATAAGCCACTTGTTAGACTGAGGTACCCACCTCAGAGCTCGGTGTCAACAGAGTTTGCCAGGGTATGCGACTCACTTGGAGGCAGTCCACACAAATTTTCACAAAAAGTGGTCCTTTGAACCGGATGTGGAATAGCTAGGTTAAGCTATCATAGCTAGGCCACAGTTAGGAACCAGTTTAACAAAGTTAGGTTAAGTTAGCACTCCTAGGCCCAAAGTTACATAGAGCTATGCCAAGCTGACTATACACAGAAGTTGTTATTTGCAGTAATTTACAGGCAGGCCAGGTAGGCTAGAGAAGTTTGTGAATTTAATTATTTACAGTGATTTCAAGTAATCCAGAGTAGGAGACTTGTGTGTTGATTACTTACAGTGGATTTGCAAGGTAACCATAATTAGGCTAGGCTTGTGCAATATTTACAACAGTTATAGTAGCTAGGACAGATTTAACATAGTTATTATTTACAGGGATTTCTAAAGCCAGGTTTAAGCTATAGCACACTAGCTAGGTTAGGATTTACCTTATCCAACCATCCATGCTAGACAGAGTAAACTGGGCAGTTAGGCCAAGCTGTTTACATACATTATTCATTTAATGTTTCACAAGTTAATTTGTTGAATTTATTTGTGTTAACCAAGTGATTTTAATTTGTATACTGCACTTTTTATTGTGTGATTTTCATCATCTTTGATTCATGTTAATGTGGGATTTGTGAATTGCACCTGAGACTAGGTTAAGTCCTGTAATTATTTGCTGGCATTGTACAGGAAAGTGCTAGGATAAGCTTTCACATCGATGCACATTTTGATTGGGATTTGAGAGCTAACAGTGTACATTTTAAGTCAGAGTAGAGTCAATATAACAAAGGGAATTGTTAAGCTTGTTGAGAGGCCTTGAGACTCGTTCATTCTTACCTAACACCGTGATGTGCTGTGGGATGGACTGGGTAAAGTACAATTAGTGTCACACTCCTCATTAAACTTCGACAATGGCAGATGGGGGTTCAGGAGAGTCGGGTTCAGTGTTAACAAAATTAAAACGATCAGTAGCGGCATAAAAGGGCATCTGAACAGAATGCGTAACAGGTGCAAGGCTACTTGCCAACGCAGTAACGTAGACTGCGATGATTTGCAAGACTGCTTGAAGAGTTTGGGGGAAAAATGGGAAGCCTATGAACAAGCATTCTCAGCATATGAGCTACAGGCTATTGAGGATAATGAATCCCAGGGTAGTCTTCAGCAGGCTCTGGACGAATTCACTAAGGATGATGTAGATTGTCATCAGGAGATGAATATGTACAAAGATAAGTTAAGTACATTAAAGGCTAGTATTCCAAGGGTGGTGTTGAACACCGCAGGTACCCCAAACAGCCACACACCTGTCAATATGTTGCCCAGGTTGCCCCAGTTGAATTTACCGACATTTGACGGAACCCTGAGTTCATTGCTTTCTGGGATCAGTTTAAATCCCAGATAGATGACAGGAACGATTTGTCAGATGCCGTCAAGTTGCAGTATTTGCGGTCGCTGCTCAAGGGTAAAGCCTTAGACCTGGTCCGGCACTACCAGATTACTGACACTAATTACCAACATGCCAAAGACCAATTAGAAGACATGTTTGGCAACACTGAGGAGATAAAGGTAGCTATACTTTATCGGTTGATGGATCTAGAGGCTTGCCGACATGACCGTCGAAGCCTAGAGAAGTTCCATATTGAAATTATGAGCTTGACAAACAGTTTCAAAGATTTGCATGATGATTATGATTCAGAATGGGTCCTTAGCCAGGTGATTCAGAGGAAACTGGCTAGCACTACAGTGCATGAGTTACACTTAAAATATCGGATGAATAGGTTCACGATAAAACAAATTGTTGAGGGGTTGGGAGATCTCGTTTCTCATTTGTGCATAGGTGTGAGAGAGGAGTCACCACCATCACCACATAAAAACCCAGACAGTCACTCAAAGATCTCGAGAGATCAGTCTAAAGCTCGTACGATTAACGTTGGAGTGTACTATGGTAAAGAAGTGTCTAAGGTAAGAACCTCTAAGCAGAACCTCAGAGGCACTCATGCCAGAATATGCGTGTTCTGCGAAGGCGAACAAGCTAGCACGAGTTGCTCGGAGTATATAACACTGAGCAGTAGGCAACAGAGACTAAGGGAGTTGAGACTCTGCTTCAAGTGTTGTGGGGAACACTTTGCGAGAGATTGTGGCACCCAGCTCAGTGAGTGGCGAGTCTGTTGCAAAGGTAAGCACCATACTGCACTATGTCCCAATAACTTAAGGGAACCCCAGGCTAGTAGGGATATCTCTCAGGTAGAGATAGAAAGTGAGTCCAAGCCTGAAATGGTAGCCAGCGTGATTAGTGGGAGTAAAGTCTCTAATCCGAGTGAGAATCACAGAGGTGCTGCCCTACCTACAGTCATGGCAAAGGTTGTGAATGGGCACAGGTCCAAAACAACCCGATTATTCTTTGACCCAGGAGCACAAGCATCCTTGATAACAAAGAAGTTGGTGGCTAAATTAAAGTTGAAGGCCACAAGGAAAGTTAATATGATGTTGGGAGGGGCTATAAGTCAGGTCCCACCCAAATCTTTTGATGTGGTGGATGTCACAGTCAAATTAGGTGGACACCGCAGAGACATTACAGCCTTGGTGGTAGAGACATTACCCAGGGCAATTACAGCAAGAGGTCTTGCTGCAGCAGCTAAGCAATTGAAAGACCTTGACTTGAAGCTGGCAGACTAGGGAATTACCACTGACACAGTCAGAAATGTAGGTATCCTGGTGGGAGCCAATCATACAGATGACTTCCTGCCTACACGACGGACGTTTAAGGAAGGAATCGGTTTATACATATCCCCAGTAGGATACATCATAGGTGGCAGGATTCCACCTGAATTCCCTGCCACACCAGATAGAGGAGAAGCTGTCCCCATGATAGCTGGGGGAGTAGTGATAATGAGTACCAGTATACACGATGGACCGCCAGGGAGGCTGAACCAGGTAGGGAGTGAAGATCACACGGCCACCTTGGGAAAACACTTTTACAGGGTACGTAAAGAGGGAGATAGATTGCCTTTAAATCCAGGGAACCTCGTAACAGTGGGAGGAAAGGCTACCAAGGCATGTGGGCCACTGGGTGGGAAAGTACAGAGCCGCTCAGTCAAGGCTAGACATACGAAAGACGTTAAAGCTAAAGCAAAGGGTGCTAAGACCACTGGAACCAACAAGTTTAAACCTCCAGAGGTCCACACAGGGGAAACTGGACGGTTGAAGTTAGACCAGAGTCTGCTCGACGAGAGTGGCCAGACGGCACTCGTGTCCAGGGTCCGCTGTGGGGGCTCGCGGAAGGTGAACTTGATTTAGACTTAGCGCCTACCTTCGCCGGCGGGAGGATGTGGAAATTTATTTGGTCCCTAAAGTTCCACAGGACAGATACGACGTACGAAGGGGTCCCAGCATAGCCGTAATGGGACGGCTGAGCTGGGTGGCCATTAAACCCTCCCAAACAAACAGCATTCTCTCTAGTTGGCGGGGATTGTTGGTAAGCTTATTTAATTTATAGATTTACCCTTCAGGGAAGGAATAGGTAGTTTTACTGGTAGTACACTAATATTAGGATTATTGAGGCAACTGTAGATAATAATAATGTAGACCTAAGACCTTAACATAGGTAGTAATAGGCCGATAATGTAGGCAAACACTAGGTTAAGTTAGCTAGGGAGAACTGGCAGCCCTAGCTTGAATGATGAGGCACGGGTCTCAAAGACACAATAGCGTCCTTCTTAAGACAGGCACCAACTGGACAAGACGTGCTGTGATCAGCAGACGGCACCCCCCGCGTGTCTTCTCATTTGAGACCTGGGGAAATCTGGTAGAGGCACCTCGATGTACCGTAGATGACATCCTCCGTCAGGCCCATACAGTAAGACAAGACCTCCACTTTATCTCGTAGATTTCTGGCCAGTGTCTGGGGAAATTGTGAGTGAGTTTGATCTGTGGGTCCGGTGTGCAACAGGCAGTGCATGCCCAGTAAGTACCAGTGTCTCAAGGCAGTCTAGAAGCTAGTGTCCATGTCTGCATAGTTATACTAGGGGATACATACCCTGTTGGATATAGGAATTTCTGAGGTGCAGGCAGGACACTAATAATGATTGAATATTGCAGGAATTAAGGCTCCCGGTTGCATGTGGTTTCTGAGGGAAAGTCCAGAGGGGCTAAGGCTAAGCTTAGGGAAATTGAAGATCAGGATATATGCTGCAACACCAAGTAAGTTAGCCCTTTATATGGGCATGCAGGCGAGTTTCTTGCAACATCAATCATTTGTGAAAATCTGTCCTATAAGCCTCTTGTGAGGCTGAGGTACCCACCTCAGAGCTCGGTGTTAACAGAGTTTGCCAGGGTAGGCAACTCACTTGGAGGCAGTCCACACAAATTTTTACACTGGGTTAACCACGTGGGTACCCAGTTGGCCTAGCCCCTAAGCCAGTCTTGTTCAGCCCCCACACCGTCTACAGCAGCTCGTGACTCATCATTGTGTCTACAACTACTCAGCATCTACGTATCTTCAGCAAGTGCAATTTTTTTTCGTGTTGCCCAGTTAAATTTTTCTTTCCCTTGCTGTTACATTTCCAGTTCATAGTTTCACCTAAGTTTGTTTTTAGCACATTCGAGTAGTGCAGTAAATGTTTTGTTCTCCGTGTGCTGAAGCCACAGTCAGTCAGCGCGCCGAGACACGCTTGCCAGTGTAAACAAACCACGCACAGCTGTGGTTCACGCTGAGCTAGCCACGTTTTCTTATATTTTCTATCTTCACAGAGTTCCCCAGCCTTTCCTGTTCTTCCCAAGTCTATTCTGATAATTTTTCCTACGTCTTTGAAGTCCCATAACAGTGTACAAATGCTACGAGGCGCATAGTGTTACCAGTACATCACTGAAAGTTTCAGGACCTGCAGGACCCAGTACCTTCGTCCATCTCCTGCACTCAAAGTTAAGTAAACAGTGACTTACCTAGCATTTCCAAATATTTTGCGACATTATTTAACTGTCCTGCACCAATACAGTTGTCGCTGAAGCCATACTTCAGTAAATTGTTCAGTTTTAGTCATCGGTGTACATTTTGCCACTTACCTACAGCTTCTTAAATTTTGTACATTTATTTTGCACTCCTACATTTTAAATTCCAGTATATTATTCTGCATCTAGCACCTAAGTTGTCATTTATTTAAATTGTTTAGTGTCAACCATTTATACAATTTATCTCTCACATACAGTTTGCAAGTAATTCCTTTGTGCTGTTATTTTGTTAGTTGCACCTGCAAGTTAGCCACAGATTGTTGACAAACATGCACTGTTTTGTTTGTCAGTGTGTATTTTTTTAATAGGTGTAATCTTCAAGTACTTAAGTATTAGTTTATTCTACCTGCAGTGATACAATCAGTGCCTAGCCCATTACACTTTTCTCCTGTGTCCCCATTTATGTGCTCTCCATATATTCCATGTTTTATCTGTGAATATTCACCAATGTGCATTGCATTTTGCTATTTTGTATGCCCAAGTCATTGAGTGCATTTTTGGGAACCTGCTTATTTACCCTTAATTACCAAAATTACTTGTGAAGTTCATTAATTTTGACCTAGAGATTGTGCAATTTTTGTTTTTGCCAGTGTACACCCTGCTAACACCAGTGTACACCCTGCTAACACCAGTGTACACCCTGCTAACACCAGTGTACACCCTGCTAACACCAGTGTACACCCTGCTAACACCAGTGTACACCCTGCTAACACCAGTGTACACCCTGCTAACACCAGTGTACTCCCTGCTAACACCAGTTAACCTTTGCCCTATTGTTGAGTTTAATAATTTCATTTTTATTAATTTTATTTTGTGTGCAATATAGCATTTGTTGATACAGTGTATTTTTTTTTCTGTGATTTTTGGCACTATTCCATACTCTGATATCTTTGCTGTGTCAACCTCCCTTGGTGCAAGTGAATTACCCTTTTTTGTATTCCAAATTGCAATTGCCAGCACCTGCAACCTTTTTCTGTGTGTTGAGAAAGATTGCAGCACAGTTTAGTGTTGTGAAACACATGATTTATTTAGAATTTTGTGCAATTTTTGCTACTAGTGTTTACAGTTCAACTCCTTTTCATAAATTTTATTGCCAGTCTCCTGGTGCAATTATTAAATACTCTTAGCATCATTTTGTGTAATCCTTTGTCGTTCATTCACTCGCATACATCTCTTGTTTTGTGTTTCAGAGTGTACCACTTTTTTTTTTTGTTATTGTTTCACTCAAATTATTTCCATCACTAAGCAGTTACCTAGTACCTTGGTGCTGTGTTCTCTCTGACTCCATGTTGAATTGTAGCCAGTGCATACCATTTCTTGCTCTGACCTGTTTACCCTCTTCGTGACCTGCTTTGCATTTTAACAATTGACGTCATGAGTTTGACAAGCAGTGGCCGTACTATTAGTCCTGAATCTGCTGATGCTAGCAATGGTGCCTCAGCCAGCGTGATCACACGGCAGGGGGGCGAAGCCTCCCTGACAGTTGGTCAAGTTGTGGCTCAAGTCTCGACCACTAGTGGGTCGGCTAATCGTCCATACCCGACCCTTCTTTTTGACAGTCGTTCGAATATGTTTGAGCCATGGCTGCAGTCAGTCGAGACGACTGTTAAGGCCCAGTTTGATAGTCCCACAGACGCACAGTACATTCGTGCTGCTGTTGCAGCAGTGGATCTCACCCGGGATGATATAGGTGCCTTTGTGCAGCTCAATTGCGTTTGTGAGATTCAACCTTGGGATGAGCTTAAGGAGGAATTAAGGCGCTATTTTCGGCGTAGTCGCCAGCACCATTACCTTGAGATTGTGACCAGCATCTTGGCCGAATGTCAGTACACGCAAGAAAGCCCCTTGGCTTGCATTTGCCGGTTTGAGCAAGCCACCAAAGATTTTACTGATGCCATACACACCACTAAGTGGGTGAGGGGTTGCAACAATATTAAAGCTGAAGACATCATCCCGATGCTGGCTGTAGGTATCATGCGGAGGGATGCCCCCGTAACCTCCAGGGTGCCATTGATGCGCAAGGACTCGGCCCTAAGCACGACGTCCTGGGTGCATACGATGCCATTGACACGATCAAGCCGCCTGTCGAGAAAGGCAAGGTTTGTCGCTTTGCGGATGATCCTATACCCGTCCTTCCGGCGCTGTCCACAGTTACCCCTCGGGCACATCCGGAAGTCACTTTTGCCGCCACTGTCAGACAGCCAGCCCTCAAAGTTTCTAACCCCAGTCCCACTAACACTCGTCCAAGTAAAAATAATGACTACAGTAACAACAGTCAGTCTCATACAAAGAAGCCATCACCGACTTCCTGGACCAAGGCAAAACGTCGCCAGCACACACCATCTCCAGCATCACCTGCTAAGTGCGTAGTGACTTGTTTCAACTGTGGCAAACACGGGCACTACCGATCTGAGTGTTAGAAACCTAAGTCCCCGCAAGGTAACCGTCACCGACCCCACGCTCAGTATCAAGGTAACCGTCACCATCCCCATGCTCAGTCTCACAAGGGAGTCTGTATATACCACAACACTTCCAATCATACCTCTATGATTGGAAGTGTAACAAGCTGCGAAGTATGTTGTCATCACAGTGGAGCAAGCAGTCATCGCGCAATGCACATGCTAGTAGAAGCCCTTCCACTAGTTCATGGGAAGAGGCGCATCCAAGAAATCAGAGAGAGACATAGTAACCCTGTCGGAGTCACTGTATTCCTTCCCTGTTCGCAATGCATTTGCCGCCCTGGGCAGTGATACGCTTGCCGACAGTGAGGAAACAGAGTGTCTTGACGTTGCCGAGACTCGCACCTTCCAGGTCGAGCCTCACCAACAAGCGTCAAGCCTCAAGCAGCTATGACTCCGGGGATTTCGTTGGCCTGTCACGCCTTCACGTTCGGTATGACGACCCATGTGGACCGCTCGTCGAGTCCACTGTCCACCATAAACCTGTCCAGCTTTTTCTAGATACAGGTTCGGTGGTTAACATCGTCCGCTCCACTCTTTTCCGAGACATTGGCCTTCACGCGGCCATATTGACAGAGCCGTTTGTCATTCAGACCATGAGAGGAGTCTCAGGTAATCCGCTGATGGTTCATGGTCATACTACATAAGAATTTGTGGTCCAGGGTCACAAGCTGTCCGCAAAATTCTTAGTCGTAGATAGTATTGTTTTCCTTGGTGACCTGCTCATAGGGTTCAAAACTATGGCAGACCTTAATTAAGTTACTGTTCAATATGTATGATTATTAGTAAATAATTTTTTTCTCAGTTGTTTTTTGAGCTATCTTATTGAAACTTGGTCACATTACTATTGAAAGGTGCTTCTTTACGTACAAAAAAAAATGAAAGAAATCGAACGAAAAATAAAAAAGTTCATGTGTGAACATGAGGGGGAATTAGCACTCACTCAGCGCGAACGAAAAATTTTGTCGAAAAAATTCACAAACTGAGTTAATCTTATAGAAAAATAGCTTAACTCTCTGGCAAAACAATGGTACCAGAATCATTGTTCTACGACATTCCTGCAAGGAATTATGGTCATTTAAATACACCTATGGTTACGTCACCACCCACGGCAGGTGTGCTCACCTGTCCTCAATTTATCTTTTTTTCCGTTTTTTTTTCGTGTATTTATTGTATTATTCTTTCTAAGATAGTAATTGACGATTTGGCATCATAATACATTGGGCGGGATTTATATGTAGAGTTCCAACCAACCAGGAACCTCCCGACACCAGTTTGCTGACGTCATGGAAAATTCCAGTCTTGAGGTGGCCGGGGAATATGGCTCAATATAACGCTATTATAGCTTCTACGGCTTATTTATCTATCACAATTGATCTAATATGACATAATAAACAATATAAATAACAAAGAAATATGGTAAATACTCCAGAATGAATAATATATGGCATATTCCCAGAGTGCTCCATCGGGAATAATAGATTCCCATTCTCAGAGAGGGGCTTCCATTCTCTTTCTTTCACCTCCAGGGTCCTTATATTAAAGAAAACGAACATGGATAACTATGATATACACTCGTAATGCAGTATTAGACTGAGAAAAATGTTATTTTCTCGAAAAAAAAAAAAAAAAAAGGTGGTCCGGCTGTTTCGCGGATTATCTCGGAAGTAAGTTATTCACATATATGAGCAAGTAACTTCGTTAATAATAGCAGGAATGTAATGAAATTCACAGAGAACATAAAGGAAAGATTGTTTTACAAGCTAACGGTTTGTTTTTTGAGATATCATAATTTGTTTTTGATTTATGTGAGGGCAAAAGTCAGATATTTGGCTGAAAGTCAAAACCATACAAAATTTTATTCTTTTTAAGAATGAAGAAAGGATAAATTACAGAACGTCTAACCGTTAGAAATACAGTTTAGCATTGTTTTATGCGTAGATAATGCCAAAACAACTTCTCCAAGTCCCATGTCGAAGTTACTGTTCAATATGTATGATTATTAGTAAATAATTTTTTTCTCAATTGTTTTTTGAGCTATCTTATTGAAACTTGGTCACATTACTATTGAAAGGTGCTTCTTTACGTACAAAAAAAAAATGAAAGAAATCGAACGAAAAATAAAAAAGTTCATGTGTGAACATAAGGGTCCCCCTTAGGATCTGCTTAGATCCAGCTGAGTGAAAAGCAGAATTCAATGGAGTGGATGTGCCCTTCTGTGGCATGCGCTTAGGATCCACTACGTGCTACTCTGTCTCAGAGTATGCAAAGTGCCTGGAATCGTTGGAAACCGGTGGTTTCCATAGCACATTCTCCCCGGGGTTGGTCTCTTGTCCTGATCGACCTCGTAGTAGAGCTCGTTGCCCGTCACCTCCTAGCCATCAGCGCTTAGTTACCAGTGAAACCCAGTCTGGGGACGCCCAGTCTAACCTTCACTCTAACTCTGGTGCTGTTGTAGAGAACAGCAGTTGTCAAGCCGCAGTATCCCTGTCGGTAGGCGACTGTCTGACTCGTGTCATGACATCAGCGAGCAGAGTTACTGCTTGTACAAAGTATGATGTCACTTTGTCAGCTAACTCGCTCACTCCTGTTACTGTGTACGTGAGCAGAGGTTTTGAAGGAAACCATGTGCTGGTTGACAACGACACGTGCCGAGTCAAGGGTCTCTCCCTTCAACCATCCTTGCACACAGTGCAACTTGGTAAGTTGCAAGTCCTTGTTGTCAACATGCACAGTCGAGAATTTCCCCTGCGGAAGAATACCTCAATTGTCGACCTTGTCAGATTCCCTCTCCATGTGAGAGTAGAGGGTGAAACCCCAGCTGACTTCCTCGTGAGTCCAGTTCTCCCAGGCGAGTCTGTTGCTGACTCTTCCAACACCCGGCCAGTGCAGGAAGATGATTTAGCTTTGACAGACTATCCTGAAGAGGTCCCAAAACTTCTCCAGGTTCTTAATCATGCATGTTCTGCAGTCGCGCTAGATGGTGAGTCGATGGGTTTGACCCCACTGATCTCTCACTGTATTCCACTTGACAAAGGTACTGAACCCATTTATGTACCTGCATATTGCCTGCCACATGCGCAAAGAGTCTTCACTGAAGAACTCATTACATGGATGCTCCGTGATGGAGTTATTGAGATGTCCACTTTCCCTTGGAATGCTCCCCTTATTCTGGTCCCCAAGAAAGACAGAACCTGACGCCTTGTTATCGATTACAGGAAACTGAATGCATGTACAATCCCAAACCACTTTTCGTTGCCAGTTCTGAACGACCTGTTGCAGAACATCGGCGATAATAAGGTCTTTTTAACTTTTTATCTTCTTCAAGGGTTCTGGAAGATCCCCCTCGATAATGAGAACAAAGAGTTGACAGCTTTCTCTACGCCAACTGGTCATTACCAGTTCAGGAGGATGCCCTTCTGCTTGCGCGGAAGCCCAATCATGTTTAGTTGTTTGATGACGACAATTTTCCGTACCCTCCTGGGTGGCACGCTCATGGTCTACCTGGATGATCTCATAGTCATGTTGCAAGATGTCCCGACACATCTCGAGAAACTTGACAGGGTATTGGACTGGCTAGCTCAGGCAAACCTTAAGGTAAAGCTGTCCAAATGTCATTTCCTCAGGAAGGAAATAAAATTTCTTGGTCATGTAGTGACTCAGAATGGCATAAAGACAGACGAGTCTAACATCTTGGCCATGCAGAAATTCCCCAGACCCATGACGGCGAATGCAGTCCGGTCTTTCATAGGCCTGGCGGGTTTCTACTGCTCCTTTATCGCAGGTTTCTCCACCATTGCTGCACCCCTGATACACTTACTCAAGAAGGATGCCCCTTTTGAGTGGACGTGTGATCAAGAACGAGCTTTTGTCACTCTTAAGAACAAGTTAACATCAGCCCCAACCCTTAGATTCCCTGATTTCACCAAGGCATTTACCTTGATGACTGATGCCTGCAAAGTTGGCATCGGTGCAGTCTTGTCACAGGAATCTAATGGTAAGCAACAGCCTATTGCCTATGCTAGCCGTGTCCATACTAAAGCGGAAGTCAATTATTCAGTAACAGAGCTAGAAGCTTTAGCCAATGTATGGGCCTTGAGTCATTTTCGGGAAATGATCTATCATTATCCTATCAAGATTTACACAGATCATCTACCTTTATTGGCCCTTTTTGCTAACAAGAACCTCTCGGGAAAGCACGCTCGGTGGTCGCTCACGTTCAATGACTACATCCCTGAAATTTGCTATGTCCCAGGTAAGCAAAATGATGTAGCTGATGCCCTGTCGAGGCATATAACATTCGTGAGTGTCGACAACTCGTTCTCTGTTGAGGATCTTGAGAGAGCCCAACCACAGGACCCTGTGTGGTCTCCAGTCCTTCGTTTTCTGACCATGGAGGATGTTGACTTACAGGTCAAGTCTCCCGTTCCACTGAAGGATTTGGTGGTCAACCAAGGAGTACTGTGGTGTGTTGCACAGCTGGTGGACCACGGCAGGACCATATACCAACTGGTGATACCGGAGTCCATGATACCAGCTACTCTTAGGTTGATCCACGATGTCCCAGGTGTAGCGCACCCCGGGAAGGACCGCAGTATCAAACAGGCACGAATTAAATATTTCTGGCCTAAGGTGGCAGCAGACATTGCCAAGCATGTACACCAGTGTGTTGTTTGCCTACAGCACAAGGGTACCATTACAGGTTCTAACCCCATTCTAAAGTATCCCATTACAAAGGAGCCCTGGGAGAGAACTTCTGTCGACCTGTTGACAAACTTCTCGACCCCGGAGAAGGGAAATAAACACCTGCTTGTAATGGTAGATAACTTGATGCGGTACAGTGAATTAGTACCCATTCCTGATAAAACCGCCGAAACGGTCGCTAATGCTTTCCGTGAGCATGTTGCCCTCCGTCATACCTGCCCATGTGTCCTTCTGTCAGACAATGGGTCTGAGTTCATAAATGCCATAATGCAGGATCTTTGCTCCAGATTTAACATTCACCAAGTGCCAGTAACTCCACGCCACCCTGCGAGTAATGGTCTTGCTGAACGCACAAATCGCAAAGTCCTGGAGGTGCTCAGGGTAACCGTTAACCCAAGTTGTACTACATGGGATTAGGCTATCCCAGATGTTCAGTGTACATTAAACTCCTCCCTCAAGAGCTCGATCAGTGAGACACCTCATTTTGCTTTGTATGGCTATGACAAGCGCTTACCATATGAAATTATGTTTGCTCCACCTCGACCTACTTACGATAGTGATAACCCCAGTGTAGTAAAGATGCAGACAACGCAACTTGTCTTCCAACGGGTACGAGAGAACCTTATGAAAGCTATGATAGATTCACGTCTGAGCGCAATGCCCGCGCCAAGGAAAGCAAAGTGGAACCAGGTTGCAAAGTTATGTTGCTCAACCCAGCACAGACCCCAGTTATGCACAAACTTGTCCCAAAACTCGTGGGTCCTTACCGTGTTCTCCCACAGCTCCGTGGCAATAAGTTCGAGGTGAGGGAGATTGCTACTGGAACTATCAAGGAAGCCCACCTTGATCACATGAAGTATGTGGACCCAGTGCTGACGTCTCCGGACTCTCTCCTCAATGAACCAGCACGGGAAAGCCAGTTTTCTCTTCCCCTGGATAGGAGAGTTTTTTTTTTTTTGCCTGTTTCATTTTTATGTCCATTTTTGATTCAAAAGTGAGCGAAAGCCAGTCCCTTTCTGGGGTAGCTAGTGTAAGTAGTTCCTTTACACCTATGGGCCCACCAGTATTGTCGCGTTGGGACGACGTGAGGTGCATGGCCAAGCAAATGTAGACAGCTTGTACTGTCAGAACACACAGCCTAGCCGTCTGTTCTGACTAGTTCATATTTCGCGGCATTTAAGTGGTGCCCTCTGTAGGCTCACCCAGGTCAGTGGGAGGCTGAGCCCATTCGCTCTCATTCCTAGGCCGACCGACTTGATAGGCACAAGTGCTCCCCCTCCATGGACGTGCTTGCGGTCATTCCCTCACACTGCCTGTTGTGTACTCACTTCTATCCAATTAAAGCCAAACTAGTCCACGGCCATATCATTGCTACCTACGCTACCTTCATCAGCACTAAACTGCTGTTCAGCAGCAAGAACAACAATAACAGAGGAGGTTAATAACATTATCAAGAGGAGCCTCACAACAGCTGGATGCCCAGCAGTAAGGGAGCCACCCCAGCTATGCAGATCTGATGGCAGCCAGAAGCATCCAGATGGTATCACCCTTCAAGCCTGGACAGATGGGAAGCAGGTGCTGTGGGACTATACATGTGCATCTACCTTGGCTGATACCTATCTCCAATATACCAGGGAAGAAGGAGGAGCAGCTGCCAGTTTCAGGGAGTCCCAAAAGTCTAGAAAATATGGAGAACTTGCCCATCATTATATGTTTGTTCCCATAGGCTCAGAGACCCTCGGCTCATGGGGAAAGAATGCATCTAAATTTCTGTTTCCCTGGGGAACAAGCCTCTCCTCTGCCTCCTTGCATTTTGTTGTCATATAATCCATCATTTCTTGTACTGGTTTTTCTGTCAGTTCTCTCTCCCACTGAACACCTTGCAGGAAGTTCCTCATGCCTGTGTAGTCCCCCCTTTTGTAGTTTGGTTTTTCCTATCCAATTCCTGCTACTCTCTCCACATGTAGCTCAACTATGTAATCAAAGCGCAGAACCACATGATCGCAAGCTCCTAGGGGCCTTTCATACATGATATCCTCGATGTCCGAGCTACTCAAGGTGAATACAAGGTCCAGTCTTGCTGGATCGTCCTCGCCTGTCTCTCTGGTAGTGTCTTTAACATGTTTATGCATGAGGTTTTTCAGTACCACATCCATCTTCTTGGCTCTCCATGTTTTGGGACCCACATGGGGCTTGAGGTTTTCCCAGTCAATCTCCTTGTGATTGAAATCACCCATGTCTAGAAACTTTGCTCCCCCCATGTGAGCTCTTCTGGCCACCTCTGCTAGTGTGCCGACCATTGTTCTGATGCTCACATCATAATCTTCTCTTGGCCTCCTGCAGTTTTGTGGTGGGTTGTACATTACTGCAATTACCATCTGTTGGCCCTCAGACTTAATTGTTCGTACTAAGTAGTCCCTTTCGCCTATGCCACCCATTTCTTCCACTATCTCAAATCCCCACCTGTTTTTAATGAGCAGTGCTACTCCTCCCCTCTCCTCCCTCTATTTTTTCAGAGGATTTGATATCCGGGTGGAGAGATTGCATCTGTTATCATCCTGGTGAGCTTTGTTTCTGTGAGTGCCGTTATGCTATAGTTGGTCCCAAGCGGCAGCAGCGCCAGCAACAGGAACCTTGTCCTCTATTTTTACTTCTACCTGTGGTTCCCAGCAGCTTTGTGATGGCCTAATCAAGACCCATATAACACTAACATGTGTGGATACCCAGAATGATATAAATCAACTGCAGAAATCACCTGAAAGTACACAAATTACCAACTAATAGGACTCGTATTACCACCTCCTACCCCTCTGCCACTGAAGTGATACCCCACAACATTCACCCATCACCCATTCCCTACTATTCATCCGAAGTCACAGCCAATGGACAAGGGTCAGAGCAATAAAAGAAGATCCAGTAACCAGCTAAGGACTCCTAACATCAAAGGTGAGAGCAGTAATACCACGAGGAAATCTTGTGGTACTGCCAGCCAGGACACAACCCTCATCACCCACCAGCATCACCACAACACACGACAGACAACAACAAACATGGCCACCACCACAGTCCAAGATAAGTACTTCCTAGGATTTGATGTCAAGAAGATCACCGACCCAGAAATAGCTAACTCCTTACGATTCAGAACCAAACGATCACCAAATTAACCCAGGAAATGCAGGAACTAAAAGCTTCCAATGCACAGTACCTCAGCAAGATCACTGCTCTAGAACATAAACTAGACACTCTGGAACAACAAAGCAACACCCACACCCAGTCCCTAGACACTATAAACACTCTAAAAGACCAAGACACCCTGCTTACTACCAATATTATAGAGGAAAGATCAAGAGTGGACCAACAACATGCCAATGTCGTCACCAACTTCCAAGACCATAATGACCAACAACAGCTAGCTGACGCTGTTGTAGTTAACAGCAAACATCTCCCACCCACAGTCACCCAAGAGACCTGCATGGAGACCACCTTACAACTTATCAAGGACCACCTTCGCCTTAACATACGTAGTGATGACCTAAAGGATTGCAAACTGATGGGCTACCAAGCGGGTAAAAAACAGTGCTGTTAAAATTCCAAACTAGCCTACAAAGAAGCACCGTACTGAAAAGATCTATTTCTATGAAAACTGGTGTTTACGTCAATGAGTGCCTTACCAAAACAAGACAAAATCTCCTTTATCAGCTAAGAAAATTACGCTATGCCCCCAAAATCCACCAGTAATTTGTGAGGGACAGAAAATCGCAGTTAGGAAACAGCCCACTGGGAAGAGATACTTCATCTCAACAGAACATGACCTTAAAACATTCCTAAGTGAGGCTGGACTAACTGAATCAGAGTAAAGTGCAGATAATACTCATAGTCCACCGTTAGTGTTATATTGTCATAAATTTGTTCCCCCCTAAATTTCCAATACCGCAACTACTTTTGAATGTCACTGTTGTATTCAATGACCATTCTACCTCATAGTCTTAATTGTGTTTAATATCTACAGAATCTATCTCCTTTTTTACATCTTACCACTTCACTGTTCTATCTTATTTTATTTGAAACTAACCATAGCTTGTCCTCAATTATTCTACCTCACTTTAAGAAATACTCTATTGCCCAATTTCATTTTAAAATCTCAGTTATTGCCCAATTTTACTTTAAACTATATTGACCAATCTTATTGTAAACTTTTATTATTGCCCATTTTTAGTGCCCATTTTTTAGTGCCCAACCTTATTGTAAACTTTTCATCTTATTATTGCACTATTCTAATCTAGTGTTAATTACCCAATCTTTACTTGCCCAGTTTTAATTTATACTTTATTGCCCTATTTATTTAAAATTTTTATTGACCCTTTTTTTATTTGTAAAACTTGTTACCCAATTTTGTTATAAACTTTTTATAATTGCCCTATTCTATTTTAAACTTTACCACCCAACTTTATTTTACTTTTCTTAACCTTTTTTAACCAATTCTTTTTTAAACTAGTATTTTCAACTACAACTTTTATATTATCCTGTCTACCATCTTACTAGCATATTATAACCAAGTCATTGTCATTTTTATTTTTATTATTTTTTATTATTCTTTTGCTACCTTAACTTGTGTATTTTATCTTGTCAATTTAAATCTAGTTATACTCCAGTTCTTGTAAACAACTTATATAACACCTTAGTGCATTTACAAGTGAGAGTCTGGTGCTATTTCTAATTTGTATTTTTATTATTAGATTAAACCTAGTTGTACTACAGCTCATTCCAGCACAACACATAGACAACATCAACTTTATTATGTGTATTAGTGACTATACTCTATATGACCAAAATGCTTTAGCTATATACTTGTCCAAACTTCCCACCACTACAGTTATCAGTGCTATAACTCAACACACAACTCAGAATATAAATAACCACAATTGAAACCAATTGGAAAGTAACTGCCTTTATTACACAGCATAACAAGCCAGCACTATCCTAAACAATGCTAAAGGTCTATCAGTTTTTAACTACAACATCAGGTCCTTAAGCAAACACTATGATGACCTCCTGGCACTCCTTGAGTTGCTAAGAACACCCTTCTCCTGCATTATTCTTACTGAGACCTGGCTTAAGCAGGACACAATAGATATCTACCCTCAACCAGGATACTCAGCAATCCTCAACTGCAGATCATACTAAGTTAGGGGTGGTATTGCAATCTATTACTGGAGCCAATTATCTTGTAGTATTAGCACCACTTGCTTTAGTAATGAATATGGGGAATACATTTTTGCTAATTTGACTGTAAAAAACCTTAAGACGCCTATAACAATCGGTGCCATTTACCGGATACCACACACAAACATCCCAAATTTCAGTGAGAAATTAAAGGTACTAATAACAAACAGACAAATGAACAAGCACCACCTTCTCTTAGCTGGAGACTTCAATATCAACCTTGGCTTACTAGATGATCAGCCTGTAACTGATTTCATCAACAATATGAACAACACACTTCTCATACCAACAATAACTAAACCAACCAGGCTCACTGAGACAAGTGCAACCATAATAGACCACAAATGGACCAATATACTAGCCCCCCTTAAATCAGGGATAATCACAGAGAGAACTACAGATCCCTACCCTACCTTCTTCTTGACAAACATTAGTAAACCTCCACTGGAATACAACAAAATTTCATTTAGACTCCATGATGAGGCCTCAATAAGGAATTTCACAGCTGACCTAGAGACTGTTGATAGGCCTACAGAATTCTCCGAGGCCAATGGTAATGATGACTGGACAGACAATTTTCTTAACAAATTACTTAGACTATACAACAAACATTGTCCTATAAAAACAAAACAGATCACGAATAAACGGCTCGGTTGCCCATGGCTAACCAGCAGCAGTCTGAAATCCATTGATGAGAAACACCAATATGAAAAGCAATATAGACAGGGCCTAATACACAAAGATTTTCTTAAACACTATTCATCAGTTCTCACCAAAGTAATAAAGAAAGCCAAACAACTATACTACTCCAGCAGATTCACTGACACAAGAGGACATATGAAAAAGACCTGGAAAACACTTTCCCAGATTCTAGTGACCCACAAACTGAATAAAACAAAGAATATTGACCTAACTAAACCTAATAAAACACCACTGCATCCCACTGACTCAGCTAACGAGATAAACGACTTCTTATCAACCATAGGATCTAATCTCGCCAATAAAATCCCACGTATCAATGCCCATGCCGGGGACTACCTAGATGGGAATTTCCCAAATTCCTTCTATCTTGTACCAACTGAGCCCACGGAAGTCACTTAAAAATAACTCAGAGAATCTGTCTCATGTCCCACCATTATTGTACAAGCGTGCAGCTCATGTCCTTTTGCATGCTATTTCATTACTTTTTAACAAGTCACTAGACACTAGCACGTCCCTGAAACTACTCAAGAGGTGGTGACCCTACAGATTTAAACAACTATAGGCCAATATCAAACTTACCATTGCTATCCAAAATCTTTGAGAAACTCGTGCACAGGAACTGTATTCATTTATAATGGCACAAAACATACTCAACCCCTGCCAATTTGGTTTCAGGAAAAATAAAAGCACTAATGATGTAATTATAAAAATGCTAGATCTGCTTTACACCACATTGGAAAATAAGGAATATCCGCTAGGAATTTTTATTGACCTAAGAAAAGCTTTTGACACAGTAGACCACAGCATCCTACTCCACAAACTTGACCATTATGGTATAAGAGGCCATGCGTTTGCATATTTCAAATCCTACCATACTAATAGGTATCAGTATGTCATCATTAAAGACACAGTATCATCAACACGGCCACTTGATACAGGGTTCTGCAGGGAAGTGTCCTTGGTCCCCTGCTCTTCCGCATTTATATTAATGATCTTCCAAACGTATCCCAACACCTGAACCCCATTCTCTTTGCTTATGACACGACTTATGTCATCTCTCACCTTAATCTTGCCACCCTCAACACCATTGTTAACGAGGAGCTGCTCAAAATATCGGCTTGGATGACATCCAATAAACTTATGCTAAACACTGACAAAACCTACTGTATTATGTTTGTTGCAGAGCAGGAGTTGCACAAAATAACATTAAGATCGACAACACTCTAATTGCCAGACATAATGAGGGCAAATTTTTAGGCGTATACCTCGAAAACAACCTGAATTTCAGCACCCATATCCAACGCATAACCGAAAAAGTATCCAAAACAGATGGGATCCTCTCCAAGATACGATACTACGTGCCGCAAAATGCCCTTCTCACACTATACCACTTACTTATTTATCCATACCACACCTATGCTATTTGTGCTTGGGGATCAACTGCAGCAACACACCTAAAGCCAATAATAACCCAACAAAAAGCAGCAGTAAGAATAATCACTAAATCCCATCCCTGGCAACACCCCCCACTCTTCATGGATCTAAACTTACTCCCTGTTCAGTACATCCACAGTTACTACCGTGCAATCTACATCTACAGGACCTTCAATTCCAATATTAACCTTGACCTAAAACACTTTCTTGATAGTTGTGACAGAACACACAGGCATAACACCTGACACAAACATCTCTATGACATTCCCGTGTCCGACTAAACCTTTACAAAAATTCAATGTCAAAGGTCCTAAAATCTGGAACACCCTACCTGAAAACTCTACAACTGCAGACACATTCATCACCTTCAAAACTACCATTAGAAAACATCTTATCTCCCTGATACACACCATCAACTAATTACATGAATACCACCTGGTGGTTCACACTGACACTCACTCAACCATTTGACCACAAACACAGAAATATAAATCTTAATCTTAAAATAATGAATCCTAACTAGTCATAAGTTGGCCTGTGATACTCCAATACTGAAAATATGTATTGTGCCAAAAGAAAAGCATTCACATCGCTAAACTCACAAACTAGTATTTAGTCACTTAGCCATAATACCAACTTACCTCATAATTTGTAATATTTTGAAGTTAAGAAATAATCTAAGTCTGCTCGAAATGCCTAGCCATGCTAGGTGTTCTAGTGGCCCCCTCTGTAATTAGTATTTTCCTACATGTAAACCACAGAATAACTAAATTCTGTAAATTCAGCATTGTAATCCTTATAGAGAATAAACTTGATACTGATAGTGATATATTATGTCTGGGGATGTCTCCTTGATTCTTTCATGCCACTCCTCACACTTATTTGTTATCCCATCTGCATTTGTGTACCACAACTTCAACTTCTTTTCTAAAACTGTGGTTTAGTGGGTACATTGGGGTGGGGGAAGTGGAAGACCTGATAAGGAACTATGGGTGGTTGCTGTGGGGGTGGAGTTTGTAATGAGGTGGGTGGGGGCATTGGATATGGCATGTGTGACTTGGGTTATAATGTTTGGTTGCATTTGGGTAGTCCTGGTTGGGGGGCTTCTGTAGGTGGCTGTGAGGGAGGCTGTGTTTGATCTTCCTCCTGATTCTGGGTTCTCATGTCCATCTCCATCCTCACCTCTCTTTCCTCCTTTCGTCTTTGTATCATCTCTCTCAGTTTCTTCCTTTCTTCCTGTGTTCTGTCGCGGTCGATTTCTCCTGCAGGATCCTGTTCTGAGTTGATTCTGTCTTGAAAGTCACTTTCACTGGCCGGGCTCTCTTGCAAACCCCCCTATTCTCCGAAAATTTACCAACTGGCTCATGTCATCTTCTCCTATTGCCTTCATGATGCTTTCAATCACATTTTTCCCCTTGTCTTCTTGCTTCTTGTGTGTGTGTGTATGTGTGTTAGTTACCATTTTGTCCTAGGCACATGTCGATTAGACACTAGGCCTGTTGTATATACGTACATGTGTGTGTGTGAGTGTATGTGTGTGTGTGTATGTGTGTGTGTGTGTGTGTGTGTGTGTGTGTTTGTGTGTGTGTGTGTGTGTGTGTGTGTGTGTGTGTGTGTGTACTCACCTAGTTGAGGTTGCGGGGGTCGAGTCCGAGCTCCTGGCCCCGCCTCTTCACTGATCGCTACTAGGTCACTCTCCCTGAGCCGTGAGCTTTATCGTACCTCTGCTTAAAGCTATGTATGGATCCTGCCTCCACTACATCGCTTCCCAAACTATTCCACTTACTGACTACTCTGTGGCTGAAGAAATACTTCCTAACATCCCTGTGATTCATCTGTGTCTTTAGCTTCCAACTGTGTCCCCTTGTTACTGTGTCCAATCTCTGGAACATCCTGTTTTTGTCCACCTTGTCAATTCCTCTCAGTATTTTGTATGTCGTTATCATGTCCCCCCTATCTCTCCTGTCCTCCAGTGTCGTCAGGTTGATTTCCCTTAACCTCTCCTCGTAGGACATACCTCTTAGCTCTGGGACTAGTCTTGTTGCAAACCTTTGCACTTTCTCTAGTTTCTTTACGTGCTTGGCTAGGTGTGGGTTCCAAACTGGTGCCGCATACTCCAATATGGGCCTAACGTATACGGTGTACAGGGTCCTGAACGATTCCTTATTAAGATGTCGGAATGCTGTTCTGAGGTTTGCTAGGCGCCCATATGCTGCAGCAGTTATTTGGTTGATGTGCGCTTCAGGAGATGTGCCTGGTGTTATACTCACCCCAAGATCTTTTTCCTTGAGTGAGGTTTGTAGTCTCTGACCCCCTAGACTGTACTCCGTCTGCGGCCTTCTTTGCCCTTCCCCAATCTTCATGACTTTGCACTTGGTGGGATTGAACTCCAGGAGCCAATTGCTGGACCAGTTCTGCAGCCTGTCCAGATCCCTTTGTAGTTCTGCCTGGTCTTCGATCGAGTGTATTCTTCTCATCAACTTCACGTCATCTGCAAACAGGGACACCTCAGAGTCTATTCCTTCCGTCATGTCGTTCACAAATACCAGAAACAGCACTGGTCCTAGGACTGACCCCTGCGGGACCCCGCTGGTCACAGGTGCCCACTCTGACACCTCGCCACGTACCATGACTCGCTGCTGTCTTCCTGACAAGTATTCCCTGATCCATTGTAGTGCCTTCCCTGTTATCCCTGCTTGGTCCTCCAGTTTTTGCACCAATCTCTTGTGTGGAACTGTGTCAAACGCCTTCTTGCAGTCCAAGAAAATGCAATCCACCCACCCCTCTCTCTCTTGTCTTACTGCTGTCACCATGTCATAGAACTCCAGTAGGTTTGTGACACAGGATTTCCCGTCCCTGAAACCATGCTGGCTGCTGTTGATGAGATCATTCCTTTCTAGGTGTTCCACCACTCTTCTCCTGATAATGTGTGTGTGTGTGTGTGTGTGTGTGTGTGTGTGTGTTTACTCACTCACCTATTTGTGGTTGCAGGGGTCGATTCTTAGCTCCTGGCCCCGCCTCTTCACCGGTTGCTACTGGGCCCTCTCTCTCCCCGCTCCATGAGCTTTATCAAACCTCGTCTTAAAACTGTGAATGGTTCCTGCATCCACTACGTCATTTTCTAGGCTATTCCAATGCCTTACAACTCTATGACTGAAGAAATACTTCCTAATATCTCTCTGACTCATTTGTGTCTTCAACTTCCAATTGTGGCCTCTTGTTTCTGTGTCCCCTCCCTGGAACATCCTGTCTTTGTCCACCTTGTCTATTCCACACAGTATTTTATATGTCGTTATCATGTCTCCCCTGACCCTCCTGTCCTCCAGTGTCGTCATTCCGATTTCCCTTAATCTTTCTTCATAGGACATTCCCCTTAGCTCTGGAACTAACCTTGTGGCAAACCTTTGTACTTTCTCTAGTTTCTCGACGTGCTTTATCAAGTGCAGGTTCCAAACAGGTGCTGCATACTCCAGTATGGGCCTGACATACACGGTGTACAGTGTCTTGAACGATTCCTTACTAAGGTATCGGAATGCTGTTCTCAGGTTTGCCAGGCGCTCATATGCTGCAGCAGTTATCTGATTGATGTGTGCTTCCAGAGACATGCTCGATGTTATACTCACCCCAAAATCTTTCTCCTTGAGTGAGGTTTGCAGTCTTTGGCCACCTAGCCTATACTCTGTCTGTGGTCTTCTGTGTCCTTCCCCTATCTTCATGACTTTGCATTTGGCAGGATTAAATTCGAGAAGCCATTTGCTGGACCAGGTGTCCAGTCTGTCCAGGTCTCTTTGAAGTCCTGCCTGGTCCTCATCAGATTTAATTCTCCTCATTAACTTCACATCATCTGCAAACAGGGACACTTTTGAGTCTAACCCTTCCATCATGTCGTTCACATATACCAAAAATAGCACTGGTCCTAGGACCGACCCCTGTGGGACCCCGCTCGTCACAGGTGCCCACTGTGATACATCATTACGTACCATGACTCGTTGTTGCCTCCCTGTCAGGTATTCTCTGATCCATTGCAGTGCCCTTCCTGTTATATGCACCTGATGCTCTAGCTTCTGCACTAATCTCTTGTGAGGAACTGTGTCAAAGGCCTTCTTGCAGTCCAAGAAGATGCAATCAACCCACCCCTCTCTCTCGTGTCTTACTTCTGTTATTTTATCATAAAACTCCAGAAGGTTTGTGACACAGGATTTGCCTTCCGTGAATCTGTGCTGGTTGGCATTTATACTCTTGTTCCGTTCTAGGTGCTCCACCACTCTCCTCCTGATAATCTTCTCCATAATTTTGCATAATATACACGTCAATGACACAGGTCTATAGTTTAGTGCCTCTTTTCTGTCTCCTTTTTTAAAAAATGGGAACTACATTTGCCGTCTTCCATACCTCATGTAGTTGCCCAGTTTCCAGGGACGTGTTGAAGATTGTGGTAAGTGGCACGCACAACATATCTCCTCCCTCTCTAAGGACCCACGGGGAGATGTTGTCCGGTCCCATTGCCTTTGAGGTATCTATGTCCCTTAGCAGTTTCTTCACCTCCTCCTCATCTGTATGTATGTCGTCCAACACTTGTTGGTGTATTCCTTGCTGGTGTCCCCATCTGGTCTGTCCCCCCAGAGTCCTTCCTGTCTCTACTGTAAATACTTCCTTAAATCTCGTGTTGAGCTCCTCACATACCTCTTGATCGTTTCTTGTGAGTTCTCCACCTTCTTTCCTCAGCCTTATCACCTGGTCCTTGACTGTTGTCTTCCTCCTAATGTGGCTATACAGCAGTTTCGGGTCAGATTTGACTTTCGATGCAATGTCGTTTTCATACTGTCGCTGGGCCTCCCTCCTTATCTGTGCATACTCGTTTCTGGCTCTTCTACTAATCTCCTTGTTTTCCTGGGTCCTATGCCTCCTGTACCTTTTCCATTCTCTGTTGCACTTAGTTTTTGCCTCCCTACACCTTCGGGTAAACCAAGGACTCGTTTTGGTCTTCCTATTATTTCTGTTTCCCTTGGGAACAAAACTTTCCTCTGCCTCCTTGCACTTTGTTGCCACATATTCCATCATCTTGTTTACTGATTTTCCTACCATTTCTATGTCCCACTGAACCTCCTGCAGGAAGTTTCTCATACCTGTGTAGTCCCCACTTTTATAGTTTGGCCTGTTCCCTTCAGTTCCTGTTACCTTCTCCACTTGTAACACTACTATATAATCAAAACTCAGAACCACATGATCGCTAGCTCCAAGGGGCCTCTCGTAAGTTATGTCCTCAATGTCTGAACTGCTCAGGGTGAACACAAGATCCAGTCTTGCTGGCTCATCCTCCCCTCTCTCTCTGGTTGTGTGTGTGTTTGTGTGTGTGTGTGTGTATGTGTTTGTGTGTGTGTGTGTGTGTGTGTGTGTGTGTGTGTGTGTGTGTGTGTGTGTGTGTGTGAGTGTGTGTGTGTGTGTTTGTTTAAGTGTATTGTTGCATGCTAGTACAGGTGTTTTATATTCAGAATTTAGAGCACACCTGTGTGCACTGTAGACAACACCTGGTGTGGTTCCTACCTTTACTGTAGCCCAACACACAACACTTGCACTTCTTTCCTTTACAACCTTTCAATAACTCGCTCTCACTCTCCGAACACGTCTTCTTGCACGTCCCTCCACGCTTCTTGCACTTCTTCTTGGTCTTGCATTCTGACGGGTTTTATACATGATTTAATATTTCTTTCACTTGAAGGCCTATCATGATGTTAGTTACTGAAGTCATTCAAAGTAGTCACTACAAGAGTTCAAACTCTTGTAGTAATATTATGACTTTAAATATCCTCGAAATAAATTCTCTCTGATTTTTGTTTTAAAATATGCACATTTAATTTTTCCATGGTCTAATTATTTATAAAATTTTGCACTTTATTAGTAATCAGAAATGAGGAAGATTTCAAGTGAAGTGTTTGTGTTTACAATAAAAACTAAAACAAAATAAGCTAAACAAATAGCAATAATAAGCAACATAAATAGCAAAATGTTTTTATATATCAGCAACATAAAAATACTTTGGGTCATCAACAAAATAGTCAATAAAAATTAAAGATACCTGACAAATTATATAATAAAATGAGAGGTGACTCACGTTGTTTGCAACATTTGCAAGACTGACAGGAGCCTCTGGTGTAAGTCTTGTGTACAGTTGAACATTTCTTATCTGGACTGACACAACGACCACCAAAGTTCTTGCAATCTTGCAGAAGCTTCTTGCAAGGGTCTACCACATATTGTCCTTTCTTGGATTTTCTCTCAACCTTATTTTTCCTGGATTTCTGCTTCTTTACTTTCCTATTCTTAGTCTTTCTTCTAACTTGTTTCCATTTCTTATTTTTCCTTGATTTATGCTTCCTTCTCTTCATATTCTTAGACTTCTTTCTAACTTGTTTCGTTTTCTTATTTTTCCTGAAATTACTGCTACCCTTCTTATTCTTGGATTTCCTGCCAACCTTCTTATTCTTGGATTTACTTCCAGTCTTCTTATTCTTGGATTTATTGCCAGTCTTTTTATTCTTGGATTTACTGCCAACCTTCTTCTTTTTGAATTTACTGCCAACCTTATTCTTGGATTTACTGCCAATCTTCTTATTTTTAAGTTTACTGCCAATCTTATTCTTGGATTTATTGCCAGCCTTCCTACTCTTTGATTTATTGCCAGTCTTCTTATTCTTGGATTTATTTCTAATCTTCTTATTCTTGGATTTATTGTCAATCTTTGTATTCTTGGATATATTTCTAATCTTCTTGTTTTTGGATTTATTGCCAGTCTTTTTATTCTTGGAATTACTGCCAGTCTTCTTATTCTTGGAATTATTGCCAATCTTCTTATTCTTGGATTTATTGCCAGTCTTCTTATTATTGGATTTACTGCCAGTCTTCTTATTCTTGGATTTATTGCCTGTCTTCTTATTCTTGGAATTATTGAAAGTCTTCCTATTCTTGGATTTATTGCCAATTTTCTTATTCTTGGATTTACTGCCGACCTTCTTATTCTTGGATTTATTGCCAGTCTTATTATTCTTGGAATTATTGCCAGTCTTCTTATTCTTGAATTTATTGCCACTCTTCTTATTCTTGGATTTATTTCCAGTCTTCTTTTTCTTAGTCATATTTCCTCTCTCCATATATTTGGATTTTTTGCCTTTCTTGAAATTCTTGGATTTACTGTCAATCTTCTTATTTTCAGCGTTCTTACCTTTCTTATCTTTTCCTCTTTTCTTATTCCTTGTATTTTTTCTTACCTTTTGCTTCCATGTTTTCGTATTTCTGATTTTTTTGTTAATTTTCTTCTTTCTTCTCTTCTTGCTCTTAGATTTTTTCCATTATTCTCTTTTTTTGATTTTTTATCAACTTTCTGTTTTCATTTCTTCTTATTCCTGGATGATGACTGGACAAACATTTTTCTTAACAAATTACTTAGACTATACAACAAACATTGTCCTATAAAAACAAAACAGATCACGAATAAACGGCTCGGTTGCCCATGGCTAACCAGCAGCATTCTGAAATCCATTGATAAGAAACACCAATATGAAAAGCAATATAGACAGGGCCTAATACACAAAGATTTTCTTAAACACTATTCATCAGTTCTCACCAAAGTAATAAAGAAAGCCAAACAACTATACTACTCCAGTAGATTCACTGACTCAAGAGGACATATAAAAAAGACCTGGAAATACTTTCCCAGATTCTAGTGACCCACAAACTGAATAAAACAAAGAATATTGTCCTAACTAAACCTAATAAAACACCACTGCATCGCACTGACTCAGCTAACGAGATAAACGACTTCTTCTCAACCATAGGATCTAATCTCGCCAATAAAATCCCAAGTACCAATGCCCATGCCGGGGACTACCTAGATGGGAATTTCCCAAATTCCTTCTATCTTGTACCAACTGAGCCCGCGGAAGTCACTTAAAAATAACTCAGAGAATCTGTCTCATGTCCCACCATTATTGTACAAGCGAGCAGCCCATGTCCTTTTGCATGCTATTTCATTACTTTTTAACAAGTCACTAGACACTAGCACGTCCCTGAAACTACTCAAGAGGTGGTGACCCTACAGATTTAAACAACTATAGGCCAATATCAAACTTACCATTTCTATCCAAAATCTTTGAGAAACTCGTGCACAGGAGACTATATTCATTTATAACGGCACAAAACATACTCAACCCCTGCCAATTTGGATTCAGGAAAAATAAAAGCACTAATGATGCAATTATAAAAATGCTAGATCTGCTTTACACCACATTGGAAAATAAGGAATATCCGCTAGGAATTTTTATTGACCTAAGAAAAGCTTTTGACAGAGTAGACCACAGCATCCTACTCCACAAACTTGACCATTATGGTATAAGAGGCCATGCGCTTGCATATTTCAAATCCTACCATTAAAGACACAGTATCATCAACACAGCCACTTGATACTGGGTTCTGCATGGAAGTGTCCTTGGTCCCCTGCTCTTCCGCATTCATATCAATGATCTTCCAAACGTATCCCAACACCTGAATCCCATTCTCTTTGCTTATGACACGACTTATGTCATCTCTCACCTTAATCTTGCCACCCTCAACACCATTGTTAACGATGAGCTGCTCAAAATATCGGCTTGGATGACATCCAATAAACTTATGCTAAACACTGACAAAACCTACTGTATTATGTTTGTAGCAGAGCAGGAGTTGCACAAATTAACATTAAGATCGACAACACTCTAATTGCCAGACATAATAAGAGCAAATTTTTAGGCATATACCTTGAAAACAACCTGAATTTCAGCACCCATATCCAACGCAAAACCGAAAAAGTATCCAAAACAGATGGGATCCTCTCCAAGATAGGATACTACGTGCCGCAAAATGCCCTTCTCACACTATACCACTTACTTATTTATCCATACCACACCTATGCTATTTGTGCTTGGGGATCAACTGCAGCAACACACCTAAAGCCAATAATAACCCAACAAAAAGCCACAGTAAGAATAATCACTAAATCCCCCCGCACTCTTCAGGGATCTAAACTTACTCCCTGTTCAGTACATCCACACTTACTACCGTGCAATCTACATCTACAGAACCTTCAATTCCAATATTAACCTTGACCTAAAACACTTTCTTGGTGTCCCCATCTGGTCTGTCCCCCCACAGTCCTTCCTGTCTCTACTGTAAATACTTCCTTAAATCTCGTGTTGAGCTCCTCACATACCTCTTGATCGTTTCTTGTGAGTTCTCCACCTTCTTTCCTCAGCCTTATCACCTGGTCATTGACTGTTGTCTTCCTCCTAATGTGGCTATACAGCAGTTTCGGGTCAGATTTGACTTTCGATGCTATGTCGTTTTCATACTGTCGCTGGGCCTCCCTCCTTATCTGTACATACTCGTTTCTGGCTCTTCTACTAATCTCCTTGTTTTCCTGGGTCCTATGCCTCCTGTACCTTTTCCATTCTCTGTTGCACTTAGTTTTTGCCTCCCTACACCTTCGGGTAAACCAAGGACTCGTTTTGGTCTTCCTATTATTTCTGTTTCCATTGGGAACAAACCTTTCCTCTGCCTCCTTGCACTTTGTTGCCACATATTCCACCATCTCGTTTACTGATTTTCCTACCATTTCTCTGTCCCACTGAACCTCCTGCAGGAAGTTTCTCATACCTGTGTAGTCCCCCCTTTTATAGTTTGGCCTGTCCCCTTCAGTTCCTGTTACCTTCTCCACTTGTAACTCTACTATATAATCAAAACTCAGAACCATGTGATCGCTAGCTCCAAGGGGCCTCTCGTAAGTTATGTCCTCAATGTCTGAACTCTGAACTGCTCAGGGTGAACACAAGATCCAGTCTTGCTGGCTCATCCTCCCCTCTCTCTCTGGTTGTGTGTGTTTGTGTGTGTGTGTGTGTATGTGTGTGTGTGTGTGTGTGTGTGTGTGTGTGTGTGTGTATGTGTATGTGTGTGTGTGTGTGTGTGTGTGTGTGTGTGTGTGTGTGTGTGTGTGTGTGTGTGTGTGTGAGTGTGTGTGTGTGTGTTTGTTTAAGTGTATTGTTGCATGCTAGTACAGGTGTTTTATATTCAGAATTTAGAGCACACCTGTGTGCACTGTAGACAACACCTGGTGTGGTTCCTACCTTTACTGTAGCCCAACACACAACACTTGCACTTCTTTCCTTTACAACCTTTCAATAACTCGCTCTCACTCGCCGAACACGTCTTCTTGCACGTCCCTCCACGCTTCTTGCACTTCTTCTTGGTCTTGCATTCTGACAAGTTTTATACATGATTTAATATTTCTTTCACTTGAAGGCCTATCATGATGTTAGTTACTGAAGTCATTCAAAGTAGTCACTGCAAGAGTTCAAACTCTTGTAGTAATATTATGACTTTAAATATCCTCGAAATAAATTCTCTCTGATTTTTGTTTTAAAATATGCACATTTAATTTTTCCATGGTCTAATTATTTATAAAATTTTGCACTTTATTAGTAATCAGAAATGATGAAGATTTCAAGTGAAGTGTTTGTGTTTACAATAAAAACTAAAACAAAATAAGCTAAACAAATAGCAAAAATAAACAACATAAATAGCAAAATGTTTTTATATATCAGCAACATAAAAATACTTTGGGTCATCAACAAAAAAGTCAATAAAAATTAAGGATACCTGACAAATTATATAATAAAATGAGAGGTGACTCACGTTGTTTGCAACATTTGCAAGACTGACAGGAGCCTCTGGTGTAAGTCTTGTGTGCAGTTGAACATTTCTTATCTGGACTGACACAACGACCACCAAAGTTCTTGCAATCTTGCAGAAGCTTCTTGCAAGGGTCTACCACATAGTGTCCTTTCTTGGATTTTCTCTCAACCTTATTTTTCCTGGATTTCTGCTTCTTTACTTTCCTATTCTTAGTCTTTCTTCTAACTTGTTTCCATTTCTTATTTTTCCTTGATTTCTGCTTCCTTCTCTTCATATTCTTAGATTTCTTTCTAACTTGTTTCGTTTTCTTATTTTTCCTGAAATTACTGCTACCCTTCTTATTCTTGAATTTACTGCCAATCTTCTTATTTTTTAATTTATTGCCAAACTTGTTCTTGGATTTACTGCCAACCTTCTTATTCTTGGATTTACTTCCAGTCTTCTTATTCTTTGATTTATTGCCAGTCTTTTTATTTTTGGATTTACTTCCACCCTTCTTCTTCTTGAATTTACTACCAATCTTATTCTTGGATTTACTGCCAATCTTCTTATCTTTAAGTTTACTGCCAATCTTATTCTTGGATTTACTGCCAGCCTTCTTATTCTTTGATTTATTGCCAGTCTTCTTATTCTTGGATTTATTTCCAGTCTTCTTATTCTTGGATTTATTGTCAATCTTCGTATTCTTGGATATATTTCTAATCTTCTTGTTTTTGGATTTATTGCCAGTCTTCTTATTCTTGGAATTACTGCCAGTCTTCTTATTCTTGGAATTATTGCCAATCTTCTTATTCTTGGATTTATTGCCAGTCTTCTTATTATTGGATTTACTGCCAGTCTTCTTATTCTTGGATTTATTGCCAGTCTTCTTATTCTTGGAATTATTGAAAGTCTTCTTATTCTTGGATTTATTGCCAATTTTCTTATTCTTGGATTTACTGCCGACCTTCTTATTCTTGGATTTATTGTCAGTCTTCTTATTCTTCGAATTATTGCCAGTCTTCTTATTCTTGAATTTATTGCCACTCTTCTTTTTCTTGGACTTATTTCCAGTCTTCTTATTCTTGGATTTATTGCCAGTCTTCATTTTCTTAGTCATACTGCCTCTCTTCATATATTTGGATTTTTTGCCTTTCTTGAAATTCTTGGATTTACTGTCAATCTTCTTATTTCCAGCTTTCTTACCTTTCTTCTCTTTCCCTCTTTTCTTATTCCTTGTATTTTTTCTTACCTTTTGCTTCCATGTTTTCGTATTTCTGATTTTTTGGTTAATTTTCTTCTTTCTTCTCTTCTTGCTCTTAGATTTTTTTCCATTATTCCATTTTCTGGATTTTTTATCAACTTCCTGTTTTCTTTTCTTCTTATTCCTGGATTTTCTTTTAACTTGTTGTTTTCCATCTTTTATATTAGATTTTTTACCAATCTTCTTCTTTATCTTGTATTTATTGCCAGTCTGCTTCTTGAATTCTTTGTCACTTTTCTTATTCTTGAATTTTTCACTAACCTTCTTTGTTCCTTTATTATTCTTCATTACTCTGTTAACCATCTTTCTGTTACGCTTCTTATTCTTAGATGTTCTTTCTATCTTCATTATTCCTTCTTTCTCATTATTTTTCATATTCTTGTTACTTTGATTTTTCTTTTTCTTACTCAAATTCTTTATCTTATTATTGTTATTCTTCCTCTTATTCTTCATTATCTTCTTTATAGTCTTTCTTGTATTTTTTTCATTGTTCATCTTTGTTGCGGTGTTTCTACTCCCGCTTTTCTTCTTCTGTTTACTATTCTTCATGTTTTTTCTGTTGGTTTTCAACGTTTTATTTCCTCTTCTTCTTTGATGTTCTTTGTCTGTGTCGTTCTTCTCTGTTTCTTTATCTCTTAGTCTACCTTTGCCTATTCTTTTCTGCAGTTTGTTATTTATCACATTTTTGTTTGTCTTCTTGTTTATCTTTTTGCTGTTTTTATTTATTCTCTCTCCGTTGTAACTCTTGTCTTCTTTACTTTCCTTCTGGCTTTTATTTTCTACAAGAATTTCCCTCATCTTCTTCTTATCAATACTTTTATTACTTTTATTATTTTCCTGTTCTTTTTTAATGTTTACTTTGTCTAATTCCGTGTGTGCTTTATTTCTCCTATTTCCTCTATATCTCCTACTTTTATTTATTCCTCTGTGGGTTATATTTTCAGCCTTTTCGTTTTCTCTTTTGGTCCTGTTCTTTCCTTTGTCCTTTTCCTTTTTTCTTTGTTCTTCATTCTTCTTGTATATTTTGTTTATTTTATTATGTCGTTTTCGGTTTTCGTCTTGTATATTTTTGCGTCGCTTTTGGCTGTTATTTCTCTTATACTCAGGTTTTCTTTTTTTATTGAGATATTTCTTCTGACCTTCCTTCTGTCTCTTCATTATCATCTTCCTGCCATGTTTGTAACTTTTTCTCTCCATTATTTTCTTATCCTTTCTCTTATTTTCTTTTCTATCAAGCTTTTTATTCTCTTCATTTACTTTCATATTTTTATTATTTTTATAGTTTTGTTTATCATCTTTTATTTCTTTGCTGTCATTCATATAATGTTGTTTGGTAAATATTTGCTTTCTTGTTTTTTTGTTGGTGATCCTTGTTGCGTCTTGAACATCTTTACCACTGCTGGGTTGTCCACTGACACCATCTTTGTTCTTTATTACCTTCTTCCTCTTTCTCTTACTTTGATTTACTTTATGGTGTTTCCTGTAATACATTGTTTGATGTTCTTCTGTGTTACTGCTGTGTTGTTCTCTGCCTGTGTCAAGGTTCTCTGGGGCTCCACCTTCACTTGTTGTACTTCTGCTGCCTGTGTCAAGGTTCTCTGGAGCTCCATCTTTACTTGTTGTACTTCTGCTGCCTGTGTCAAGGTTCTCTGGGGCTCCACCTTCACTTGCTCTGCTTCTGCTGCCTGTGCCAAGGTTCTCTGGGGCTCCATCTTTACTTGATGTGCTTCTGCTGCCTGTGTCAAGGTTCTCTGGGGCTCCACCTTCACTTGTACTTCTGCTGCCTGTGTCAAGGTTCTCTGGGGCTCCACCTTCACTTGTACTTCTGCTGCCTGTGTCAAGGTTCTCTGGGGCTCCACCTTCACTTGCTGTACTTCTGCTGCCTGTGTCAAGGTTCTCTGGAGCTCCACCTTCATTTGTTGTACTTCTGCTGCCTGTGTCAAGTTTCTCTGGGGCTCCACCTTCACTTGCTGTACTTCTGCTGCCTGTGTCAAGGTTCTCTGGGGCTCCACCTTCACTTGTTGTACTTCTGCTGCCTGTGTCAAGGTTCTCTGGGGCTCCACCTTTATGTGCTGTACTTCTGCTGCCTGTGTCAAGGTTCTCTGGGGCTCCACCTTCACTTGCTGTACTTCTGCTGCCTGTGTCAAGGTTCTCTGGGGCTCCACCTTTACTTGCTATACTTCTGTTGCCAGTGAGTGATGCTTCAAGTGATCCATTTCCTGTGGTAATTTCAGGTGTTGATATAAGCTATGCAAGATGTTGATTTTTTAAACATTCGACAATTATGAAGAAATAATAATGAAAAAGACACCAAATGACTTGGGTATTTAAAATAGTTAGGTTATCCTTCTCTGCTTAAGACTCATGATGAAATTCTAAAGGAAGGTGTAGTCTCAGGGGTTAGATTATTAAAGTGTTTAAATGGAAGACTGTTATAAATATTGGGGATACAAATAAAGAACTAAATAAATCTAAGCAAGACAGGACTGATGGAATTTGTTTGGAAAACGATAACTTGAGAAATAAGACACTTGTGCAACTTTGGGAATCTTTATTTCGTTCCTGCTTATACTAGTAGGTCCCGCCTTTAATGACTTCATCCAGATTATCCATGACTCACCTTCACAAGTATAAAAGGCTCTAGTCTCATGTTTCAGTTTTATACTCTTCAGAAATATGAAGCTGAATACCTCTGTAGACTGAGGGACTGACCTACTCAAAATTACTTCTTTACGGTTTATGGACTGATCACATCATCTTCATCTCTCCACTGCTTCTGCTCTCTCCTCTTTCTTCGACAGAAGAAGCCTACTGATCAAGCAAAACTTTCCAACAATAAAGATACGCAGCTGTTGCACAGGTATCTTACTGAGGAAAATAATTATAGGTATTGTATATCATGATTATAATCAAAGCTTAATCTCTCAGAGAAGATTATACTTACTGAGGCAACAGTGGGAGCCACGAGGACAGTCATTGTAGTTAGTGAGGTAGCTGAGACAGTCAGCCTGGATCCTCACACACTGTCCTCCTCCAGTGTCGCACCTCTCACCCTCACCTACTGCCTGGAACTCCTGCACAACAGTGAACACTGTCAATCACTACAGGTCTTATCTCTCCCCCCCACACACGCAAACATTGCTAATGTCAATGTTAGTACTACTAGTATTAATATTAGTATGTTGTTAGTATAGCGATACACGTAGGTATAAGACGGACTATGAACATAATCAGAGTCAGAGTCACTTGTTTGCACAGAACTGCTTAATGCCTCATATCATGTAGTGGAAGTTTTAGCAGTAAAGATCGAGAACCAAAACCTAGTCATTGCGGTAGTCTACAAGCCTCTGGATGCAACGTCCCAGCAATTCCAGGAACAGCTGTTAAAAATTGACCACTGTCTGGAAAATCTGCCAGCTCCTGCCCCCAACATCTTGCTCCTGGGGGATTTCAACTTAAGGCACCTAAAATGGAGGAATATAGCAAATAATGTTGTTAAGTAAAAGGACACAAGTGCAACTTATGAGATATTTTATTGTGGCAACGTTTCGCTCTCCAGGAGCTTTATCAAGCCATTACAAACAATACATGGACACAGAGGGTATATAAAGGATCAGAGTGAGGAGCAATACTAGTGAGGAACCATTTCGATGTTCACTAGTGGTGGTAGTAGTAGAAGTAGTAGTGACAAAAGCAATGCAATATGGTAGAGCAACCAATTCGTACATGAGAGCGAAACGTTGCCACAATAAAATATCACATTAGTTGCACTTGTGTCCTTTTACTTTACATATTGTCGGTAATTCTACCAACTTTATTACAAATAATGTTGTTGCAGTGATAGCACAAGCAGGCAGCTTTGACTAAAACTCAGACACACACGAGCTTTTAAATCTCTGCACAAAATTCAACTTAAACCAGCAAATAATAGAGCCTACTAGACTGGAGAATACACTAGACCTCATCTTCACTAACAATAATGATCTGATACGAAATGTCACCATATCAAAAACAATATACGTACTCAGATCACAACATAATCGAGGTTCAGACATGTATACGCGGAGCCCCAGACCGACATAATGAGATTAGTCACCAGGGAGCCTTCACTAAATTCATCTTCAAAAACAAGAACATAAAGTGGGGCCAAGTAAACCAAGTATTAACCGATATAAGTTGGGAAGGTAGACTAAGCAACACAGACCCCCAACTTATGCCTTGACCAGATTAACTCGGTGGCACTCGATGTATGCTCAAGGCTTATTCCTTTAGGAAAAAGGAGGAGTAGATATAAAATAGAAAGAGGAAGGCGCTCCCTTTACAGGCGATGAAAAAGAATAACAGAGCAGCTAAAAGAGGCCAATATATCTGAAATGCGTAGGGAGTCACTGGTCAGAGAAATAGGAAACATCGAACTTAAGCTAAAGGAATCTTATACGAGTCAAGAATCGTGGGAAGAACTAAAAGCCATAAATGAAATCGAAAGAAACCTAAAGTATTTATTTTCCTATGCCAAATCAAAGTCGAGAACAACGTCTAGTTCATCCGGGTCACCATATGGAGAAGACCCGGGCCGGAAGTAAAGACAAACCTCTAATGAATGAATGAACGTCTAGTATTGGGCCCCTACTTAAACAAGATGGGTCCTACACAGATGACAGCAAGGAAATGAGTGAGCTACTCAAGTCCCAATATGACTCAGTTTTTAGCAAGCCGCTAACCAGACTGAGAGTCGAAGATCAAAATTAATTTTTTATGAGAGCCACATAATTTGGTTAACACAAGCCTATCTGATGTTATCCTGACGCCAAATGACTCCGAACAGGAGATAAATGACAAGCCCATGCACTCATGGAACTCCGTGTTCATCAAGAACTGCAAGAAGCCCCTATCACGAGCTTTAACCATCCTATGGAGAGGGAACATGGATACGGGGGTCGTCCCACAGTTACTAAAAACAACAGACATAGCCCCACTCCACAAAGGGGGCAGTAAAGCAATAGCAAAGAACTACACACCGATGGCACTAACATCCCATATCATAAAAATTTTTGAAAGTGTCCTAAGAAGCAAGATTCCCACTCATCTAGAAAGCCATCAGTTGCACAACCCAGGGCAACATGGGTTTATAACAGGTCGCTCCTGTCTGTCTCAACTATTGGATCACTATGACAAGGTCCTAGATGCACTAGAAGACAAAAAGAATGCAGATGTAATATATACAGACTTTGCAAAAATGCATGCTAAAGGAATAACAGGAAAAGTTGGTAGATGGATCTATAATTTCCTCACAAACAGAACACAAAGAGTAGTAGTCAACAGAGTAAAGTCTGAGGCAGCTACGGTGAAAAGCTCTGTTCCACAAGGCACACTACTCGATCCCATCTTGTGTCTCATCCTCATATCTGACATAAACAAGGATGTCAGCCACAGCACCGTGTCTTCCTTTGCTGATGACATGTGAATCTGCATGACAGCGTCTTCCATTGCAGACACTGCAAGGCTCCAGGCGGATATCAACCAAATCTTTCAATGGGCTGCAGAAAACAATATGAAGTTCAACGATGAGAAATTTCAATTACTTCGATATAGTAAACACGAGGAAATTAAAACTTCAGCAGAGTACAAAACAAATTCCGGCCACAAAATAGAGCGAAAAACCAACGTCAAAGACCTGGGAGTGATCATGTCGGAGGATCTCCTTCAAGGACCATAACATTGAATCAATCACATCTGCTAGAAAAACGACAGGATGGATAATGAGAACCTTCAAAACTAGGAATGCCAAGCCCATGATGACACTCTTCAGGTCGCTTGTTCTATCTAGGCTGGAATATTGCTGCACACTAACAGCACCTTTCAAGGCAGGTGAAATTGCTGACCTAGAAAATGTACAGTGAACCTTCATGGCGCTCATAGTGGAGATAAAACACCTCAGTTACTGGGAACACTTGAAGTTCCTTAACCTGTATTCTCTGGAACGCATGTGGGAGAGATACATGATTATATACACCTGGAAAATCCTAGAGGGACTAGTTACAAACTTGCACACGAAAATCACTCACAACGAAAGCAAAAGACTTGGCAGACGATGCAACATCTCCCCAATGAAAAGCAGGGGTGCCACTAGCACGTTAAGAGACAACACAATAAGTGTCAGGGGCCCGAGACTGTTCAACTGCCTCCCAGCAAACATAAGGGGGATTACCAACAAACCCCTGGCAGTCTTCAAGCTGGCACTGGACAAGCACCTAAAGTCGGTACCTGACCAGCCGGGAAGTGGCTTGTACGTTGGGTTGCGTGCAGCCAGCAGTAACAGCCTGGTTGATCAGGCTCTGATCCACCAGGAGGCCTGGTCACAGACCTGGCCGCGGGGGCGTTGACCCCTGGAACTCTCTCCAGGTAAACTCCAGGTAATACGTACACAGTGCAGTGTTCATGCTTGTGGAAGCTGAGTATTGGAACTATTAGCATATTGTTATTGTTAGTATTATTATTAGCGTTACTATTAGGCTTCCCTTCCTCACAGTCTCCCCCCATAACCCCTACTCTGGCCCACAGAGACCCCCACTTCACCCACTCAGGCATTCCCCCTCACCCCTACCCCCACCAACCTACCAACCACTCTACACCGCTTGGTCCTCTGACACCAAGAGGACACGGGTGCACACATTCACTCTCTGTCACACTCTCTCTCTTTCTCTCTCCTCCCTCTCAACCCACTCAGGCATTCCCCCTCACCCCCGTAATCCCCAACTACCGACCACTCTCTCTGTCTCTCTCCCTCCTTCCCACTCCACCCACTCAGGCATTCCCCCCTCACCCCCTACACCCCAACCACCTCTCTCTCTCATTCTCTCTCTCTCTCTTTTACACATAGTTTGGCAAGGTTAGGTCAAGGATACCTAGCTTTATTAGCAAGCTCTATACAGGTTCAGGATTCCTAACTTTAATGACAAGCTAAGAGCTGTTAACTACATTAGCTCATTTTAAAGCATTTTTATTGTTATGGAACATACAAGTATTTTTATTGTTATGAAACATACAAGTAGGGAACAGGATGAAGTTGGAGTCATCTGAGGGCCAGCATTCTCATTTGATCAACTGACTTTATCTCATTGACATCATAATGCTGTGCAAATGTGTTCCAGACTCGAGTCATCCTCGGGATAAATGATCTCAGATGAAGTGATGTTCTGGAGAAGGGTACAGCCAGAGTGAAGTTGCTGTTGGCTGCCCGTCTTGTGGTATAGAAGCTTGCTTCTCGCTGTCCTCGAAGTGGATTCAAGTGTGGTACTTGACAATATTGGTCTCTCTCTCTCTCTCTCTCTCTCTCTCTCTCTCTCTCTCTCTCTCTCTCTCTCTCTCTCTCTCTCTCTCTCTCTCTCTCTCTCTCTCTCTCTCTCTCTCTCTCTCTCTCTCTCTCTCTCTCTCTCTCTCTCTCTCTCTCTCTCTCTCTCTCTCTCCCTCTCCCACTCCACCCACTCAGGCATTCCCCCTTACCCCCTACCCACACCCACCTACCTACCATTCTCTCTGTCTCTCCCTTCCACTCCACCCACTCAGGCATTCCCCCTCCCCCCCTACCCCCCTCTCTCACTTTTTTCTCCCCCTTCCCCCATCCCACCACTCTTTCCCTTCCTCCCTTCTGCCACCGTTTCCCTCAAGAAAAAAAATATTTGCTTAGAGGGGGACTCTAGGATCCCGGGTATCAGTGGGGAATAGTTCTGGTAAGGAAGAATTGATGGAAGAGCTCTGCAAGAGGATGGAACAAGAGTTGGAGGGGAAAACTAGAAGAGCTTTCTGCAAAAACTGAGACACAGTTTTCTGTGAAATTGGAAAAGAGGTTGGAGAGAGGAGAAGAAGAATTGTGAGTCCTAACTCGAAGCAGCAGTAGCCAGGATAAGGGTCCAAGAAGATGAGGTAAATAGGCTGAAGCGAGCTACAGGGGTATTGACCAGAGGAGGCACAGCAACTGAAGCTGGTACAACCCTACTGAATGAGGGGCTCAATGGGAAGGAAGGAAGGAGACATAACACACAATAAGGCCCTTTCAGCCCACCAAGCAGAGCCAAAGAATGAAGGGGGAGAGCAGCTGGGTGTGAGTGGTGAGGAGGACAGGTCATATGCAGAGGCCCAAACATGCCACCAAGAACTAGAGGAGGAAAATAAGGGAGAAAATGGCCATGTACAGACAGGAACCAAAGACACAGAGGAAAAGGAAATGGGTAAAGGAGAGGGCGAAGTCAGTGTTTATTCATGGGCTTCAGGAGAGTGAGGGTAGGACACACACTGAAAGATGGCAGGCAGAAAGGCAGGAGAGTGAGAACATCATCAAAGAAACAGGTGAAGAGGAAATGCCTGAGATAGTAAATTTTCAGATAATAGGGGGTATTTGAAGGGGAGAAAATGACCGATGATGTTGACAGACACAATGTGAAACAGGATCCTCCAAGAGAAACCAAGGTTGGAGGACTGGGCAGCATGCAACAGGGTGTTCCTAGACTGAGACAGAACTAAAACAGAATGACAGCAGCTGAGGAAGAGGATGCAAAAGTGAAAGAAGCTAGGAGGAGAGGCAAGGACAGAATCAGCTGAGGACAACCAGAGCAGGGCAGAGCAACAAGTGCAAGCACATACAGAACCACTCCCAGAACTCCACAACCAACCATGCTATCCCAACACGGACCACAATCCACACTCACACTGACAGCCCCCATTGCACAGTACGGTGAAGAACCCCAAAGTACACCACCAGCTCTCTCACCCTCACAAACCCACCAAAACACAGTGTTAGAGAGGAAACTGAAGGTATGGTACACCAACGCTGATGGAATGATAAGTGGGGAGGAGTGGCACAAAAGAGTCAAAAAGGCATTACCGGACATCATAGCCCTCACAGAAACCAAATTCACAGGGTTGATAACAGTTGCCATCCTTCCAACAGGATATCGAATCCTGAGGAAAGACAAAGGGAACAGAGAAGGTTGAGGAGTGGCACTGCTGATCTAAAACCGATGGGATATTGATGAACTGGAGAGAGGAGACAGATGAGAAGCAAGAGATTACATAGCACTAACGCTTCAGTCTGGAGGTCCCAAGGAGATGACTGCAGTGATATATAACCCACCTTAGAAAAGCGGGAGGCCAAGGAAAGAGTATGATGAGAGTAATAGAGTGATGGTTGACACACTGGTTGAGGTGGCCAGGTTTCATATGAGCAGGGCAAAGCTGCTGATCATGGGTGACTTCAACCAAAAGGAAATCGATTGGAAGAGCTTGGAGCCACACGAGGGCCAAGAAACCTTTAGAGCTAAGATGAAAGAGGTGGTACTGGAAAACCTCATATACCAACACATAAATGACACTACCAGAGAGAGAGGAAGAACTAGCGAGATTGAACCTAGTATTTACCTTGAGTAGTGCAGATGTTCAGGACATCACATATGAAAGACCCCTGGGGGCCAGTGATCATGTGTTTTTTATGCTTTGAATACATAATAGAGTTACAAGTGGAAGGGAAAGCAGGAAGGGCCAGACGAGTAAAGCCAAACTAAAAGAAAGGGGACTATGCAAGCATGAAGAACTTCTTGAACGCTGTTCAGAAGAACAAAGAACTGGCAGGGAGATCAGTGGACAAGATGATGGAATATATGACAAGAAAATGCGAGAAACCTGAGGAGAGATTTGTATCCAAGGGTAACAGGAATAATGAAAAAGCCAGGATGAGCTGTAGGGAGGCCAAAATCAAGAGTGTTAGGGAATGGAAGAGGCATAGAAGGCAAAAGACCCAGGAGAATACTGAGAGCAGTCGTAGAGCCAGAAATCAATATGCACAGTTAAGATGGGAGGCCCAAAGGCAGTATGAAAATGACATAGCAAAAGCCAAATCTGACCCAAACCTGTTGTACAGCCACATGAAGAGGAAAAGAACATTCAAAGACCAGGTAATCAGGCTGAGGAAGGAAGGACGGGGGGGGGGGTCACAAAAAACGACCAAGAAGTATGTGAGGAGTTCAACATGAGATTCAAATAAGTGTTCAGAGAGGAGACAAAAGGGCCTCCAGAAAGGAAGAGAGGTGGGGGTACACCATCAAGCTTTGGACACAATACATACAACTGAGGAAGAAGTGAAGAGACTGCTAAGCGAGCTAGATACCTCAAAGGCAATAGGGCTGGATAACATCTCTCCATGGGTCCTAAGAGAGGGAGCAGAGGTGAATTGTGTACCACTAACAACTATCTTCAACACATCTATCGAAACAGGGCGACTACCGGAAGTGTGGAAGACAGCAAATGTATTCCCAATTTTTAAAAAAGGAGACAGACACGAAGCATTAAACTACAGACCAGTGTCACTCACGTGTATAGTATGCAAAGTCATGGAAAAAGCTGTCAGAAGAGTGGTGGAGCACTTAGAAAGGAATGAACATATCAACAACAGTCTGCATGGTTTCAGGGATAGGAAATCCTGAGTCACAAAACCGCCTGAGTTCTATGACAGGGTGACGGCTGTAAGACAAGAGAGAGAGGGGTGGGTAGATTGTATTTTCCTGGACTGTAAGAAGGCGTTTGAAACAGTTCTGTACAAGCTGGAGGACCAGGCAAGGATAACAGGGAAGGCACTACAATGGATCAGGGAATACCTGTCAGGAAGGCAACAACGAGTCATGGCACATGGTGAGGTGTCAGAGGTAGTGCCTGTAACGACCGGGGAGCCACAGGAATCAGTCCTATGCCCTGTGCTGTTTCTAGTATTAGTGAACGACTTGACGAAAGGAATAGAATCCAGAATGTCCCTGTTTGCAGTTAATGTGAAATTGATGAGAATAATTAAATCGGACGAGGACCAGGCAGATCTACAAAGAGATCTGAACAGACTGCATGCCTGGTCCAGAAACTGGCTCGTGGAGTTCAACCCCACCAAGTGCAAAGTCATGAATATTGTGGAAGGGCAAAGAAGACCACAAACGGAGTTCAGTCTAAGGGGCCAGAGTCTATAAACCTCATTAAAGGAAAAGGATATTGGTGTGTGCATAACACCAGGCACATCTCCTGAAGTGCACATCAACCAAACAACTGCTGCAGCATATGGGTGCCTAGCAAACCTAAGAACAACAATCCGACATCTAAATAAGGAATCGTTCAGGACAATGTACACTGTGACCGTTAGGCCCATATTGAAATATGCAGCACCAGTTTGGAACCCTCACCTAGCCAAGCATGTAAGGAAACTAGAGAAAGTTGAAGACTCCAATGAACCACAGGGATGTTAGGAAGTATTTCTTTATTCACAGAGTTGTCATGAAGTGGAATAGCATGTAGTGGAGGCGGGACCCATACATAGGTTGAAGAAGAGGTTTGATTAAGCTCACAAAGCGGGAAGAGTGACTGAGTAGTGGCCAGGCCAGATGAAGAGGTGGGGCGTGGAGCAATGAATCGACCCCTGCAACCACAACTAGGTGCGCACAACTATCCTATCAACACCTGCCGGGAACTCGTGAACAATATTTAGCCACTGTCAGTCACTACAGATCCTCACGCGCTGTGTTACACTTCTTTCTAACACCTTCTGTAGAGCTTTAAAAGATCAACACCTCACCTCAAGTTATGGTTATGTTTAGTGTGACGAATGTCGATTACTTGGAATTTAATTTTCAAAAAGCCTATTGACTACACGATAGGCATTGGCGCTATGTATATATATATATATATATATATATATATATATATATATATATATATATATATATATATATATATATATATATATATATATATATATATATGTAAACATATATAAACACTGATCTCTGGCTGAAGGAGACTCGAACCTACGAACCTTAGGACAAAGTACGCAGTGCTTTACCAATCTACCCACACTGGACAATACCTTGGCGTGTAGCTTACGCTACACGTTTGATCCAAGGCAGCCAGCTTTACCAATCTACCCACACTGGACAATACCTTGGCGTGTAGCTTGCACTACACGTTTGATCCAAGGCAGCCAGCTTTACCAATCTACCCACACTGGACAATACCTTGGCGTGTAGCTTGTGCTACACGCCAAGGTATTGTCCAGTGTGGGTAGATTGGTAAAGCACTGAGTACTTTGTTCTAAGGTTCGTAGGTTCGAGTCTCCTTCAGCCAGAGACCAGTGTTTGTGAATATTTCGCCTTCTCTCGCGAATTCCTTGCATTGTTCAAATCTCTAGTAAGGCTGATGCATGCAGGGGATGAGATGAAAAGCTGTAAGCCTTCTCCCTGAAAGCTGGCTGCCTTGGATCAAACGTGTAGCGCAAGCTACACGCCAACGTATTGTCCAGTGTGGGTAGATTGGTAAAGCACTGCGTACTTTGTCCTGAGTATCGTAGGTTCGAGTCTCCTTAAGCCAGAGATCAGTGTTTGTGTATACTTCGCCTGCTCTCGCGAATTCCTTGCATTGTTCAAATCTCTAGTAAGGCTGATGCATGCAGTGGATGAGATGAAAAAGCTGTAAGCCTTCTCCCTGAAAGCTGGCTGCCTTGGATCAAACGTGTAGCGCAAGTTACACGCCAAGGTATTGTCCAGTGTGGGTAGATTGGAAAGCACTGCGTACTTTGTCCTAAGGTTAGTAGGTTCGAGTCTCCTTCAGCCAGAGATCAGTGTTTGTGTATATTTCGCCTGCTCTCGCGAATTTCTTGCATTGTTCAAATCTCTAGTAAGGTTGATGCATGCAGGGGATGAGATGAAAAAGCTGTAAGCCTTCTCCCTGAAAGCTGGCTGCCTTGGATCAAACGTGTAGCGCAAGTTACACGCCAAGGTATTGTTCAGTGAGGGTAGATTGGTAAAGCACTGCGTCCTTTGTCCTAAGGTTCATAGGTTAGAGTCTCCTTCAGCCAGAGATCAGTGATTGTGTATATTTCACCTGCTCTCGCGAATTCCTTGAATATATATATATATATATATATATATATATATATATACATATATATATATATAT
>NC_091386.1:13097127-13226694 GCF_038502225.1 Cherax quadricarinatus
CAATGTATCAGCCTGAGGTGGAAGATTCAGTAGGACAATGTATCAGCCTGAGGTGGAAGATTCAGTAGGACAATGTATCAGCCTGAGGTGGAAGATTCAGTAGGACAATGTATCAGCCTGAGGTGGAAGATTCAGTAGGACAATGTATCAGCCTGAGGTGGAAGATTCAGTAGGACAATGTATCAGCCTGAGGTGGAAGATTCAGTAGGACAATGTATCAGCCTGAGGTGGAAGATTCAGTAGGACAATATATCAGCCTGTGGTGGAAGATTCAGTAGGACAATGTATCAGCCTGAGGTGGAAGATTCAGTAGGACAATGTATCAGCCTGAGATGGAAGAATCAGTAGGACAAGGTATCAGCCTGAGGTGGAAGATTCAGTAGGACAATGTATCAGCCTGAGGTGGAAGATTCAGTAGGACAATGTATCAGCCTGAGGTGGAAGATTCAGTAGGACAATGTATCAGCCTGAGGTGGAAGATTCAGTAGGACAATGTAACAGCCTGTGGTGGAAGATTCAGTAACACAATGTATCAGCCAGAGGTGGAAGATTCAGTAGGACAATGTATCAGCCTGAGTTGGAAGATTCAATAAGACAATGTATCAGCCTGAGGTGGAAGATTCAGTAGGACAATGTATCAGCCTGTGGTGGAAGATTCAGTAAGACAATGTATCAGCCTGAGGTGGAAGATTCAGTAGGACAATGAAGATATCGCCAAGCACTCCAGTAAGTGTTCATCAGCTATGAGAGTCTCGAAGGTTTTCTTCCAACATAGCTGGAGTTGCTATCTCTTGAGTTTTCTCCAACATTGCTGGAGTTGCTATCACTTGAGTTTTCTCCAACATGGCTGAAGTTGCTATCACTTGAGTTTTTTCCAACATTGCTGGAGTTGCTATCACTTGAGTTTTCTCCAACATTGCTGAAGTTGCTATCACTTGAGTTTTCTCCAACATAGTAGGAGTTGCTATCACTTGAGTTTTCTCCAACATAGCTGGAGTTGCTATCACTTGAGTTTTCTCCAACATTGCTGAAGTTGCTATCACTTGAGTTTTCTCCAACATTGCTGGAGTTGCTATCAATTGAGTTTTCTCCAACATAGCTGGAGTTGCTATCACTTGACTTTTCTCCAACATAGTTAGAGTTGCTATCACTTGAGTTTTCTCCAACATTGTTGGAGTTGCTATCACTTGAGTTTTCTCCAACATAGCTGGAGTTTTATCACTTGAGTTTTCTCCAACATTGCTGGAGTTGCTATCACTTGAGTTTTCTCCAACATAGCTGGAGTTGCTATCACTTGAATTTTCTCCAACATTGCTGGAGTTGCTATCACTTGAGTTTTCTCCAGCATAGCAAGAGTTGCTATCACTTGAGTTTTCTCCAACATTGCTGGAGTTGCTATCAGTTGAGTTTTCTCCAACATAGCTGGAGTTGCTATCACTTGAGTTTTCTCCAACATAGCTGGAGTTGCTATCACTTGAGTTTTGTACAACATTGCTGGAGTTGCTATTTCTTGAGTTTTCTCCAACATTGCTGGAGTTGCTATCACTTGGGTTTCCTCCAACATTGCTGGAGTTGCTATCACTTGAGTTTTCTCCAACATTGCTGCAGTTGCTATCACTTGAGTTTTCTCCAACATTGCTGGAGTTGCTATCACTTGAGTTTTCTCCAGCATAGCTGGAGTTGCTATCACTTGAGTTTTCTCCAACATTGCTGTAGTTGCTATCACTTGAGTTTTCTCCAACATTGCTGGAGTTGCTATCACTTGAGTTTTCTTCAACATTGCTGGAGTTGCTATCACTTGAGTTTTTCTTCAACATAGCTGGAGTTGCTATCACTTGAGTTTTCTCCAACATTGCTGGAGTTTCTATCACTTGAGTTTTCTCCAACATAGCTGGAGTTGCTATCACTTGAGTTTTCTCCAACATTGCTGTAGTTGCTATCACTTGATTTTTCTCCAACATTGCTGGAGTTGCTATCACTTGAGTTTTCTCCAGCATAGCTGGAGTTGCTATCACTTGAGTTTTCTCCAACATTGCTGTAGTTGCTATCACTTGAGTTTTCTCCAACATTGCTGGAGTTGCTATCACTTGAGTTTTCTTCAACATTGCTGGAGTTGCTATCACTTGAGTTTTCTCCAACATAGCTGGAGTTGCTATCACTTGAGTTTTCTCCAACATTGCTGGAGTTGCTATCACTTGAGTTTTCTCCAACATAGCTGGAGTTGCTATCACTTGAGTTTTCTCCAACATTGCTGGAGTTGCTATCAGTTGAGTTTTCTCCAACATAGCTGGAGTTGCTATCACTTGAGTTTTCTCGAACATAGCTGGAGTTGCTATCACTTGAGTTTTCTACAACATTGCTGGAGTTGCTATTTCTTGAGTTTTCTCCAACATTGCTGGAGTTGCTATCACTTGGGTTTTCTCCAACATTGCTGGAGATGCTATCACTAGAGTTTTCTCCAACATTGCTGCAGTTGCTTTCACTTGAGTTTTCTCCAACATTGCTGGAGTTGCTATCACTTGAGTTTTCTCCAGCATAGCTGGAGTTGCTATCACTTGAGTTTTCTCCAACATTGCTGTAGTTGCTATCACTTGAGTTTTCTCCAACATTCCTGGAGTTGCTATCACTTGAGTTTTCTTCAACATTGCTGGAGTTGCTATCACTTGAGTTTTCTCCAACATAGCTGGAGTTGCTATCAATTGAGTTTTCTCCAACATTGCTGGAGTTGCTATCACTTGAGTTTTCTCCAACATAGCTGGAGTTGCTATCACTTGAGTTTTCTCCAACATTGCTGGAGTTGCTATCAGTTGAGTTTTCTCCAACATAGCTGGAGTTGCTATCACTTGAGTTTTCTCCAACATAGCTGGAGTTGCTATCACTTGAGTTTTCTACAACATTGTTGGAGTTGCTATTTCTTGAGTTTTCTCCAACATTGCTGGAGTTGCTATCACTTGGGTTTTCTCCAACATTGCTGGAGTTGCTATCACTTGAGTTTTCTCCAACATTGCTGCAGTTGCTATCACTTGAGTTTTCTCCAACATTGCTGGATTTGCTATCACTTGAGTTTTCTCCAGCATAGGTGGAGTTGCTATCACTTGAGTTTTCTCCAACATTGCTGTAGTTGCAATCACTTGAGTTTTCTCCAACATTGCTGGAGTTGCTATCACTTGAGTTTTCTTCAACATTGCTGGAGTTTCTATCACTTGAGTTTTCTCCAACATAGCTGGAGTTGCTATCACTTGAGGTTTCTCCAAAATTGCTGGAGTTGCTATCACTTGAGTTTTCTCCAACATTGCTGGAGTTGCTATCAGTTGAGTTTTCTCCAACATAGCAATAGTTGCTATCACTTGAGTTTTCTCCAACATAGCTGGAGTTGCTATCACTTGAGTTTTCTACAACATTGCTGGAGTTGCTATTTATTGAGTTTTCTCCAACATTGCTGGAGTTGCTATCACTTGGGTTTTCTCCAACATTGCTGGAGTTGCTATCACTTGAGTTTTCTCCAACATTGCTGCAGTTGCTATCAGTTGAGTTTTCTCCAACATTGCTGGAGTTGCTATCACTTGAGTTTTCTCCAGCATAGCTGGAGTTGCTATCACTTGAGTTTTCTCCAACACAGCTGGAGTTGCTATCACTTGAGTTTTCTCCACATTGCTGGAGTTGCTATCACTTGAGTTTTCTCCGACATAGCTGGAGTTGCTATCACTTGAGTTTTCTCCAACATTGCTGGAGTTGCTATCACTTGAGTTTTCTCCAACATTGCTGGAGTTGCTATCACTTGAGTTTTCTCCAACATTGCTGGAGTTGCTATCACTTGAGTTTTTCTTCCAACATAGCTGGAGTTGCTACCATTTGAGTTTTCTCCAACATAGCTGGACTTGCTCTCACTTGAGTTTTATTCCAACATAGCTGGAGTTGCTATCACTTGAGTTTTCTCCAACATAGCTGGAGTTGCTATCACTTGAGTTTTCTCCAACATAGCTGGAGTTGCTATCACTTGAGTTTTCTCCAACATTGCTGGAGTTGCTATCACTTGAGTTTTCTCCAACATAGCTGGAGTTGCTATCACTTCAGTTTTCTCCAACATTGCTGGAGTTGCTATCACTTGAGTTTTCTCCAACATTGCTGGAGTTGTTATCACTTGAGTTTTCTCCAACATTGCTGGAGTTGCTATCACTTGAATTTTCTCCAACATAGCTGGAGTTGCTATCACTTGAGTTTTCTCCAACATAGCTGGAGTTGCTAACACTTGAGTTTTCTCCAACATTGCTGGAGTTGCTATCACTTGAGTTTTCTCCAACATTGCTGGAGTTGCTATCACTTGAGTTTTCTCCAACATAGCTGGAGTTGCTATCACTTGAGTTTTCTCCAACATAGCTGGAGTTGGTATCACTTGAGTTTTCTCCAACATTGCTGGAGTTGCTATCACTTGAGTTTTCTCCAACATTGCTGGAGTTGCTATCACTTGAGTTTTCTCCAACATAGCTGGAGTTGCTATCACTTGAGTTTTCTTCCAACATAGCTGGAGTTGCTATCACTTGAGTTTTCTCCAACATAGCTGGAGTTGCTATCACTTGAGTTTTCTTCCAACATTGCCGGAGTTGCTATCACTTGAGTTTCCTCCAACATTGCTGGAGTTGCTATCACTTGAGTTTTCTACAACATTGCTGGAGTTGCTATCACTTGAGTTTTCTTCCAACATTGCTGGAGTTGCTATCACTTGAGTTTTCTCCAACATTGCTGGAGTTGCTATCACTTGAGTTTTCTCCAACATTGCTGGAGTTGCTATCACTTGAGTTTTCTCCAACATAGGTGGAGTTGCTATCACTTGAGTTTTCTTCCAACATTGCAGGAGTTGCTACCACTTGAGTTTCCTCCAACATAGCTGGAGTTGCTGTCACTTGAGTTTTCTCCAACATTGCTGAAGTTGCTATCTCTTGAGTTTTCTCCAACATTGCTGAGGTTGCTATCACTTGAGTTATCTCCAACATTGATGGAGTTGCTATCACTTGAGTTTTCTAAAACATTGCTGGAATTGCTATCACTTGAGTTTTCTCCAACATTGCTGGAGTTGCTATCACTTGAGTTTTCTCCATCATTGCTGGAGTTGCTATCACATGAGTTTTCTCCAACATTGCTGAAGTTGCTATCACTTAAGTTTTCTCCAACATTGCTGGAGTTGCTATTACTTGAGTTTTCTCCAACATTGCTGGAGTTGCTATCACTTGAGTTTTCTCCAACATAGCTGGAGTTGCTATCACTTGAGTTTTCTCCAACATTGCTCTAGTTGCTATCACTTGAGTTTTCTCCAACATTGCTGGAGTTGCTATCACTTGAGTTTTCTCCAACATTGCTGAAGTTGCTATCACTTGAGTTTTCTCCAACATTGCTGAGGTTGCTATCACTTGAGTTTTCTCCAACATTGCTTGAGTTGCTATCACTTGAGTTTTCTCCAACATTGCTGAAGTTGCTATCACTTGAGTTTTCTCCAACATTGCTGAGGTTGCTATCACTTGAGTTTTCTCCAACATTGCTGGAGTTGCTATCACTAGAGTTTTCTCCAACATTGCTGGAGTTGCTATCAGATGAGTTTTCTCCAATATTGCTAGAGTTGCTATCACTTGAGTTTTCTCCAACATTGCTGGAGTTGCTATCACTTGAGTTTTCTCCAATATTGCTGAAGTTGCTATCACTTGAGTTTTCTCCAACATTGCTGAGGTTGCTTTCACTTGAGTTTTCTCAAACATTGCTGGAGTTACAATCACTAGAGTTTTCTCCAACATAGCTGGAGTTGCTATCACTTGAGTTTTCTCCAACATAGCTGGAGTTGCTATCACTTGAGTTTTCTCCAACATTGCTGGAGTTGCTATCACTTGAGTTTTCTCCAACATTGCTGGAGTTGCTATCACTTGAGTTTTCTCCAACATTGCTGGAGTTCCTATCACTTGAGTTTTCTCCAACACTGATGTAGTTGCTATCACTTGAGTTTTCTCCAACATTGCTGGAGTTGCTATCACTTGAGTTTTCTCCAACATTGCTAGAGTTGCCATCACTTGAGTTTTCTCCAATATTGCTGGAGTTGCTATCACTTGAGTTTCCTCCAACATTGCTGAAGTTGCTATCACTTGAGTTTTCTCCAACATTGCTGGAGTAGCTATCACTTGAGTTTTCTCCAACATTGCTGAACTTGCTATCACTTGAGTTTTCTCCAACATTCCTGAAATTGCTATCACTTGAGTTTTCTCCAACATTCCAGGAGTTGCTATCACTTGAGTTTTCTCCAACATTGCTGGAGTTTCTATCACTTGAGTTTTCTCCAACATTGCTGGAGTTGCTATCACTTGAGTTTTCTCCAACATTGCTGTAGTTGCTATCACTTGAGTTTTCTCCAACATTGCTGGAGTTGCTATCACTTGAGTTTTCTCCAACATTGCTGAAGTTGCTATCACTTGAGTTTTCTCCAACACAGCTGGAGTTGCTATCACTTGAGTTTTCTCCACATTGCTGGAGTTGCTATCACTTGAGTTTTCTCCGACATAGCTGGAGTTGCTATCACTTGAGTTTTCTCCAACATTGCTGGAGTTGCTATCACTTGAGTTTTCTCCAACATTGCTGGAGTTGCTATCACTTGAGTTTTCTCCAACATTGCTGGAGTTGCTATCACTTGAGTTTTCTCCAACATAGCAGGAGTTTCTATCACTTGAGTTTTTCTTCCAACATAGCTGGAGTTGCTACCACTTGAGTTTTCTCCAACATAGCTGGACTTGCTCTCACTTGAGTTTTCTTCCAACATAGCTGGATTTGCTATCACTTGAGTTTTCTCCAACATAGCTGGAGTTGCTATCACTTGAGTTTTCTCCAACATAGCTGGAGTTGCTATCACTTGAGTTTTCTCCAACATTGCTGGAGTTGCTATCACTTGAGTTTTCTCCAACATAGCTGGAGTTGCTATCACTTGAGTTTTCTCCAACATTGCTGGAGTTGCTATCACTTGATTTTTCTCCAACATTGCTGGAGTTGTTATCACTTGAGTTTTCTCCAACATTGCTGGAGTTGCTATCACTTGAGTTTTCTCCAACATAGCTGGAGTTGCTATCACTTGAGTTTTCTCCAACATAGCAGGAGTTGCTATCACTTGAGTTTTCTCCAACATTGGTGGAGTTGCTATCACTTGAGTTTTCTCCAACATTGCTGGAGTTGCTATCACTTGAGTTTTCTCCAACATAGCTGGAGTTGCTATCACTTGAGTTTTCTCCAACATAGCTGGAGTTGGTATCACTTGAGTTTTCTCCAACATTGCTTGAGTTGCTATCACTTGAGTTTTCTCCAACATTGCTGGAGTTGCTATCACTTGAGTTTTCTCCAACATAACTGGAGTTGCTATCACTTGAGTTTTCTTCCAACATAGCTGGAGTTGCTATCACTTGAGTTTTCTCCAACATAGCTGGAGTTGCTATCACTTGAGTTTTCTTCCAACATTGCTGGAGTTGCTATCACTTGAGTTTTCTCCAACATTGCTGGAGTTGCTGTCACTTGAGTTTTCTCCAACATTGCTGGAGTTGCTATCACTTGAGTTTTCTACAACATTGCTGGAGTTGCTATCACTTGAGTTTTCTTCCAACATTGCTGGAGTTGCTATCACTTGAGTTTTCTCCAACATTGCTGGAGCTGCTATCACTTGAGTTTTCTCCAACATTGCTGGAGTTGCTATCACTTGAGTTTTCTCTAACATAGGTGGAGTTGCTATCACTTGAGTTTTCTTCCAACATTGCAGGAGTTGCTATCACTTGAGTTTCCTCCAACATAGCTGGAGTTGCTGTCACTTGAGTTTTCTCCAACATTGCTGTAGTTGCTATCACTTGAGTTTTCTCCAACATTGCTGGAGTTGCTATCACTTGAGTTTTCTCCAACATTGCTGGAGTTGCTATCACTTGAGTTTTCTCCAAGATTGCTGAAGTTGCTATCACTTGAGTTTTCTCCAACATTGCTGACGTTGCTATCTCTTGAGTTTTCTCCAACATTGCTGAGGTTGCTATCACTTGAGTTTTCTCCAACATTGCTGGAGTTGCTATCACTTGAGTTTTCTCCAACATTGCTGGAGTTGCTATCACCTGAGTTTTCTCCAACATTGCTGGAGTTGCTATCACTTGAGTTTTCTCCAACATTGCTGGAGTTGCTATCACTTGAGTTTTCTCCAACATTGCTGAAGTTGCTATCACTAAAGTTTTCTCCAACATTGCTGGAGTTGCTATCACTTGAGTTTTCTCCAACATTGCTGAGGTTGCTATCACTTGAGTTTTCTCCAACATTGCTGGAGTTGCAATCACTTGAGTTTTCTCCAACATTGCTCTAGTTGCTATCACTTGAGTTTTCTCCAACATTGCTGGAGTTGCTATCACTTGAGTTTTCTCCAACATTGCTTGAGTTGCTATCACTTGAGTTTTCTCCAACATTGCTGAAGTTGCTATCACTTGAGTTTTCTCCAACATTGCTGAGGTTGCTATCACTTGAGTTTTCTCCAACATTGCTGGAGTTGCAATCACTAGAGTTTTCTCCAACATTGCTGGAGTTGCTATCAGATGAGTTTTCTCCAACATTGCTAGAGTTGCTATCACTTGAGTTTTCTCCAACATTGCTGGAGTTGCTATCACTTGAGTTTTCTCCAACATTGCTGAAGTTGCTATCACTTGAGTTTTCTCCAACATTGCTGAGGTTGCTATCACTTGAGTTTTCTCCAACATTGCTGGAGTTACAATCACTAGAGTTTTCTCCAACATAGCTGGAGTTGCTATCACTTGAGTTTTCTCCAACATAGCTGGAGTTGCTATCACTTGAGTTTTCTCCAACATTGCTGGAGTTGCTATCACTTGAGTTTTCTCCAACATTGCTGGAGTTGCTATCACTTGAGTTTCCTCCAACATTGCTGGAGTTGCTATCATTTGAGTTTTCTCCAACACTGATGTAGTTGCTATCACTTGAGTTTTCTCCAACATTGCTGGAGTTGCTATCACTTGAGTTTTCTCCAACATTGCTAGAGTTGCTATCACTTGAGTTTTCTCCAATATTGCTGGAGTTGCTATCACTTGAGTTTCCTCCAACATTGCTGAAGTTGCTATCACTTGAGTTTTCTCCAACATTGCTGGAGTAGCTATCACTTGAGTTTTCTCCAACATTGCTGAACTTGCTATCACTTGAGTTTTCTCCAACATTGCTGAAATTGCTATCACTTGAGTTTTCTCCAACATTCCAGGAGTTGCTATCACTTGAGTTTTCTCCAACATTGCTGAACTTGCTATCACTTGAGTTTTCTCCAACATTGCTGAAATTGCTATCACTTGAGTTTTCTCCAACATTCCAGGAGTTGCTATCACTTGAGTTTTCTCCAACATTGCTGGAGTTGCTATCACTTGAGTTTTCTCCAACATTGCTGGAGTTGCTATCACTTGAGTTTTCTCCAACATTGCTGTAGTTGCTATCACTTGAGTTTTCTCCAACATAGCTGGAGTTGCTATCACTTGAGTTTTCTCCAACATAGCTGGAGTTGCTATCATTTGAGTTTTCTCCAACATTGCTGGAGTTGCTATCACTTGAGTTTTCTCCAACATTGCTGGAGTTGCTATCACTTGAGTTTTCTCCAACATAGCTGGAGTTGCTATCACTTGAGTTTTCTTCCAAAATAGCTGGAGTTGCTATCACTTGAGTTTTCTCCAACATAGCTGGAGTTGCTATCACTTGACTTTTCTTCCAACATTGCTGGAGTTGCTATCACTTGAGTTTTCTCCAACATTGCTGGAGTTGCTATCACTTGAGTTTTCTCCAACATTGCTGGAGTTGCTATCACTTGAGTTTTCTACAACATTGCTGGAGTTGCTATCACTTGAGTTTTCTTCCAACATTGCGGGAGTTGCTATCACTTGAGTTTTCTCCATCATTGCTGGAGTTGCTATCACTTGAGTTTTCTCCAACATTGCTGAAGTTGCTATCACTTAAGTTTTCTCCAACATTGCTGGAGTTGCTATTACTTGAGTTTTCTCCAACATTGCTGGAGTTGCTATCACTTGAGTTTTCTCCAACATAGCTGGAGTTGCTATCACTTGAGTTTTCTCCAACATTGCTCTAGTTGCTATCACTTGAGTTTTCTCCAACATTGCTGGAGTTGCTATCACTTGAGTTTTCTCCAACATTGCTTGAGTTGCTATCACTTGAGTTTTCTCCAACATTGCTGAAGTTGCTATCACTTGAGTTTTCTCCAACATTGCTGAGGTTGCTATCACTTGAGTTTTCTCCAACATTGCTGGAGTTGCAATCACTAGAGTTTTCTCCAACATTGCTGGAGTTGCTATCAGATGAGTTTTCTCCAACATTGCTAGAGTTGCTATCACTTGAGTTTTCTCCAACATTGCTGGAGTTGCTATCACTTGAGTTTTCTCCAACATTGCTGAAGTTGCTATCACTTGAGTTTTCTCCAACATTGCTGAGGTTGCTATCACTTGAGTTTTCTCCAACATTGCTGGAGTTACAATCACTAGAGTTTTCTCCAACATAGCTGGAGTTGCTATCACTTGAGTTTTCTCCAACATAGCTGGAGTTGCTATCACTTGAGTTTTCTCCAACATTGCTGGAGTTGCTATCACTTGAGTTTTCTCCAACATTGCTGGAGTTGCTATCACTTGAGTTTCCTCCAACATTGCTGGAGTTGCTATCATTTGAGTTTTCTCCAACACTGATGTAGTTGCTATCACTTGAGTTTTCTCCAACATTGCTGGAGTTGCTATCACTTGAGTTTTCTCCAACATTGCTAGAGTTGCTATCACTTGAGTTTTCTCCAATATTGCTGGAGTTGCTATCACTTGAGTTTCCTCCAACATTGCTGAAGGTGCTATCACTTGAGTTTTCTCCAACACTGCTGGAGTAGCTATCACTTGAGTTTTCTCCAACATTGCTGAACTTGCTATCACTTGAGTTTTCTCCAACATTGCTGAAATTGCTATCACTTGAGTTTTCTCCAACATTCCAGGAGTTGCTATCACTTGAGTTTTCTCCAACATTGCTGAACTTGCTATCACTTGAGTTTTCTCCAACATTGCTGAAATTGCTATCACTTGAGTTTTCTCCAACATTCCAGGAGTTGCTATCACATGAGTTTTCTCCAACATTGCTGGAGTTGCTATCACTTGAGTTTTCTCCAACATTGCTGGAGTTGCTATCACTTGAGTTTTCTCCAACATTGCTGTAGTTGCTATCACTTGAGTTTTCTCCAACGTAGCTGGAGTTGCTATCACTTGAGTTTTCTCCAACATAGCTGGAGTTGCTATCACTTGAGTTTTCTCCAACATTGCTGGAGTTGCTATCACTTGAGTTTTCTCCAACATTGCTGGAGTTGCTATCACTTGAGTTTTCTCCAACATAGCTGGAGTTGCTATCACTTGAGTTTTCTTCCAACATAGCTGGAGTTGCTATCACTTGAGTTTTCTCCAACATAGCTGGAGTTGCTATCACTTGACTTTTCTTCCAACATTGCTGGAGTTGCTATCACTTGAGTTTTCTCCAACATTGCTGGAGTTGCTATCACTTAAGTTTTCTCCAACATTGCTGGAGTTGCTATCACTTGAGTTTTCTACAACATTGCTGGAGTTGCTATCACTTGAGTTTTCTTCCAACATTGCGGGAGTTGCTGTCACTTGAGTTTTCTCCAACATTGCTGGAGTTGCTATCACTTGAGTTTTCTCCAACATTGCTGGAGTTGCTATCACTTGAGTTTTCTCCAACATAGTTGACGTTGCTATCACTTGAGTTTTCTTCCAACATTGCAGGAGTTGCTATCACTTGAGTTTCCTCCAACATAGCTGGAGTTGCTGTCACTTGAGTTTTCTTCCAACATTGCAGGAGTTGCTATCACTTGAGTTTCCTCCAACATAGCTGGAGTTGCTGTCACTTGAGTTTTCTCCAACATTGCTGTAGTTGCTATCACTTGAGTTTTCTCCAACATTGCTGGAGTTGCTATCACTTGAGTTTTCTCCAACATTCCTGGAGTTGCTATCACTTGAGTTTTCTCCAAGATTGCTGAAGTTGCTATCACTTGAGTTTTCTCCAACATTGCTGGAGTTGCTATCACTTGAGTTTTCTCCAACATTGCTGTTGTTGCTATCACTTGAGTTTTCTCCAACATTGCTGGAGTTGCTATCACTTGAGTTTTCTCCAACATTGCTGGAGTTGCTATCACTTGAGTTTTCTCCATCATTGCTGGAGTTGCTATCACTTGAGTTTTCTCCAACATTGCTCTAGTTGCTATCACTTGAGTTTTCTCCAACATTGCTGGAGTTGCTATCACTTGAGTTTTCTCCAACATTCCAGGAGTTGCTATCACTTGAGTTTTCTCCAACATTGCTGGAGTTGCTATCACTTGAGTTTTCTCCAACATTGCTGGAGTTGCTATCACTTGAGTTTTCTCCAACATTGCTGTAGTTGCTATCACTTGAGTTTTCTCCAACATTGCTGGAGTTGCTATCACTTGAGTTTTCTCCAACATTGCTGAAGTTGCTATCACTTGAGTTTTCTCCAACATTGCTGGAGTTGCTATCACTTGAGTTTTCTCCAACATTGCTGGAGTTGCTATCACTTGAGTTTTCTCCAACATAGCAGGAGTTTCTATCACTTGAGTTTTTCTTCCAACATAGCTGGAGTTGCTACCACTTGAGTTTTCTCCAACATAGCTGGACTTGCTCTCACTTGAGTTTTCTTCCAACATAGCTGGAGTTGCTATCACTTGAGTTTTCTCCAACATTGCTGGAGTTGCTATCACTTAAGTTTTCTCCAACATAGCTGGAGTTGCTATCACTTGAGTTTTCTCCAACATTGCTGGAGTTGCTATCACTTGAGTTTTCTCCAACATTGCTGCAGATGTTATCACTTGAGTTTTCTCCAACATTGCTGGAGTTGCTATCACTTGAGTTTTCTCCAACATAGCTGGAGTTGCTATCACTTGAGTTTTCTCCAACATAGCTGGAGTTGCTATCACTTGAGTTTTCTCCAACATTGCTGGAGTTGCTATCACTTGAGTTTTCTCCAACATTGCTGGAGTTGCTATCACTTGAGTTTTCTCCAACATAGCTGGAGTTGCTATCACTTGAGTTTTCTTCCAACATAGCTGGAGTTGCTATCACTTGAGTTTTCTCCAACATAGCTGGAGTTGCTATCACTTGAGTTTTCTTCCAACATTGCTGGAGTTGCTATCACTTGAGTTTTCTCCAACATTGCTGGAGTTGCTATCACTTGAGTTTTCTCCAACATTGCTGGAGTTGCTATCACTTGAGTTTTCTACAACATTGCTGGAGTTGCTATCACTTGAGTTTTCTTCCAACATTGCTGGAGTTGCTATCACTTGAGTTTTCTCCAACATTGCTGGAGTTGCTATCACTTGAGTTTTCTCCAACATTGCTGGAGTTGCTATCACTTGAGTTTTCTCCAACATAGGTGGAGTTGCTATCACTTGAGTTTTCTTCCAACATTGCAGGAGTTGCTATCACTTGAGTTTTCTCCAACATAGCTGGAGTTGCTATCACATGAGTTTTCTCCAACATTGCTGGAGTTTCTATCACTTGAGTTTTCTCCAACATTGCTGGAGTTGCTATCACATGAGTTTTCTCCAACATTGCTGGAGTTTCTATCACTTGAGTTTTCTCCAACATTGCTGGAGTTGCTATCACATGAGTTTTCTCCAACATTGCTGGAGTTGCTATCACTTGATTTTTCTCCAACATTGCTGGAGTTGCTATCACTTGAGTTTTCTCCAACATTGCTGGAGTTGCTATCACTTGAGTTTTCTCCAACATTGCTGGAGTTGCTATCACTTGAGTTTTCTCCAACATTGCTGGAGTTGCTATCACTTGAGTTTTCTCCAACATAGCTGGAGTTGCTATCACTTGAGTTTTCTCCAACATTGCTGGAGTTGCTATCACTTGAGTTTTCTCCAACATTGCTGGAGTTGCTATCACTTGAGTTTTCTCCAACATTGCTGGAGTTGCTATCACTTGAGTTTTCTCCAACATAGCTGGAGTTGCTATCACTAGAGTTTTCTCCAACATTGCTAGAGTTGCTATCACTTGTGTTTTCTCCAACATTGCTGGAGTTGCTATCACTTGACTTTTCTCCAACATAGCTGGAGTTGCTATCACTTTAGTTTTCTCCAACATAGCTGGAGTTGCTATCACTTGAGCTTTCTCCAACATTGCTGGAGTTGCTATCACTTGAGTTTTCTCCAACATTGCTGGAGTTGCTATCACTTGAGTTTTCTCCAACATAGCTGGAGTTGCTATCACTTGAGTTTTCTCCAACATTGCTGGAGATGCTATCATTTGAGTTTTCTCCAACATTGCTAGAGTTGCTATCACTTGTGTTTTCTCCAACATTGCTGGAGTTGCTATCACTTGAGTTTTCTCCAACATTGCTGGAGTTGCTATCACTTGAGTTTTCTCCATCATAGCTGGAGTTGCTATCACTTGAGTTTTCTTCAACATTGCTGTAGTTGCTATCACTTGAGTTTTCTCCAACATTGCTGGAGTTGCTATCACTTGAGTTTTCTCCAACATTGCTGGAGTTGCTATCACTTGAGTTTTCTCGAACATTGCTTGAGTTGCTATCAGTTGATTTTTCTCCAACATTGCTGGAGTTGCTATCACTTGAGTTTTCTCCAACATTGATGGAGTTGTTATCACTTGAGTTTTGTCCAACATTGCTGGAGTTGCTATCACTTGAGCTGGAGTTGCTATCACTTGAGTTTTCTCCATCATTGCTGTAGTTGCTATCACTTGAGTTTTCTCCAACATTGCTGGAGTTGCTGTTACTTGAGTTTTCTCCAAAATTGCTGTAGTTGCTATCACTTGAGTTTTCTCCAACATTGCTGGAGTTGCTATCACTTGAGTTTTCTCCAACATTGCTGGAGTTGCTATCACTTGAGTTTTCTCCAAGATTGCTGAAGTTGCTATCACTTGAGTTTTCTCCAACATTGCTGGAGTTGCTATCACTTGAGTTTTCTCCAACATTGCTGGAGTTGCTATCACTTGAGTTTTCTCCAACATTGCTGGAGTTGCTATCACTTGAGTTTTCTCCAACATTGCTGGAGTTGCTATCACTTGAGTTTTCTCCAACATTGCTGGAGTTGCTATCACTTGAGTTTTCTCCAACATTGCTGGAGTTGCTATCACTTGAGTTTTCTCCAACATTGCTGGAGTTGCTATCACTTGAGTTTTCTCCAACATTGCTGGAGTTGCTATCACTTGAGTTTTCTCCAACATTGCTGAAGTTGCTATCACTTGAGTTTTCTCCAACATTGCTGGAGTTGCAATCACTAGAGTTTTCTCCAACATTGCTGGAGTTGCTATCAGATGAGTTTTCTCCAACATTGCTAGAGTTGCTATCACTTGAGTTTTCTCCAACATTGCTGGAGTTGCTATCACTTGAGTTTTCTCCAACATTGCTGAAGTTGCTATCACTTGAGTTTTCTCCAACATTGCTGAGGTTGCTATCACTTGAGTTTTCTCCAACATTATTGGAGTTACAATCACTAGAGTTTTCTCCAACATAGCTGGAGTTGCTATCACTTGAGTTTTCTCCAACATAGCTGGAGTTGCTATCACTTGAGTTTTCTCCAACATTGCTGGAGTTGCTATCACTTGAGTTTTCTCCAACATTGCTGGAGTTGCTATCACTTGAGTTTTCTCCAACATTGCTGGAGTTGCTATCACTTGAGTTTTCTCCAACATTGATGTAGTTGCTATCACTTGAGTATTCGCCAACATTGCTGGAGTTGCTATCACTTGAGTTTCCTCCAACATTGCTAGAGTTGCTATCGCTTGAATTTTCTCCAATATTGCTGGAGTTGCTATCACTTGAGTTTCCTCCAACATTGCTGAAGTTGCTATCACTTGAGTTTTCTACAACATTGCTGGAGTAGCTATCACTTGAATTTTCTCCAACATTGCTGAAGTTGCTATCACTTGAGTTTTCTCCAACATTGCAGGAGTTGCTATCACTTGAGTTTTCTCCAACATTGCTGGAGTTGCTATCACTTGAGTTTTCTCCAACATTGCTGGAGTTGCTATCACTTGAGTTTTCTCCAACATTACTGTAGTTGCTATCACTTGAGTTTTCTCCAACATTGCTGGAGTTGCTATCACTTGAGTTTTCTCCAACATTGCAGAAGTTGCTATCACTTGAGTTTTCTCCAACACAACTGGAGTTGCTATCACTTGAGTTTTCTCCACATTGCTGGAGTTGCTATCACTTGAGTTTTCTCCGACATAGCTGGAGTTGCTATCACTTGAGTTTTCTCCAACATTGCTGGAGTTGCTATCACTTGAGTTTTCTCCAACATAGCAGGAGTTGCTATCACTTGAGTTTTTCTTCCATCATAGCTGGAGTTGCTATCACTTGAGTTTTCTCCAACATAGCTGGACTTGCTCTCACTAGAGTTCTCTTTCAACATAGCTGGATTTCCTATCACTTGAGTTTTCTCCAACATAGCTGGAGTTGCTATCACTTGAGTTTTCTCCAACATAGCTGGAGTTGCTATCACTTGAGTTTTCTCCAACATTGCTGGAGTTGCTATCACTTGAGTTTTCTCCAACATAGCTGGAATTGCTATCACTTGAGTTTTCTCCAACATTGCTGGAGTTGCTATCACTTGAGTTTTCTCCAAGATTGCTGGAGTTGCTATCACTTGAGTTTTCTCCAACATAGCTGGAGTTGCGATCACTTGAGTTTTCTCCAACAGAGCTGGAGTTGGTATCACTTGAGTTTTCTCCAACATTGCTGGAGTTGCTATCACTTGAGTTTTCTCCAACATTGCTGGAGTTGCTATCACTTGAGTTTTCTTTCCAACATAGCTGGAGTTGCTATCACTTGAGTTTTCTCCAACATAGCTGGAGTTGCTATCACTTGAGTTTTCTTCCAACATTGCTGGAGTTGCTATCACTTGAGTTTTCTCCAACATTGCTGGAGTTGCTATCACTTGAGTTTTCTCCAACATTGCTGGAGTTGCTATCACTTGAGTTTTCTACAACATTGCTGGAGTTGCTATCACTTGAGTTTTCTTCCAACATTGCTGGAGTTGCTATCACTTGAGTTTTCTCCAACATTGCTGGAGTTGCTATCACTTGAGTTTTCTCCAACATTGCTGGAGTTGCTATCACTTGAGTTTTCTCCAACATAGGTGGAGTTGCTATCACTTGAGTTTTCTTCCAGCATTGCTGGAGTTGCTATCACTTGAGTTTTCTCCAACATAGCTGGAGTTGCTATCACATGAGTTTTCTCCAACATTGCTGGAGTTGCTATCACTTGAGTTTTCTCCAACATTGCTGGAGTTGCTATCACTTGAGTTTCCTTCCAACATTGCTGTAGTTGCTATCACTTGAGTTTTCTCCAACATTGCTGGAGTTGCTATCACATGAGTTTTCTCCAACATTGCTGGAGTTGCTATCACTTGAGTTTTCTCCAACATTGCTGGAGTTGCTATCACTTGAGTTTTCTCCAACATTGCTGGAGTTGCTATCACTTGAGTTTTCTCCAACATTGCTGGAGTTGCTATCACTTGAGTTTTCTCCAACATTGCTGGAGTTGCTATCACTTGAGTTTTCTCCAACATAGCTGGAGTTGCTATCACTTGAGTTTTCTCCAACATTGCTGGAGTTGCTATCACTTGAGTTTTCTCCAACATTGCTGGAGTTGCTATCACTTGAGTTTTCTCCAACATTGCTGGAGTTGCTATCACTTGAGTTTTCTCCAACATAGCTGGAGTTGCTATCACTAGAGTTTTCTCCAACATTGCTAGAGTTGCTATCACTTGTGTTTTCTCCAACATTGCTGGAGTTGCTATCACTTGACTTTTCTCCAACATAGCTGGAGTTGCTATCACTTTAGTTTTCTCCAACATAGCTGGAGTTGCTATCACTTGAGCTTTCTCCAACATTGCTGGAGTTGCTATCACTTGAGTTTTCTCCAACATTGCTGGAGTTGCTATCACTTGAGTTTTCTCCAACATAGCTGGAGTTGCTATCACTTGAGTTTTCTCCAACATTGCTGGAGATGCTATCATTTGAGTTTTCTCCAACATTGCTAGAGTTGCTATCACTTGAGTTTTCTCCAACATTGCTGGAGTTGCTATCACTTGAGTTTTCTCCAACATTGCTGGAGTTGCTATCACTTGAGTTTTCTCCAACATAGCTGGAGTTGCTATCACTTGAGTTTTCTCCAACATTGCTGGAGTTGCTATCACTTGAGTTTTCTCCAACATTGCTGGAGTTGCTATCACTTGAGTTTTCTCCAACATTGCTGGAGTTGCTATCACTTGAGTTTTCTCGAACATTGCTTGAGTTGCTATCAGTTGATTTTTCTCCAACATTGCTGGAGTTGCTATCACTTGAGTTTTCTCCAACATTGATGGAGTTGTTATCACTTGAGTTTTGTCCAACATTGCTGGAGTTGCTATCACTTGAGTTTTCTCCATCATTGCTGTAGTTGCTATCACTTGAGTTTTCTCCAACATTGCTGGAGTTGCTGTTACTTGAGTTTTCTCCAAAATTGCTGTAGTTGCTATCACTTGAGTTTTCTCCAACATTGCTGGAGTTGCTATCACTTGAGTTTTCTCCAACATTGCTGGAGTTGCTATCACTTGAGTTTTCTCCAACATTGCTGAAGTTGCTATCACTTGAGTTTTCTCCAACATTGCTGGAGTTGCTATCACTTGAGTTTTCTCCAACATTGCTGGAGTTGCTATCACTTGAGTTTTCTCCAACATTGCTGGAGTTGCTATCACTTGAGTTTTCTCCAACATTGCTGGAGTTGCTATCACTTGAGTTTTCTCCAACATTGCTGGAGTTGCTATCACTTGAGTTTTCTCCAACATTGCTGAGGTTGCTATCACTTGAGTTTTCTCCAACATTGCTGGAGTTGCAATCACTAGAGTTTTCTCCAACATTGCTGGAGTTGCTATCAGATGAGTTTTCTCCAACATTGCTAGAGTTGCTATCACTTGAGTTTTCTCCAACATTGCTGGAGTTGCTATCACTTGAGTTTTCTCCAACATTGCTGCTATCACTTGATTGCTCAGGAGTTGCTATCAGATGAGTTTTCTCCAACAGTGCTGGAGTTGCTATCACTTGAGTTTTCTCCAACATTGCTGGAGTTGCTATCACTTGAGTTTTCTCCAACATTGCTGGAGTTGCTATCACTTGAGTTTTCTCCAACATTGCTGGAGTTGCTATCACTTGAGTTTTCTCCAACATTGCTGGAGTTGCTATCACTTGAGTTTTCTCCAACATTGCTGGAGTTGCTATCACTTGAGTTTTCTCCAACATTGCTGGAGTTGCTATCACTTGAGTTTTCTCCAACATTGCTGGAGTTGCTATCACTTGAGTTTTCTACAACATTGCTGGAGTTGCTATCACTTGAGTTTTCTCCAACATTGCTGGAGTTGCTATCACTTGAGTTTTCTCCAACATTGCTGGAGTTGCTATCACTTGAGTTTTCTCCAACATTGCTGGAGTTGCTATCACTTGAGTTTTCTCCAACATTGCTGGAGTTGCTATCACTTGAGTTTTCTCCAACATTGCTGGAGTTGCTATCACTAGAGTTTTCTCAACTGCTGAGTTGCTATCACTTGAGTTTTCTCCAACATTGCTGGAGTTGCTATCACTTGAGTTTTCTCCAACATTGCTGGAGTTGCTATCACTTGAGTTTTCTCCAACATTGCTGGAGTTGCTATCACTTGAGTTTTCTCCAACATAGCTGGAGTTGCTATCACTTGAGTTTTCTCCAACATTGCTGGAGTTGCTATCACTTGAGTTTTCTCCAACATAGCTGGAGTTGCTATCACTTGAGTTTTCTCCAACATAGCTGGAGTTGCTATCACTTGAGTTTTCTCCAACATAGCTGGAGTTGATATCAGTTGAGATTACTCCAACATAGCTGTATTTGCTATCACTTGAGTTTTCTCCATAGCTGGAACAGTTTTCTCCAACATAGCTGGAGTTGCTATCACTTGAGTTTTCTCCAACATTGCTGGAGTTGCTATCACTTGAGTTTTCTCCAACATAGCTGGAGTTGCTATCACTTGAGTTTTCTCCAACATTGCTGGAGTTGCTATCACTTGAGTTTTCTCCAACATTGCTGGAGTTGCTATCACTTGAGTTTTCTCCAACATAGCTGGAGTTGCTATCACTTGAGTTTTCTCCAACATTGCTGGAGTTGCTATCACTTGAGTTTTCTCCAACATAGCTGGAGTTGCTATCACTTGAGTTTTCTCCAACATTGCTGGAGTTGCTATCACTTGAGTTTTCTCCAACATTGCTGGAGTTGCTATCACTTGAGTTTTCTCCAACATTGCTGGAGTTGCTATCACTTGAGTTTTCTCCAACATTGCTGGAGTTGCTATCACTTGAGTTTTCTCCAACATTGCTGGAGTTGCTATCACTTGAGTTTTCTCCAACATTGCTGGAGTTGCTATCACTTGAGTTTTCTCCAACATTGCTGGAGTTGCTATCACTTGAGTTTTCTCCAACATTGCTGGAGTTGCTATCACTTGAGTTTTCTCCAACATTGCTGGAGTTGCTATCACTTGAGTTTTCTCCAACATTGCTGGAGTTGCTATCACTTGAGTTTTCTCCAACATTGCTGGAGTTGCTATCACTTGAGTTTTCTCCAACATTGCTGGAGTTGCTATCACTTGAGTTTTCTCCAACATAGCTGGAGTTGCTATCACTTGAGTTTTCTCCAACATTGCTGAGTTTTCTCCAACAGTTGCTATCACTTGAGTTTTCTCCAACATAGCTGGAGTTGCTATCACTTGAGTTTTCTCCAACATAGCTGGAGTTGCTATCACTAGAGTTTTCTCCAACATTGCTAGAGTTGCTATCACTTGACTTTTCTCCAACATTGCTGGAGTTGCTATCACTTGACTTTTCTCCAACATAGCTGGAGTTGCTATCACTTTAGTTTTCTCCAACATAGCTGGAGTTGCTATCACTTGAGCTTTCTCCAACTTTGCTGGAGTTGCTATCACTTGAGTTTTCTCCAACATTGCTGGAGTTGCTATCACTTGAGTTTTCTCCAACATAGCTGGAGTTGCTATCACTTGAGTTTTCTCCAACATTGCTGGAGATGCTATCATTTGAGTTTTCTCCAACATTGCTAGAGTTGCTATCACTTGAGTTTTCTCCTGCATAGCTGGAGTTGCTATCACTTCAGTTTTCTCCAACATTGCTGGAGTTGCTATCACTTGAGTTTTCTCCAACATTGCTGGAGTTGCTATCACTTAAGTTTTCTCCAACATTCCTGGAGTTGCTATCACTTGAGTTTTCCCCAACATTGCTGTAGTTGCTATCACTTGAGTTTTCTCCAACATTGCTGGAGTTGCCATCACTTGAGTTTTCTCCAACATTGCTGGAGTTGCTATCACTTGAGTTTTCTCCAACATTGCTAGAGTTGCTATCACTTGAGTTTTCTCCAATATTGCAGTAGTTGCTATCACTTGAGTTTTCTCCAACATTGCTGGAGTTGTTATCACTTGAGTTTTCTCCAACATTGCTGGAGTTGCTATCACTTGAGTTTTCTCCAACATTGCTGTAGTTGCTATCACATGAGTTTTCTCCAACATTGCAGTAGTTGCTATCACTTGAGTTTTCTCCATCAGTGCTGGAGTTGGTATCACTTGAGTTTTCTCCAACATTGCTGGAGTTGCTATCACTTGAGTTTTCTCCATCATAGCTGGAGTTGCTATCACTTGAGTTTTCTCCAACATTGCTGTAGTTGCTATCACTTGAGTTTTCTCCAACATTGCTGGAGTTGCTATCACTTGAGTTTTCTCCAACATTGCTGGAGTTGCTATCACTTGAGTTTTCTCGAACATTGCTTGAGTTGCTATCAGTTGATTTTTCTCCAACATTGCTGGAGTTGCTATCACTTGAGTTTTCTCCAACATTGCTGGAGATGCTATCACTTGAGTTTTCTCCAACAGAGCTGGAGTTGCTATCACTTGAGTTTTCTTCCAACATTGCTGGAGTTGCTATCACTTGAGTTTTCTCCAACATTGCTGGAGTTGCTATCACTTGAGTTTTCTCCAACATTGCTGGAGTTGCTATCACTTGAGTTTTCTACAACATTGCTGGAGTTACTATCACTTGAGTTTTCTTCCAACATTGCTGGAGTTGCTATCACTTGAGTTTTCTACAACATTGCTGGAGTTACTATCACTTGAGTTTTCATCCAACATTGCTGGAGTTGCTATCACTTGAGTTTTCTCCAACATTGCTGGAGTTGCTATCACTTGAGTTTTCTCCAACATTGCTGGAGTTGCTATCACTTGAGTTTTCTACAACATTGCTGGAGTTACTATCACTTGAGTTTTCTTTCAACATTGCTGGAGTTGCTATCACTTGAGTTTTCTCCAACATTGCTGGAGTTGCTATCACTTGAGTTTTCTCCAACATTGCTGGAGTTGCTATCACTTGAGTTTTCTCCAAATTAGCTGGACTTGCTCTCACTAGAGTTCTCTTCCAACATAGCTGGATTTCCTATCACTTGAGTTTTCTCCAACATAGCTGTAGTTGCTATCACTTGAGTTTTCTCCAACATAGCTGGAGTTGCTATCACTTGAGTTTTCTCCAACATTGCTGGAGTTGCTATCACTTGAGTTTTCTCCAACATAGCTGGAATAGCTATCACTTGAGTTTTCTCCAACATTGCTGGAGTTGCTATCACTTGAGTTTTCTCCAACATTGCTGGAGTTGCTATCACTTGAGTTTTCTCCAACATAGCTGGAGTTGCTATCACTTGAGTTTTCTCCAACATAGCTGGAGTTGCTATCACTTGAGTTTTCTCCAACATTGCTGGAGTTGTTATCACTTGAGTTTTCTCCAACATAGCAGGAGTTGCTATCACTTGAGTTTTCTTTCAACATAGCTGGAGTTGCTATCACTTGAGTTTTCTCCAACATAGCTGGAGTTGCTATCACTTGAGTTTTCTTCCAACATTGCTGGAGTTGCTATCACTTGAGTTTTCTCCAACATTGCTGGAGTTGCTATCACTTGAGTTTTCTCCAACATTGCTGGAGTTGCTATCACTTGAGTTTTCTCGAACATTGCTTGAGTTGCTATCAGTTGATTTTTCTCCAACATTGCTGGAGTTGCTATCACTTGAGTTTTCTCCAACATTGCTGGAGTTGCTGCCACTTGAGTTTTCTCCAACAGAGCTGGAGTTGCTATCACTTGAGTTTTCTCCAACATTGCTGGAGTTGCTATCACTTGAGTTTCCTCCAACATAGCTGGAGTTGCTGCTACTTGAGTTTTCTCCAACATTGCTATAGTTGCTATCACTTGAGTTTTCTCCAACATTGCTGGAGTTGCTGTCACTTGAGTTTTCTCCAACATTGCTGGAGTTGCTATCACTTGAGTTTTCTCCAAGATTGCTGAAGTTGCTATCACTTGAGTTTTCTCCAACATTGCTGAAGTTGCTATCTCTTGAGTTTTCTCCAACATTGCTGAGGTTGCTATCACTTGAGTTTTCTCCAACATTGCTGGAGTTGCTATCACTTGAGTTTTCTCCAACATTGCTGGAGTTGCTATCACTTGAGCTTTCTCCAACATTGCTGGAGTTGCTATCACTTGAGTTTTCTCCAACATTGCTGGAGTTGTTATCACTTGAGTTTTCTCCAACATTGCTGAAGTTGCTATCACTTAAGTTTTCTCCAACATTGCTGGAGTTGCTATCACTTGAGTTTTCTCCAACATTGCTGGAGTTGCTATCACTTGAGTTTTCTCCAACATAGCTGGAGTTGCTATCACTTGAGTTTTCTCCAACATTGCTCTAGTTGCTATCACTTAAGTTTTCTCCATCATTGCTGGAGTTGCTATCACTTGAGTTTTCTCCAACATTGCTGGAGTTGCTATCACTTGAGTTTTCTCCAACATTGCTTTAGTTGCTATCACTTGAGTTTTCTCCAACATTGCTGAGGTTGCTATCACTTGAGTTTTCTCCAACATTGCTGGAGTTGCAATCACTAGAGTTTTCTCCAACTTCGCAGGAGTTGCTATCAGATGAGTTTTCTCCAACATTGCTAGAGTTGCTATCACTTGAGTTTTCTCCAACATTGCTGGAGTTGCTATCACTTGAGTTTTCTCCAACATTGCTGAGGTTGCTATCACGTGAGTTTTCTCCAACATTGATGTAGTTGCTATCACTTGAGTATTCGCCAACATTGCTGGAGTTGCTATCACTTGAGTTTTCTCCAACATTGCTAGAGTTGCTGTCGCTTGAGTTTTCTCCAATATTGCTGGAGTTGCTATCACTTGAGTTTCCTCCAACATTGCTGAAGTTGCTATCACTTGAGTTTTCTACAACATTGCTGGAGTAGCTATCACTTGAATTTTCTCCAACATTGCTGAAGTTGCTATCACTTGAGTTTTCTCCAACATTGCAGGAGTTGCTATCACTTGAGTTTTCTCCAACATTGCTGGAGTTGCTATCACTTGAGTTTTCTCCAACATTGCTGGAGTTGCTATCACTTGAGTTTTCTCCAACATTACTGTAGTTGCTATCACTTGAGTTTTCTCCAACATTGCTGGAGTTGCTATCACTTGAGTTTTCTCCAACATTGCAGAAGTTGCTATCACTTGAGTTTTCTCCAACACAACTGGAGTTGCTATCACTTGAGTTTTCTCCACATTGCTGGAGTTGCTATCACTTGAGTTTTCTCCGACATAGCTGGAGTTGCTATCACTTGAGTTTTCTCCAACATTGCTGGAGTTGCTATCACTTGGGTTTTCTCCAACATTGCTGGAGTTACTATCACTTGAGTTTTCTCCAACATTGCTGGAGTTGCTATCACTTGAGTTTTCTCCAACATAGCAGGAGTTGCTATCACTTGAGTTTTTCTTCCATCATAGCTGGAGTTGCTATCACTTGAGTTTTCTCCAAATTAGCTGGACTTGCTCTCACTAGAGTTCTCTTCCAACATAGCTGGATTTCCTATCACTTGAGTTTTCTCCAACATAGCTGGAGTTGCTATCACTTGAGTTTTCTCCAACATAGCTGGAGTTGCTATCACTTGAGTTTTCTCCAACATTGCTGGAGTTGCTATCACTTGAGTTTTCTCCAACATAGCTGGAATTGCTATCACTTGAGTTTTCTCCAACATTGCTGGAGTTGCTATCACTTGAGTTTTCTCCAAGATTGCTGGAGTTGCTATCACTTGAGTTTTCTCCAACATAGCTGGAGTTGCTATCACTTGAGTTTTCTCCAACATAGCTGGAGTTGCTATCACTTGAGTTTTCTCCAAACATTGCTGGAGTTGTTATCACTTGAGTTTTCTCCAACATAGCAGGAGTTGCTATCACTTGAGTTTTCTTTCAACATAGCTGGAGTTGCTATCACTTGAGTTTTCTCCAACATAGCTGGAGTTGCTATCACTTGAGTTTTCTCCAACATTGCTGGAGTTGCTATCACTTGAGTTTTCTCCAACATTGCTGGAGTTGCTATCACTTGAGTTTTCTACAACATTGCTGGAGTTACTATCACTTGAGTTTTCTTCCAACATTGCTGGAGTTGCTATCACTTGAGTTTTCTCCAACATTGCTGGAGTTGCTATCACTTGAGTTTTCTCCAACATTGCTGGAGTTGCTATCACTTGAGTTTTCTCCAACATAGGTGGAGTTGCTATCACTTGAGTTTTCTTCCAACATTGCTGGAGTTGCTATCACTTGAGTTTTCTCCAACATAGCTGGAGTTGCTATCACATGAGTTTTCTCCAACATTGCTGGAGTTGCTATCACTTGAGTTTTCTCCAACATTGCTGGAGTTGCTATCACTTGAGTTTCCTTCCAACATTGCTGTAGTTGCTATCACTTGAGTTTTCTCCAACATTGCTGGAGTTGCTATCACATGAGTTTTCTTAAACATTGCTGGGGTTGCTATCACTTGAGTTTTCTCCTACATTGCAGGAGTTGCTATCACTTGAGTTTTCTCCAACATTGCTGGAGTTGCTATCACTTGAGTTTTCTCCAACATTGCTGGAGTTGCTATCACTTGAGTTTTCTCCAACATAGCTGGAGTTGCTATCACTTGAGTTTTCTCCAACATTGCTGGAGTTGCTATCACTTGAGTTTTCTCCAACATTGCTGGAGTTGCTATCACTTGAGTTTTCTCCAACATTGCTGGAGTTGCTATCACTTGAGTTTTCTCCAACATAGCTGGAGTTGCTATCACTTGAGTTTTCTCCAACATAGCTGGAGTTGCTATCACTAGAGTTTTCTCCAACATTGCTAGAGTTGCTATCACTTGAGTTTTCTCCAACATTGCTGGAGTTGCTATCACTTGACTTTTCTCCAACATAGCTGGAGTTGCTATCACTTTAGTTTTCTCCAACACAGCTGGAGTTGCTATCACTTGAGCTTTCTCCAACATTGCTGGAGTTGCTATCACTTGAGTTTTCTCCAACATTGCTGGAGTTGCTATCACTTGAGTTTTCTCCAACATAGCTGGAGTTGCTATCACTTGAGTTTTCTCCAACATTGCTGGAGATGCTATCATTTGAGTTTTCTCCAACATTGCTAGAGTTGCTATCACTTGAGTTTTCTCCTGCATAGCTGGAGTTGCTATCACTTCAGTTTTCTCCAACATTGCTGGAGTTGCTATCACTTGAGTTTTCTCCAACATTGCTGGAGTTGCTATCACTTAAGTTTTCTCCAACATTCCTGGAGTTGCTATCACTTGAGTTTTCCCCAACATTGCTGTAGTTGCTATCACTTGAGTTTTCTCCAACATTGCTGGAGTTGCCATCACTTGAGTTTTCTCCAACATTGCTGGAGTTGCTATCACTTGAGTTTTCTCCAACATAGCTAGAGTTGCTATCACTTGAGTTTTCTCCAATATTGCAGTAGTTGCTATCACTTGAGTTTTCTCCAACATTGCTGGAGTTGTTATCACTTGAGTTTTCTCCAACATTGCTGGAGTTGCTATCACTTGAGTTTTCTCCATCATTGCTGTAGTTGCTATCACATGAGTTTTCTCCAACATTGCAGTAGTTGCTATCACTTGAGTTTTCTCCAACATTGCTGGAGTTGGTATCACTTGAGTTTTCTCCAACATTGCTGGAGTTGCTATCACTTGAGTTTTCTCCATCATAGCTGGAGTTGCTATCACTTGAGTTTTCTCCAACATTGCTGTAGTTGCTATCACTTGAGTTTTCTCCAACATTGCTGGAGTTGCTATCACTTGAGTTTTCTCCAACATTGCTGGAGTTGCTATCACTTGAGTTTTCTCGAACATTGCTTGAGTTGCTATCAGTTGATTTTTCTCCAACATTGCTGGAGTTGCTATCACTTGAGTTTTCTCCAACATTGCTGGAGTTGCTTTCACTTGAGTTTTCTCCAACAGAGCTGGAGTTGCTATCACTTGAGTTTTCTCCAACATTGCTGGAGTTGCTATCACTTGAGTTTCCTCCAACATAGCTGGAGTTGCTGTTACTTGAGTTTTCTCCAACATTGCTATAGTTGCTATCACTTGAGTTTTCTCCAACATTGCTGGAGTTGCTGTCACTTGAGTTTTCTCCAACATTGCTGGAGTTGCTATCACTTGAGTTTTCTCCAAGATTGTGGGAAGTTGCTATCACTTGAGTTTTCTCCAACATTGCTGAAGTTGCTATCTCTTGAGTTTTCTCCAACATTGCTGAGGTTGCTATCACTTGAGTTTTCTCCAACATTGCTGGAGTTGCTATCACTTGAGTTTTCTCCAACATTGCTGGAGTTGCTATCACTTGAGTTTTCTCCAACATTGCTGGAGTTGCTATCACTTGAGTTTTCTCCAACATTGCTGGAGTTGCTATCACTTGAGTTTTCTCCAACATTGCTGGAGTTGTTATCACTTGAGTTTTCTCCAACATTGCTGAAGTTGCTATCACTTAAGTTTTCTCCAACATTGCTGGAGTTGCTATCACTTGAGTTTTCTCCAACATTGCTGGAGTTGCTATCACTTGAGTTTTCTCCAACATAGCTGGAGTTGCTATCACTTGAGTTTTCTCCAACATTGCTCTAGTTGCTATCACTTGAGTTTTCTCCATCATTGCTGGAGTTGCTATCACTTGAGTTTTCTCCAACATTGCTGGAGTTGCTATCACTTGAGTTTTCTCCAACATTGCTGAAGTTGCTATCTCTTGAGTTTTCTCCAACATTGCTGAGGTTGCTATCACTTGAGTTTTCTCCAACATTGCTGGAGTTGCAATCACTAGAGTTTTCTCCAACTTCGCAGGAGTTGCTATCAGATGAGTTTTCTCCAACATTGCTAGAGTTGCTATCACTTGAGTTTTCTCCAACATTGCTGGAGTTGCTATCACTTGAGTTTTCTCCAACATTGCTGAGGTTGCTATCACTTGAGTTTTCTCCAACATTGCTGGAGTTACAATCACTAGAGGTTTCTCCAACATAGCTGGAGTTGCTATCACTTGAGTTTTCTCCAACATAGCTGGAGTTGCTATCACTTGAGTTTTCTCCAACATTGCTGGAGTTGCTATCACTTGAGTTTTCTCCAAAATTGCTGGAGTTGCTATCACTTGAGTTTTCTCCAACATTGCTGGAGTTGTTATCACTTGAGTTTTCTCCAACATTGATGTAGTTGCTATCACTTGAGTTTTCTCCAACATTGCTGGAGTTGCTATCACTTGAGTTTTCTCCAACATTGCTGGAGTTGCTATCACTTGAGTTTTCTCCAATATTGCTGGAGTTGCTATCACTTGAGTTTCCTCCAACATTGCTGAAGTTGCTATCACTTGAGTTTTCTCCAACATTGCTGGAGTAGCTATCACTTGAGTTTTCTCCAACATTGCTGAAGTTGCTATCACTTGAGTTTTCTCCAACATTGCTGAAATTGCTATCACTTGAGTTTTCTCCAACATTGCAGGAGTTGCTATCACTTGAGTTTTCTCCAACTTTGCTGGAGTTGCTATCACTTGAGTTTTCTCCAACATTGGTGGAGTTGCTATCACTTGAGTTTTCTCCAACATTGCTGTAGTTGCTATCACTTGAGTTTTCTCCAACATTGCTGGAGTTGCTATCACTTGAGTTTTCTCCAACATTGCTGAAGTTGCTATCACTTGAGTTTTCTCCAACACAGCTGGAGTTGCTATCACTTGAGTTTTCTCCAACATTGCTGGAGTTGCTATCACTTGAGTTTTCTCCGACATAGCTGGAGTTGCTATCACTTGAGTTTTCTCCAACATTGCTGGAGTTGCTATCACTTGAGTTTTCTCCAACATTGCTGGAGTTGCTATCACTTGAGTTTTCTCCAACATTGCTGGAGTTGCTATCACATGAGTTTTCTCCAACATAGCAGGAGTTGCTATCACTTGAGTTTTTCTTCCAACATAGCTGGAGTTGCTATCACTTGAGTTTTCTCCAACATTGCTGGAGTTGCTATCACTTGAGTTTTCTCCAACATTGCTGGAGTTGCTATCACTTGAGTTTTCTCCAACATAGCTGGAGTTGCTCTCACTTGAGTTTTCTTCCAACATAGCTGAATTTGCTATCACTTGAGTTTTCCCAAACATAGCTGGAGTTGCTATCACTTGAGTTTTCTCCAACATAGCTGGAGTTGCTCTCACTTGAGTTTTCTTCCAACATAGCTGAATTTGCTATCACTTGAGTTTTCCCAAACATAGCTGGAGTTGCTCTCACTTGAGTTTTCTTCCAACATAGCTGAATTTGCTATCACTTGAGTTTTCCCAAACATAGCTGGAGTTGCCATCACTTGAGTTTTCTCCAACATTGCTGGAGTTGCTATCACTTGAGTTTTCTCCAACATTGCTGGAGTTGCTATCACTTGAGTTTTCTTCCAACATTGCTGGAGTTGCTATCACTTGAGTTTTCTCCAACATTGCTGGAGTTGCTATCACTTGAGTTTTCTTCCAACATTGCTGGAGTTGCTATCACTTGAGTTTTCTCCAACATTGCTGGAGTTGCTATCACTTGAGTTTTCTCCAACATTGCTGGAGTTGCTATCACTTGAGTTTTCTCCAACATAGGTGGAGTTGCTATCACTTGAGTTTTCTCCAACATTGCTGGAGTTGCTATCACTTGAGTTTTCTCCAACATAGCTGGAGTGTCTATCACATGAGTTTTCTCCAACATTGCTGGAGTTGCTATCACTTGAGTTTTCTCCAACATTGCTGGAGTTGCTATCACTTGAGTTTTCTTCCAACATTGCTGTAGTTGCTATCACTTGAGTTTTCTCCAACATTGCTGGAGTTGCTATCACATGAGTTTTCTCCAACATTGCTGGAGTTGCTATCACTTGAGTTTTCTCCAACATTGCTGGAGTTGCTATCACTTGAGTTTTCTCCAACATTGCTGGAGTTGCTATCACTTGAGTTTTCTCCAACATTGCTGGAGTTGCTATCACTTGAGTTTTCTCCAACATTGCTGGAGTTGCTATCACTTGAGTTTTCTCCAACATTGCTGGAGTTGCTATCACTTGAGTTTTCTTCCAACATTGCTGTAGTTGCTATCACTTGAGTTTTCTCCAACATTGCTGGAGTTGCTATCACATGAGTTTTCTCCAACATTGCTGGAGTTGCTATCACTTGAGTTTTCTCCAACATTGCTGGAGTTGCTATCACTTGAGTTTTCTCCAACATTGCTGGAGTTGCTATCACTTGAGTTTTCTCCAACATTGCTGGAGTTGCTATCACTTGAGTTTTCTCCAACATTGCTGGAGTTGCTATCACTTGAGTTTTCTCCAACATTGGTGGAGTTACTATCACTTGAGTTTTACTATCTCTCAAAATTACCAATAACATAAATAATGAAAATAGAATTTTTAAAATGTATTCTGATGAAATGGAGAGCCAAGTAATTCAGAAGAATGTAATTTTGTTTTTTTAATTCATAAAATACAAAAATGTTAATTTTCACAACAAGACGATTATGAAGGTAAATGTATGATGAATAATGTGTAAGAAAGTGTGTTTAACGTTTGCAATTAAACTTTATAATGATGTCACACTGGTCACGATTAGTATGAATTGTATGTTTTCTTATTATGTGCAGTACAAACCTGAATATATTAGGAATTGACAAAATGAAATTATCCCCACGACACCACACCACGACGAGTGTTCTAGACTTCTAGTTAACATGCTGAGGCTGTACAACTTCAAGTCTAACTTACTGTAGAATAACCCTCCCTGATATCGAAGGAGAAGCCGGTACATCGTATTTCTAATATTTAGTCCTGTGTCACAAGTCACCTATGAGATTATGAAAAAGTTCTTACAGAAAGAGAGAAAAAAACATACCTTGCTTTATCATTAAAAATTTCTCTATCCCACCTGTTGTTCATTGACGACAGTTTTGGTGACGTGGACAATGATGACCCAAAGTAGGAGCGGCCAGGCCACTGTCCTCATGTCTCTTGGTTTCTTCTACACAACTCTCATTAGTTGACAGCTTCAAGAGACTCTCTTCTTGTACCACCTTAGAGATCTTCTCTCACACAGTCACTAAGGGAGCTCTTCCCAGAGACAGTCAGAGAGCAAGTGTTCAGCAGACGGGGTGCGAAGAAAGGGCATCTGGTGGAACTCTAGTCGTGAGGAGTGACAGATAAGTCAGCACGCAACATACTTTTACTGCTAGATAAATATACCTCTCTTGCCGACACGTACACAACACCTTGTTTATTTCACTCACTGTATGACTCAAGAAAGGTAACGCCCATGTACCATAACCCCCAGACAACTTTACGTCAACCCATGCAAGAAATTTAAACTTTAAAACCTATAAGAGACTGAGGAGCTTTATAGTACAGAAACTGAAGTTCAACACCATGAAGTTTGTTGATCTCCTAGATGACGCTAAGAAGCTCATGATTCATTGAAGTTGATGTGTTTATACTTGGGTTAAACCTAATTGTCTTCCATGCCTCCAGGTGCTGTATGACCAATATAACTGTGAAAATGACTAATAATAATAACAACACTAAATATTATCAGATCTTTTAGCTCAACATATCCAAAAAGACAAGGAACTGTTTTGGATTGTTTTCTCTATTCAGAGCACGACGAATGTCAGTGGAGGATGATGAATGTATATTGTGCTCAATGATTAACACGGCTATACCGCTTCTTGGAGTGCACACCACTGTTCATGAATAAAATTAACAAATAATTAAGAAATAACTGCCAATTGGTTAGGCAATTGCATGTTTGTGTACGAAAATTCAGGTTGCCTGACTCACCCACAACGAGGGTTACACCTGAGATGATGCCACCAGCCGAAAGTTTATCAGACCACATCTGATATAAAATCGAACAAATGTTTTTGGGTCTGCAAAAAAGAAGTACACCTGTACTTCAATATTAAAAGACAAGAAGAGCAATAAAATGTCCTTCTTGAAAGACATGCCAGCATGGAATGACAGCTGGGAATATAAAATTTGTTAGCTGGACGGGGCTGTTTTGGTAGACAGTGCTCCTGAGGGTGCTAGTGTTGTCCTGGAGGACAGTGCACCACAAGGAGACAGTGGCCCTGGTGATGAAACAGATAAAGACAACAATATTCACTTTACAGAGATGTAAAACAGCGATAGTGCTAGAGATGGAACAAAAGGGGATGATGCCTCAGGAAACAGTGTTGACACATTACCAGCAAAACCTGTTGGAAGCACTATGTCCATACAGGGGCGATAGATGGAGGGTAAACAGAAAAATGCACCAGCTGGGAACTCAGCTACAAAAAATCCTAACAAACAAAATTCCAATCCATGCAAATTCTATGCCTTGGGTATCGGCAGGCAAGGTATATCTGGAAAAACAGGTGGGACCTGCACCTTTGACCATCCCGGACAAATGCCGCACCCACATGATAACAGGAGGGTGCAACTCCCCATCCTGTAACTTATTTCACAGTGAAATGTGTCACTCATCACTCAGTGAAAGAAAACGCTATAACGCATACTGCCAGGCACATCATCTAAAGGGGACAAGAAGACACAAACCAGCCAGACTATGGGAAACAAAAGAGGGGAGCCATAACCTCTCCAGAGGAGGAGGTTTTTCAAGGCCAGGAAGGAGAAAATTCTGGCAAGATATGACAGTAATCTTACAACAACTGAAAACGCATCTGGAGGAGAGGAGCAGTCATTGGCCTCCACTCAAGAACAACAGATATTATAACCAGCAAATAAATTTCCCCTATATTCTATCAATATAAAGATATTTTTCCTTGCAAACATACAGGGTCAAAAGCCATCAACAAACAACAAAATTCCTTACATCAAGGGACTGCTCATCGAGTAAAATGCAATTTTTGCAGCATTTACATTTTGACAACGAAATATAGATTCCAGGTTATAACCTATTCAGTTGCAGAGAGTAAACAGGCAACAACGGTGGGTTGGCCCGTACGTCACAGAGCCGCTCATTAGTTCAGAACTACTAAACACATCAAATGATGTAGTTGAAGTTTTGGAGGTAATGTCTGACAACAAAAACCTTGTCATTGTGGTTGTATACAAGCCTCCAGATGCAACTTCCCAGCAATTCCAGGAGCAGCTTTTGAAAATTGACCACTGTCTGGAAAATCTTCCAACTCATGCACCAAACATCTTGTTACATCTTGTTACAGTTAGAAGCCTGAGTAGATCTATAACCCACTATGATAACATGAACGTAGATAAGTATGTTTATGGAGCAACTTGCAATGTGAACAGACTGACTGATGTTGTAGTGGCCAGGCTTAGGCTTGGTTATAAGTACTTCTGGCAGTTTGGGAGACACACAGATGATGATCAAACTAAATGTAAATTATGTGATCAGGCATATGGTCATTCTCTTGAACACTATGTGCTTAATTGTCCACTTATTGAGGAATACAGAGACAGAGAGTATAATAACCTATGTGACATGTCAAGATATCTTATTAATGAAAATAAGATACCAGATATACTAAGCAAATTTCCTAAATTTGCTTGTAACAGATAAGTGAACTATAGACATGTAGATATAAATCCATATGTATTCCTGTTAACCCTTTGGGGCCTAGTTCCTAGGCCTTTTGTGTATCCATATGCTCTTGCGCTACCGCCACAGGATGGATATGGGGTGCACAATAAACTAGCCACTTCGGTGGCAAAATCTAAAAAAAAATCTAAATGGAGGAGTGTAGCAAATAATGTTTTAGCAGAGATCACCCCAGGAGGCAGCTCAGATGAAAATTCACACACACGAACTGTTAAATCTCTACAACAAATTCAACTTAAACTATTATTACAACCTAGGATTTCAAATGGCCTGTTATCCCAGGTGTAATGGGAGCAAATAAACACAGTAGAAAAAGTTTAGACTTATATTATCCTTCACCAATTATAACAGCAATATGTACACTATGTACAGTGATAAATATAGTGCACTCCACGGTAAGCAAGGCAGAAATAGAAGCCACAAGATAGCAGACCGTGCTTCAACCAGCTCTAGAATGGGAATGACAAGGGCAGACAGGAGAGCGGTATCCACATAACCTCTGCGATTGTCAATCCCACCTTCTTATTGGCTAGAACCTGGTCACTAGTTGAACGATGGGGCCCCATCATCAACTCTTAGCAACCTGGTTCGCTGGTTGGGGGAGATAGCCTGTAAATGAGGGTGTGTCCATGCGCCGAATAAAGGTTACGTACTCTTTGCATGCCACACCCCCACCCCCGAGAAGGCTCAGGATTAGGCTGCCACCTCCCAGTGGTAACCGTGCCGCCATGGCACCAAATAATGGGACCGCCTATCCTCTCCACCATCCAACTCTTAGATAGAGCTCAGCTTTCCTAGTGACCAAAAGCCAAACCCTAAACTCAGAGTGAGACAGCAGTCAGATAGGCCAACATAGGTCCAAGATACAAGCGGACGGTAGCCCGTATCCCCTCACTAAAAAAAAAACCCCACATCAGGGGATAAAAAAAAGAGCTTGAAAGGGGGGTTACCACAAATACATCCTAACCTAAATAAAATATTAAACTAGACTCTTGACAAAGAGTCTGCCAACACATTTTCTTTGCCGGCAATATATTTTATTTTTAGGTTGTAGGGCTGCAGCCTGAGCGTCCAACGCATAAGCCTTGTGTTGTGATTCTTCATGACTTGGAGATAGACTAACGGGTTGTGATCACTGTAGACTGTGACCACCTGCGATGTCTGGCCCACATAAACATCGAAATGCTCCAAAGCCAGTACCAGCGCGAGGGCTTCTTTTTCAATGGTAGAGTAAGCTCTCTGATGTGGCTGGAACTTGGCTGAAAAGTATGCGATTGGCTGCAGCTCCTTGTTCCCGATTTGTAATAGTACCGCCCCAACCCCAGACTCACAAGCATCAACCTGTAATGAAAAAGGTTTGGAGAAGTCTGGAGACAGGAGAATGGGTGCAGAGCACAATAATCTTTTTGCTTTATTAAAAGCAGTGTTACAATCTGACGTCCAATTAAAGGGAACTTTATGACTGGTAAGAGAGGTAAGAGGGGCTACAATATCTGAGAAATTCTTACAGAATCTTCTGTAAAATCCTATCATGCCTAGGAAACGTTGAAGAGATTTCCTATCATGAGGAACTGGATATTCTTTAATCGAAAGAACTTTAGCAAGTTTAGGTGCAACATTACCACTACCTACTTCATGGCCTAGAAAAGTGACAGTGGCCTGGCCAAAGGAAGATTTAGATAAATTAACTGTTAATTGGGAATTCTTAAAGGTCTCAAACAGAGCTTTAAGTCTAAGTAGGTGTTGATCCCAAGTATCAGACACCACAACAATATCATCTAGGTATGCTGCCGTGCCTTCAAGTCCTTTAATAGCCTGATGGACGAGTTTCTGGAATGAAGAGGGGGAATTTTTCATTCCGAAGGGGGTAACTGTATACTGATAATGACCTCCTGGAATCACGAAGGCAGAGATTTCCTTCGCCTTAACTGTCAAAGGTACCTGATAGTAACCTTTAAGGAGATCTAATTTGGACACAAAAGTAGCCTTACCCACAAAGTTAATTACGTCATCCAGACGAGGAAGAGGGTAAGCATCTGTAATTGTGACCTCGTTCACTTTACGGTAGTCTGTGCACATACGAAACCCTCCATCAGCCTTTTTTACTAGGATGCACGGTGAAGCCCATGGACTAGACGACTCCTCCACTAAACCATGTTCTAACAAGAAGTCTACTTCCTGCTGAAGTAGCCTTTGCTTTTCAGGATTAGCTCTGTAGGGGGAGAGTTTAATTGGTTTAGATTTTCCCACATCTACATCATGGTAACCTAACGTACATTTTTTCGGCACATCCGAAAAAATATTAGGATATGACTGTAGAAGCTCAGTTAAATTGGTTGCTTGTATTTCAGATAATCCATCCATTAAAGGGCTAGGATCCTTGAGGAGGACAGAATTTGAAAGTTTAGTATTAGTTTCAGAGATAGAGTGCAAAGAGTCAGAGTCGTCCTCAGAGGTAGAGGACAGAGTCATTACTGGGACTTTATCTGGTGTATGAAAGGCCTTGATTTGATTAATGTGGTAAGTTTTTTGTTTTTGAGGTCTTATCAATGGGAGCTACCACATAATTTAAATCAGATAATCTACTTACTATCTGCATAGGTCCCGTAAATCTAGCTTTCAAGGTGTGGCCAGGTATAGGTTCCTGCACCAACACCTTGTCTCCTGGATGGAAGGAGCGGAATTGTGCACTTTTGTCATACCTCTGTTTCATCTTACTTTGAGCTATCTTTAGGTTAGCCGTGGCCAACTCACGTGCCACCTGCAACCTTGAAGACGGGTTGTAGAGTGCTGAGCTTACGTCTTCTCCCATCCATCCTTCTTTGAGCACCCGAAGAGGACCTCGTACATTGTGCCCAAAGATCAGCTCAAACGGACTATACCCTGTAGACTCTTGCACCGTCTCTCGTACTGAGAACAGCAACAAAGGTAGAGATTCATCCCAATCTGTCGGAAAGTGCATGCAAAAACTTCTCATCATTGTTTTTAATGTTTGGTGGAATCTTTCCAAGGCGCCTTGGGACTGAGGGTGATAGGCAGTGGATAAGTTGTGAATTATCCCTAACCTAGTTAATACTTCCCTAAATGCTTTGGCAGTGAAGTTAGTACCTTGATCACTTTGTATAGTTTTAGGAATGCCAAAACAAGAAATGAATTTTGTTAAAGCTTTGAGAATAGCTTTAGTATTGATACTACGCATTGGGATCGCTTCAGGATATCTGGTTACTTTATCCATAATTGTAAATAAATACTGATTTCCAGACTTTGACTTAGGTAGTGGACCTACACAATCTATAATTAAATCTGCAAAAGGTTCTCCATCAACAGGTATGGGTTGGAGAGGTGCAGGTTTAATGGAATGTCCAGGTTTTCCAACTTGCTGACATTCTCGGCAACACCTAATATGATTCTTCACATCTTTCTTTAATTTTGGCCAATAAAATTCTTTTGTGATTCTATACAAGGTTTTTGTAATTCCTAAGTGACCTCCTGATGACGTATTATGAGCTATATTTAATATCTGAGGTCTATACTTGGTTGGAACCACTAACCTGTCGTATAATTGCCGGCCCTCTTTCTCCTTACCAGTCTCAGTGCAAACCAAATAATCATTTTTAACTTCATACTTGACTGGATGACCCCAAGAGGATTTACCCATGGCTGCCTGAAAAGCGAATTTTAAAGAAGGGTCCTTTCGTTGTTCCTCCCGGAAGGACAGTCCCTCGGGCATGGAAACAGAGACATCTGGCAATCCTGCAACCTGGGAATAGGAAGGCTTGATCGGGGTCTGTTCACTTGATCTACGAGGCTCTGGCCAGTTTTCCTCGTAAAACAATGTGGCTATTCCGAGATCGGAGTCGTCCAAGGATAGGTCAACATTCTCTCCAGACAACCCTTGGGAAGTTGCCCGAGTTATGGCCAACACCGGAGAAGCATTAATCATTATAGGTTCAGGACACGAACTAACAGTAGTAATGTTATTACCCAGTAATAACATGGCATTTTTCATGGGAAATCCTTTTGAGATCCCTACAGTCAAGTACCCAGTGTAATATTTGCACTGTACATAAATTTTATGCAAAGGAACTGAATATATAGCTCCTCCATAGGCTTCCAATAAAACTGAGGAATTCAAGGAAGTATTCTCTGAAAGGGGTAATATTCCTTCTCTGACAAGTGAGCAATATGCTCCAGTATCTCTAAAGGTATTTACTTTAGTTGGTTCTGAGTTTTCCTGAAGGGAAATAAGACTTTCGCAATAATAAGGGGCCATACCTTTTTCTACTTCTCTAGGGGACATGTTACTAGGGATATTAGAGATTTTCCCGATGGGTTGAGGTTTTTGGGGGCAGTTGGAACTGATGTGACCTACTTTATTGCACCTGAAGCAGACGACAGGCTTGCCCTTTACTCCCTGATGACGTTGCAAGTGGTGTCGTTCTGGCTGGTGCCTCTCTGGATATTGTTGTCGAGATGCTCCATAAGTAGTTTGCCTCTCCGCAGGGGGACCATATGTTGAGAAGCGTGGCTCACCAGGTGACTTGGTTGGATGACGTAGACGCTCTCCCTCCGGCTGGCACTTCATTCTCCAATGTTGTCGATCTCTGCTCACGCCAGACTGTTGAAAAGAGAGACGGGACCGCTCGGACAAGGAGTGGTTCGTTTCGAAGGTATCAGCCAACCTGGCTGCCTCCAATGCAGTGGTTAAGTCACGATCCTGCAGAAAGACACGAACCTCTGGTCCCACAGACTCCAGCAGGTTATCAATCAGAATAAGCTGCACCAGCTCCTCAAAGTTAGAGACACCACTCGCTTTATACCAGCTGGTAAAAGCTTTGGTTTGCTGTCTCACAAAGTCCACCAGGGATTGACCAAGCTGCCGCCTGTTCAATTTGAAGGTCTTACGATATTTAGCTGGGATACATGTATATGCTCCCAACACTGTGGTCTTCACTACTTGATAATCAGAGAATTCAGCGTCAGTTAATACCGACGTAAATTCCTGTGCCTTACCCAATAATGCTGTATGAGCCAACGCTGCCCAGTGGTGTTCCGGCCACCTCAAGGCTCGAGCCTGATTTTCGAAGCTTTCGAAAAATTGCTCTGGTTCGGCCTCATTGAAGCGGGGAACAAGCTGTACTGCTTTTTGTAAACTGAAATCGTTTACAGAATGCGAAAACTGCCTCCTTTCTCTTTCCCTATCAAATTCTTCCCTTGCGAATGCTCTCTGTTCCCTAGTTTGCTCCAGCGTGATTTTTGCCAGCTCAAGTGCCAACGACGCTGATTCACCTTGAGACAACCCAGCTGCACCATACTGACCATTTTGCTCCGTAGGTGTATCATCTTCCTCATGCGAGAACATAAGAGTTTTTTCCCTAGCTCCCGTAGAGGGAGGAGTTTGATGTGCCATCTCTTCTTCAATAAGTATGTCAGCAATAAGTGAACGCAGTTGCGCAGCTGTGAGAGTGCGTTTATAGGGAATGCCAATGGAACGAGCAATTTGCCAACAACGCTGTAGGGACAATTTAGGTAGGTTATGCAAAGTATATGCCGACACCAGGCGTCTGACTCGTCTAGGTGGCATAAGTTATTCGCTATGCACAGTACGAATACCCCAACGTAACACGTTAATTTGCAGAACACGCTTAGCTATGCACAGTACGATTGCAGAATACGCATACAAGCAAAGCCGACTGTACACAAGATTGACCGTAGCGAAGCGAGCACACTGAACAAGCTAGTAGCGAGCTGTTGAACGATCACCCAATAGCAAGGCTGATCATAAGCAACTGACACGCAAAATTTGTAAAGCGAAGCGAAACAGCAAGCTACACAATGTTCCTGCTACAAGCTTCACCCTAAGCTCAACCGTTTCTCTAAGTCCAGATCCCGGACAGGCCCCCATATTACAACCTAGGATTTCAAATGGCCTGTTATCCCAGGTGTAATGGGAGCAAATAAACACAGTAGAAAAAGTTTAGACTTATATTATCCTTCACCAATTATAACAGCAATATGTACACTATGTACAGTGATAAATTTAGTGCACTCCACGGTAAGCAAGGCAGAAATAGAAGCCACAAGATAGCAGACCGTGCTTCAACCAGCTCTAGAATGGGAATGACAAGGGCAGACAGGAGAGCGGTATCCACATAACCTCTGCGATTGTCAATCCCACCTTCTTATTGGCTAGAACCTGGTCACTAGTTGAACGATGGGGCCCCATCATCAACTCTTAGCAACCTGGTTCGCTGGTTGGGGGAGATAGCCTGTAAATGAGGGTGTGTCCATGCGCCGAATAAAGGTTACGTACTCTTTGCATGCCACAACTATCAAATATTAGAGTCTACAGTACTAGAAAACACGCTGGATCTCATCTTCACTAACAGTGACGATTTGATTCGTAATAAATCTGTTTCAAAGACAATTCACTCAGATCACAATGAACTAGAGGTACAAGGCTCCTGGCTAGTAAAATGTGATCATTTATTAGGCTGTCTTCACAAAATTCAGTTTCCAAAACAAAAACATGCAATGGAAACAAGTCATTTATAATCCTAAATGAAACAAGCTGAGAAGATGCCCTAAACAACAAGGATCAGAAAATTTGCCTAGAAAAAATAAACTCTGTTGTTCTTGAGATCTGCTCAAGGCACATTCCATTAAAACAAACAAGAGAGATGTTAACTAGAAAGAGAGAGACCTTCCCTATACAGAAGATGGGGAAGAGTCACAGAGCTGATGAGAGGGGCCAATATATCTGAAATACGAAATTGCAGTTATTGAACTTAAGCTTAAGGAATCTTACTTGAAACAAGAATCTCAGGAAGAACTAAAAGCGTAAAGGAAATTGAAAAAACCATCCAGTATTGGGACCATGCTTAGGCGAGATGGGACATGCACAGATGACAGCAAAGAAATGGGTGAGATACTAAAGTCCCATTATGACTCAGTTTTCAGTGAGCCACTACCCGGGTAAAGGTCGATAATCTTGGAGTTCTAAGCGAATTCTTTATGAACGAGACCCAAAACCACGTCATCTCAAAAATTTCGGTTATTTTCCGACCACATGACATTGAAAAGATAATGAATGACATGCACATGCACTCTTCCCCTGTGAAGGCTTACTCAGCCCTGTAACAACTTCAGACAGTATTACCAAGGCTGGCTCCTCCTAAGGAAAATTAGTGAATAGAAAAAGAAATAATAACAGACAAACATAAACACTTTATTATATAGAAAATATAAAATATAAAACACTTAAATATAAAATATTAATCCTACATTAAAGAAAATGAAAAATTAAAAATATAAATGATAACTTAATTCAACGCTAATATATAGGGGTGTCTGGTGTTGGTGACACTGTGTTGTTGAAATTTTAGCCGTTGCTGATGATGGGGGGGGGGGTCGCAGGTGTTGGTAACGACCCACTGGCTAGTTCTTCGCAGTAGATAGGGCCTTGAGTATAATATCCCAATGACAGGAAAGCAGGTTCTTTACCGCTGCAATGCTGTTGGGTTACGTCCTGCAATTTCATACAGGTGCACAGGTAATTAGATCCAAAATGGGGAAGTCTCTGGACGTTAGTCCTTCTCCATCCGTTCTCCTCGTTGATTGACAAGTGACCCTCTCTGTCATACAAGCTGAAAAGATAGACAGGTTACCCACTGCTTAAGAAATCACTCTCCATGGTAAGCACAATACTCAAAAGACGTGGTGATTATTACAACAGTCAACCTAGAGCAAGACTGAAAGGACTAAGTTTATTATTGGTCAAAAGTGAAGCTTTTAACCAATAAATCCACTAGAATACAAGGCAGGCATGTACTTACAGTAGTGTTGGGAGCTGTGAGTCGAGTGATTTACTGTTTTACCAGAGTCCCACACGTCACCTTTCGGGGGGGGGGGGAAGATGGAGAGGATGGGATAGCGGGAGCTAGACTGACCCTACCTTAACAAGCAGCCGGCAGTCAAACTATCACTTTCAGGGATAGGGGAAAAAAGGCGGGAAAAACGGGAGCTTGACTTACCCTACCTTAACTAGTAGCCGGCAATGAAACTATTGTTACTATATCGCTACTCCTATCTATTGAACTTTTCGCTCACACTCCCCCATACCAAGACTTACAGTCAAGGAGTATAAGAAGAATTGGCGAGGAAAAAGTTCTAACATGTGGAAGTCGCGTAAGGCAAGAAATCTTCTACTGACTGTCGCGACTTAAACAGTCAGAGAAATAATTGGATGAAACATTGATATACACAATATGGAACTTAAAAGCCTAGAGTGCCAATGTCCACCTCAAGAGGCGACTGTTGGTTCCCTTAAAAGTTTCTAGGTATATCAAAGGTTTGTGGTCCGTTTCTAAAATGAATTCTTTTCCCAGCAAATAAAATTTAAGTTTGGAGATACCCCACACAAGAGCCAAACATTCCTTTTCTATTGTGGAGTATCTTGTTTCTGCGGGAAGGAGTTTCCGGCTTAGGAAGCATACAGGAAAGAGAGTACCATCATGGTATTGTAGTAACACCACACGTAAGCCAGTATTGGTGGCATCAGTTCTCAAACAAAATGTTTTATTAATATCTGGAATCTTAAGTATAGGGTCTTTCGAAAAGATGCTCTTAATCTCATTAAACTTTTCCCGAGCTCCGTCGGAAAGTTCAAGAGGTTCCTTCACAGACTTTTTAAGGAAGTTGGATAAGATGTCTGTAAGATCAGTAAGGTTCGGGATAAACCGTGCATAAAAATTTACAGAACCAAGAAAGCTTCGCATGAGCTTCGCAGTTTTGGGGAATTTAAATTCTAATAAAGCTTTGATCTTACTGGGGAGAGGCTGCAGAGAGTTATTAGAAAGTATCAGTCCAAGATATCTAATCTTGTTATACCCAAGGAAGTATTTCTTCGGCTTGGCAGTGAGGCCATCTGAGCGTAACCTACGCAAAACTGATGTTAATGTTTGGATATGTTCGCCAAACGTAGATGTCATTACGTAACTGTTATCAAAATAAACTGAAACATTTGGCATATTACCCAAGACCTTTCACATCAGTCTCATGTAGGTAGCACAGGCAATTACCAAACCGAAGGGCATAGTTCTATACTGCATCAGTCCTTGGTGTGTAGGAAAAGCGGTGTACTGCTTATAAGAAGGATCTAACATTACCTGATGATATGCCTGCGCAATATCAATCTCTGAAAAGAAGGAAGAGTCATAAAATTTGTGTAGATCGCTATCTATCAAGGGCATAGGTTCAGCATCCCACCGAGTTATAGCATTAAGGCCTCTGAAGTAAATAGCAACTCTATATGAATTATCCGCCTTCTTAACCATGACTACTGGTGAGCAATATGCAGATACTGAAGGTTCAATGATCTTTAGTTTTAATAATTTGTCTACCTCTCGGTCAAATGCATCCCTAAGGTGAACTGGAACTGGGTATAAATTTCGTTTGATAGGATTGTCCGTCATTAAGTCAATCTTATGGACTTCCATGGAGGTAACACCTGGAATATCAGTAAAGACGTCTGAAAAGTTACTCACACATTGAAGTAGTTGATGTCTCTTATGGTTATCCAAAGATTTATTAATATTAATGTTGGTTGCATCCGAGTGGTCAAGAGTCACCAAGTCATGTAGTTCTTCATCATAGTCTAAGTTAGAGGTGTCAATTACGCACACTTTACACTCCTGAGTTGTCTTATCAAGTTCGTGTGGAAAAACTAAGTCAAAGTTATTAAGGCAGTTTACCAAATTTCTTCGGTAATATTTCTTAAGGATGTTGATTTAATAAAGCTTAGGTTTCCCCTTGACTTCTATGAGGTAGTCAACTTTCCCACAATTTTTTTATACTTTATATGGACCTTTCCATGCTACTAATAATTTATTTGACTTAATCGGCAAAAGTACAAGAACTTCATCCCCTACATTAAAACTTCTCCTGTGACTTTTGGAGTCAAAATAGGTTTTGTACTGGTCCGTTGACAAACTTAAGTTTTTTGAAAGTATGTCAGAGGTCTCCTCAAGTTTAGATCTAAGGTCAAGGAGAAACTGTTAAGAAGACTGAACCTCAGCATTTACCTCCTCATTAGTCCATAAGTCATGAAGGATGGACAGTGGACCTCTGGCCTGCCTACCATAGAGAAGTTCAAAAGGTGAAAACCCCATAGAGTCACAGGGAACTTTTCTAATGGCAAACAAAGCACAGCGTAGGTAACGATGCCACTCCTTAGGTTTAAGGGAGCAAAGTTTCCTTAAAATGGACTTGAGAATCGAATGCTGGCGCTCAATCCTCCCATTACAGCTGGGATGATAGGGTGTGGTGAAGAGAGGCTTCACTCCCAGAAGTTGGTATAGATGTTGCATTAAGTCAGATGTGAATTGTGTCCCACGGTCAGACAAAATTTCTCTAGGGATGCCCACTCTGGAGAAGATGGACAAAAGGGCTTCAGCCACCTCTGTAGTAGTTATGGTCTTTAAGGGTACTGCTTCAGGGAAACTCGAAGCATAATCAACTAATGTTAATATATATCTATGTCCCCCAGATGAAAGTGGAGATAAAGGACCATCGATGTCAATAGCTACTCTTTCGAAAGGTACCGTAAAGACTGGCATTTTGACCATAGGTTCTCACCTGGTACCTCGGGAGGATGACAGTTGGCAAACTTTACACGATCTACAATAGGTAGTGACATCTGAGGACATTTAGGCCAAAAATAGGTTTCCCTAATTTTATTTAAAGTTTTACGATGCGAGAAATGTCCGGTCACTGGCAGGTCATGAGCCATTTTAAGAACAGTCTCTCTGCATTGACTTGGAACAACTAAGATGGAATAGTCTATCTCATCTGAATTTAATTTGAATACTGACTTGTGCAAGATACCTTTTATATATTCAAATTTATATGAAAAGTTTTTCATTTGGACAACTTGATTTTGTTTAGCGGCATTATGGCAATTCTGAAGAGAAGGGCAATTACGTTGTAAATTAACAAAAAGAGTCCTTCGATATATCTAAAGGCTTGAAGTCAGGGAAAATCAAAGGATGGACAGTAGGAGAAGACTGGGCATTGTTCTGAGCCCTTGTCAAGACATTTATGGTATCGGAGGTGATGTCTTCACTTTCATCTAACAAGTGAACCGGTGATCCTACTTCCTCGCTTTCGAGAGTAGCATCACTGGTTTTTAATCCCACATTAATCTCACGAGACATTGTCTCATCTGAACTTTCGAGGGGCTTCTCCGACTCTACAGGAAGAGGATCTGAAACACCTATGTCCATCTTTGGTGATGAGAGGTCAACCTCAGAAGGAAGAATGGCACCTTTTACATTACCTATTAGTACAGAGCAAGAAGTGATGGGAGCTAGTATGGCTTCAGACCAACCTGTGAACCATTTAGACCTAATGTAACAACGGATGGTAGGAAAAGTGTCCGTACGGCCCAAGTAGTCTGAAAGTATAGCAGAGGAATGAGTTTCTTTAAGGTTAGGGAACAGCTTATCAGAAATGACTATACATGTTCATCCAGTGTCTCGTAAAATGGTAGATACATTAAGTCCATTAACTGTTCCTGAGCAGAAGGGTGCTTGGTCATTACAGTCTTTAAAACATCTTCCAACTTTTTGGACCTTCTTAGAAGGACAATCTGGACGTTTATGTCCCTTAACACCACACAAATGACAAACAGGAATAAAAGAAGTCATTTTACTTTCCAGTAGAGGCTTTGATTTCTTCAGGTCTGATGAACCCTTGCCCTTAGGGTTCGATCCCTTTAGGTCTTTATAGGAATCGTGAGCCTCAGCATACAGGTCAGCAGCCTCAGCAACTTCCTCAGTTTTAATCAGGTTACGTTCTCTGATGAATGTTCGTTACTGATGGGGAAGAGCTGTCAGGAACTGGTCAGCAACCATGAAGTCTCTAAGGGATTCATAACTGCGATCAATTCGTGAACTCTCTATCCAAAAGTCGAACAAACGAGTGTTACCTGTAACTGCTGAAAGTTCTGGCCAGGCTGTAAGGTGGCATACCTGAAATCTTTCCTGTAAGAATTAGTGTTTTTTTGATATGCTTTAAGGATTGCCTTCTTCAATAGGTTATAATTACATATGATATCCTGTGACAAAGTCGCATAGATATTCAAAGTTGTACCAGATAATAACATTCCTTACCTGGTAGCCCAGGTGTCAGCAGGCCATTCACAGAGGGTAGCAGTATTTTCAAACCTGATAATGTAAGAAGTTATGTCTTCCCCCTCTGTGAAGGGAGGTAAATTAGGTGTTGGAATATGTGCACTAGCTGCACGTTGTTCCATTACTCCTTCATCTAATTGCTGTTGTGAGAAAGTTAACTTTTTATTCTCTAATTCAAGGCGAGCTTGTTCGAGCTCGCGATCCTTTTCTCTCTCCCTTAACTCATATTCTTTGTCCTTTGCTCTTTCCTCAAGTTCCCTTAATTTAACTTGTTCCTCAAGTACTTTAGCTCTTTCCTCACGATCAAGTCTATCACGCTCTTTTTTGTCTTCTATTTCGATTCTCAATCTCTCCTTTTCCTCTTCTCTTTCGATTCTCTCTCTCTCCTTTTCAATTCTTTCCTGGATTTTAGCACTAATGAAAGATTCTAAATTTTTCCCTGTTATTCCTAACTTACTTCCAGCATTCATCCAAAACTGGTATTCCTCCATGCTTGCAAGAATAACTTAAACTATCAGGGGAAATGAAACGGGTATAAAAGAAAAAGGAGGGTTCAATTCCTGCTCCGCTCAAGCTGTAAATAAACCAGAGGGCTCGATCCCTGCTTCAATTAAACAATATGTATTAACGAAAACGAAGGGTTCTATGCCGGCTCCGAGCAAACAGTAAGTAGAATGGGGTCCCTTGACCATCCAATCTTCTCACCAACAAATCAAGAGTGTCCTATGACAGTTCCCTTGATATAATAAAGAGCTCAATGAAATAAATTGTCACTGGAAAATCTCGGGTCCCTAGAGTCTAATCCTCCAAAGTGTTTCAAGCTCGAAAAGGTGGCAGAATTAAATATTATATCCTGCCTGACTTGACTTACAATAAATTGAGACTATAACAATCACCAAATCTTTTAAATACCTGTACTGTAGTCTTACCAAAGAGAATGATAACTCATGGCTGGTGGTAACCGTCTGTGGTATGCAGCGTTGAAGTTCCAATGGTAGATTCGAGATGGAATTGAATCTTGATTCTGTCGAGTTGATCCTGGCAAGGTCGCCACTTGTGAAGGCTTACTCAGCCCTGTAACAACTTCAGACAGTATTACCAAGGCTGGCTCCTCCTCAGGAAAATTAGTGAATAGAAAAAGAAATAATAACAGACAAACATAAACACTTTATTATATAGTAAATATAAAATATAAAACAAATATGAAATATTAATCCTACATTAAAGAAAATGAAAAATGAAAAATATAAATAATAACTTAATTCAACGCTAATATATAGGGGTGTCTGGTGTTGGTGACAATGTGTTGTTGAAATCTTAGCCGTTGCTGATGATGGGGGGGGGGGTCGCAGGTGTTGGTTACGACCCACTGGCTAGTTCTTCACAGTAGATAGGACCTTGAGTATAATATCCTGATGAGAAATTTCAATTACTCAGATATGGTAAACACGAGGAAATCAAATCTTCATCAGAGTACAAAACAAATTCTGGCCACAAAATAGAGTGAAACACCAACGTCAAAGACCTGGGAGTGATCATGTCGAAAGATCTCACCTTCAAGGACCATAACATTGTATCAATCGCATCTGCTAGAAAAATGACAGGATGGATAATGAGAACCTTCAAAACTAGGGAGGCCAAGCCCATGATGACACTCTTCAGGTCACTTGTTCTATCTAGGCTGGAATATTGCTGCACACTAACAGCACCTTTCAAGGCAGGTGAAATTGATGACCTAGAAAATGTACAGAGAACCTTCACGGCGTGCATAACAGAGATAAAACACCTCAATTACTGGGAGCGCTTGAGGTTCCTGAACCTGTATTCCCTGGAACGCAGGCGGGAGAGATACATGATTATATACACCTGGAAAATCCTAGATGGACTAGTACCGAACTTGCACACGAGAATCACTCACTACGAAAGCAAAAGACTTGGCAGACGATGCAACATCCCCCCAATGAAAAGCAGGGGTGTCACTAGCACGTTAAGAGACCATACAATAAGTGTCAGGGGCCCGAGACTGTTCAGCTGCCTCCCAGCATACATAAGGGGGATTACCAACAGACTCCTGGCAGTCTTCAAGCTGGCACTGGACAAGCACCTAAAGTCGGTTCCAGGCGTGCAGCCAGCAGCAACAGCCTGGTTGATCAGGCTCTGATCCACGAGGAGGCCTGGTGACAGACCGGGCCGCGGGGGCGTTGACCCCCGGAACTCTCTCCAGGTAAACTCCAGGTAAACAGGAAAGCAGGTTCTTTACTGCTGCAATGCTGTGGGGTTATATCCTGCAATTTCATACAGGTGCACAGGTAATTATATCCAAAATGGGGAAGTCTCTGGACGTTAGTCCTTCTCCATCCGTTCTCCTCGTTGATTGACAGGTGACCCTCTCTGTCATCCAAGCTGAAAAGATAGACAGGTTACCCACTGCTTAAGAAATCACTCTCCATGGTAATCACAATACACAAAAGACGTGGTGATTATTACAACAGTCAACCTAGAGCAAGACTGAAAGGACTAAGTTTATTATTGGTCAAAAGTGAAGCTTTTAACCAATAAATCCACTAGAATACAAGGCAGGCATGTACTTACAGTAGTGTTGGGAGCTGTGAGTCGAGTGATTTACTGTTTTACCAGAGCCCCACACGTCACCTTTCGAGGGGGGGGAAGAGGAAGGGGAAGGGATAGCATGAGATAGACTGACCCTACCTTAACAAGCAGCCGGCAGTCAAACTATCACTTTCAGGGAGGGGGAAAAAAGGTGGGAAAAACGGGAGCTTGACTTACCCTACCTTAACTAGTAGCCGGCAATGAAACTATCACTTTCGGGGAGGAGGAAGAAAGGCGGGAGCTTGACTTGCCCTACCTTAACTAGTAGCCGGCAATGAAACTATTGTTACTATATTGCTACTCCTGTCTATTGAACTTTTCCCTCACAGCCCCATGCCCAGACTCATGGAACTCCGCGTTCATCAAGAACTGCAAGAAGCCAATTTTGCATGCATTCAGCATTCTATGGAAAGGGAGAATGGACACAGGGGTCATCCCACACTCACTAAAAGCAATAAACATAGCCATACTCTACAAAGGTGGCAGTAGAAAAATTGCAAAGAACTACAGTTCGATAGCACTAACATCCCATATAATAAAAACCTTCGGAAGTGCTCTAAGAAGCAAGATCGCGAACCACCTAGTTAACCATCAGTTACACAACACAGGGCAACACGGGTTTAGAGCAGGTTGCTCCTGCCTGTCCCAGCTATTGGACCATAATGACCAGGTCCTGGATTCTGTAGAGGATAAACAAAATACAGATGTAGTATACACAGATTTGCAAAAGCTTTCGACAAGTGTGCTCATGGTGTAATAGTGCACAAAATGAGTGATGAAAAAATAACAGTAAGAGTTGATAGATGGATCTATAACTTCCAGACAAATAGTACACTAAGAGTAATAATAAACAGAGTAAAATCTGAGGCAGCTGCGGTGGAAAGCTCTGTTCTACAAGGCACAGTATTAGATCCCATTCTATTCCTGAACTTCATATATGTCATAGACAAAGATGTAAATCGTAGTTCTGTGTCTTCCTCTGCGCAAGACACTCAGATTGTCATGACAGTGACCTCCATCGAAGATACCGCACGACTCTAAGAGCATATCAACCAAGTATTCAAATGGGCCACTCAAAACAATATGAAGCTCAATGAAGTGAAATTTCAATTGCTCAGATATGGAAAACTTGAGGGAATTAAAACTGTGTCAGGGTATATGACAGGGTATATGTGAAGGACTTAGGAGTGATAATGTCAGAGGATCTCGCCTTCGAAGACCACTACAATGTATCTACGGCATCTACAAATTTCAATTGCTCAGATATGGAAAACTTGAGGGAATTAAAACTGTGTCAGGGTACCTGGAGTTTGCCTGGAGAGAGTTCCGGGGGTCAACGCCCCCGCGGCCCGGTCTGTGACCAGGCCTCTTGGTGGATCAGAGCCTCATCAACCAGGTTGTTGCTGCTGGCTGCATGCAAACCAACGTACGAGCCACAGCCCGGCTGGTCAGGAACCGACTTTAGGTGCTTGTCCAGTGCCAGCTTGAAGACTGCCAGGGGTCTGTTAGTAATTCCCCTTATGTGTGCTGGGAGGCAGTTGAACAGTCTTGGGCCCATGACACTTATTGTATGGTCTCTTAACGTGCTAGTGACACCCCTGCTTTTCATTGGGGGGATGGTGCATCGTCTGCCAAGTCTTTTGCTTTCGTAGTGAGTGATTTTCGTGTGCAAGTTCGGTACTAGTCCCTCTAGGATTTTCCAGGTGTATTTAATCATGTATCTCTCCCTCCTGCGTTCCAGGGAATACAGGTTTAGGAACCTCAAGCGCTCCCAGTAATTGAGGTGTTTTATCTCCGTTATGCGCGCCGTGAAAGTTCTCTGTACATTTTCTAGGTCGGCAATTTCACCTGCCTTGAAAGGTGCTGTTAGTGTGCAGCAATATTCCAGCCTAGATAGAACAAGTGACCTGAAGAGTGTCATCATGGGCTTGGCCTCCCTAGTATATGACAGGGTATATGTGAAGGCCTTAGGAGTGATAATGTCAAAGGATCTCGCCTTCGAAGACCACTACAATGTATCTACGGCATCTACAAATTAGATGATAGGATGTATAATGAGAACCTTCGAAACTACAGAGACAAAGCCCATGACAATTCATTTCAAATCGCTTATTCTCTCTAGGATGAAATACTGTTGCACACTTACTGCCTTCTTCAAGGCAGGAGAAATTGCTGGCCTGAGAATGTACAAAGAACTCTCACGATAAGGCACCTAAATAACTGGAAACGGTTGAAGACACCTAAATAACTGGAAACGGTTGAAGACACCTAAATAACTGGAAACGGTTGAAGACACCTAAATAACTGGAAACGGTTGAAGACACCTAAATAACTGGAAACGGTTGAAGACACCTAAATAACTGGAAACGGTTGAAGACACCTAAATAACTGGAAACGGTTGAAGACACCTAAATAACTGGAAACGGTTGAAGACACCTAAATAACTGGAAACGGTTGAAGACACCTAAATAACTGGAAACGGTTGAAGACACCTAAATAACTGGAAACGGTTGAAGGCATCTAAATAACTGGAAACGGTTGAAGACACCTAAATAACTGGAAACGGTTGAAGACACCTAAATAACTGGAAACGGTTGAAGACACCTAAATAACTGGAAACGGTTGAAAGTTCTTGATTAACATTCCCTGGAGACCAGGCGTGAGAAACACATGATAATGAATACTGTAAAAATCCTAGAGGGATTAATACCAAACTTTCACACAAAAATCACTCCCTATGAAAGCAAGAGTCTCGGCAGGAGATGCAACATTCCCCCAATGAAAAGCAGGGGTGCCACAGTACACTGAGAGACAACACAATAAGTGTCCTAGGCCCAAGACTGTTCAACTGCCTCCCAGCATAGATAAGGGGGATTACCAATAGACCCCTGGCTATCTTCAAGAAGGTCAGTACCTGACCAGCCGCTCTGTGGTTCGTACAACAGTTTACGTGCAGCCAGCAGTAACAGCCTGGTTGATCAAACTCTGTTCCACCACGAGACCTGGTCTCAGACCGAGCCGCAGGGGGCGTAGACCCCGAAACCTTCTCCAGGTAAGTATCAGGAAAGTCCCAGGTAAGTACCAGGTAAGTACCAGGTAAGTACCAGGTAAGTACCAGGTAAGTACCAGGTAAGTACCAGGTAAGTACCAGGTAAGGACCTTTAGATGAACATCATACAAATCTTTTACCCAAGACACACATTAATAATTTTACTTCTGCGTAATATATAAAATTATAAATCTTACATTAAGGAATCCAAACCAAAAAATACATTCATATATATTTAGGGAACCTCGCCTAAATAATACTGGTTGTGGAGAACGCAACGCCAGCATTCCTTTGTCTTATCAAGCAAGAATGGATACTTGAGAAAGAACATCGCCTACATAATACTGGTTGTGGAGAACGCAACGCCAGCATTCCTTTGTCTTATCAAGCAAGAATGGATACTTGAGAAAGAACCTCGCCTAAATAATACTGGTTGTGGAGAACGCAACGCCAGCATTCCTTTGTCTTATCAAGCAAGAATGGATACTTGAGAAAGAACCTCGCCTAAATAATACTGGTTGTGGAGAACGCAACGCCAGCATTTCTTTGTCTTATCAAGCAAGAATGGATACTTGAGAAAGAACATCGCCTACATAATACTGGTTGTGGAGAACACAACGCCAGCATTCCTTTGTCTTATCAAGCAGGAATGGATACTTGAGAAAGAACATCGCCTACATAATACTGGTTGTGGAGAACGCAACGCCAGCATTTCTTTGTCTTATCAAGCAAGAATGGATACTTGAGAAAGAACATCGTCTACATAATACTGGTTGTGGAGAACGCAACGCCAGCATTCCTTTGTCTTATCAAGCAAGAATGGATACTTGAGAAAGAACATCGTCTACATAATACTGGTTGTGGAGAACACAACGCCAGCATTCCTTTGTCTTATCAAGCAAGAATGGATACTTGAGAAAGAACATCGTCTACATAATACTGGTTGTGGAGAACGCAACGCCAGCATTCCTTTGTCTTATCAAGCAAGAATGGATACTTGAGAAAGAACAGAATTATGAAGACCGGGATAAAAACATACGTTAAAAGAGTTATAATCATCATTACTGGAAGACCGGAAAACTAGAACAGATAAATTAGCAGACATAAATAAAGTTCAAGATGTCACAAGAACCAATAGGACTGTGGAGAAATTTTCTCCAGGAGGGGGGTATCAGCCCCCTTCAGCCCTTTTTAGACCCTTTCAGCCCTGAGGGGTGTAGCCATCTCAGAAGGGGCAAGCATCTTGTTTATTGTTACAGCAAGTAATTGATCCCATATGCAGTACAAGTATGTGATGTGGTCAAACGACTGCCGCTCCTTGCAAGACTCCAGTGTTGGAAAGTGTAGTTTAATAAGAGACAGTCCATCTCTTACCTTAGCAGGACAATTAAGGAAAATCCTGCTCCCACTTTGTTACCATGTTAAAGACAGTGTACATTGTTGTCTATGCTTAAGACAGCAAGAATCAAGCATTCTGCTTTGCTTCATGGAGGAAGTTTGGCAAGGAAGCAAAAAGTACTAGGTCAGCTTTTCCTTTATGTTCTAGGAGCATTGCAGTGGCATAGGAGGCTGTGAGGTCAGGTTACTTTTGACTCGACTGAGAGAGACATTGACGTGACGGGATAACCAACAAAGAACACTGTTCCACGTGTTTCCACTAAAGAATCTCAATAAACACTTACAGAGAAGTGTGATCAACTTCTTTAATGCCATTATGGTGTGAACAATTGTTGATGAACAGTGTAACAACGAGTGTTGCGATCCAACAGAGTGTAGTGCGACATTCTTCAAAGAACACTATTCTTCAGTCAACACATCAGACATCCGGGCATAACTACGGGTCAGATACATATACCCGGGTAAGTGTACTAACTCGTGATGTACTACTGTTGACTGCACAGTTGAGTATTAGTTACGAGTTAGTCACTTATCATAAACCGCGGTGATAAGCGGACTTTTGAGTCCACACAAGTGAGTTCGTCGGCAATCAGTGAATGAAATATGCTGACATAACACCCCCCAGGGATACATAATTATTAACATAATATACTTTATTTCAGCCCGTTAAGAAGAGGATGGGCAGCTTCTCAAGACCTCGTCTGCAGGGGCGGCTGTGTGGAAGATAGATGTCTTATCAGCTGAGTACTCCCTGGAGTTTACCTGGAGAGAGTTCCGGGGGTCAACGCTCCTGCGGCCCGGTCTGTGACCAGGCCTCCTGGTGGATCAGAGCCTGATCAACCAGGCTGTTACTGCTGGTCTATATTTAATCTCTAACCTTAGCTGGTAAAACATTTTTCAACAAGGATAAAAGAAAGAGAATTCACTCAGAGTGAGAGTAATGACTAAATAAAGTCTATTAGCAAGGAATGTTGTGAAGGTCAACTCAAATCTTGGATTAAAAATTAGAATTTCACAGCCAAAACGAGATGGGATTAAATAGTCGGATATGTGAAGTGAAAACATAGGAACCAAAACCTAGAGCTTAACATCCGCTGGCACAACATGTGAGGTGGCACACATATGTATCGTGCCTTCTGTACGACATATGTGCGGGAACAGCAGAGTTCACTGAACCAGTAATAACTAAACAACATAATGTGAGTGTATTCTTCTATCACAGAGTTGACTGTGAACTAATATAAGGTAAGATATATTTCTTCAGTATCTTTCACTGAGAGAAAACTTCCTACACTTCTCACTTGACGTAAATTTTCACTTAGTTACGAACATTTTAACTTTTTAAATAAAATTTTTGACTTACAATCATCCAAACTTTTCTCTTTTATTTTAGAAATATTCCTTGAACTATATTTAAACAATGGAATATTAAAACATTTCTTATAATAGGTAAAAAATTCACTGAAACAGACATTACAATATATCATTTAGGATTTGAATGAACATTATAATACATCATTTATGTTTTGTCAGCTATATATTTTGGCCAAATAAATAGTCAGTGTGAGTCGGTGATGCACCTGCTGTTGTACGTGGGTGTGGCACCTGCTGCTGTATGTGGGTGTGGCACCTGCTGTTGTACGTGGGTGTGGCACCTGCTGCTGTATGTGGGTGTGGCACCTGCTGTTGTACGTGGGTGTGGCACCTGCTGTTGTACGTGGGTGTGGCACCTGCTGCTGTATGTGGGTGTGGCACCTGCTGTTGTACGTGGGTGTGGCACCTGCTGCTGTACGTGGGTGTGGCACCTGCTGCTGTACGTGGGTGTGGCACCTGCTGCTGTATGTGGGTGTGGCACCTGCTGCTGTATGTGGGTGTGGCACCTGCTGCTGTATGTGGGTGTGACACCTGCTGCTGTACGTGGGTGTGGCACCTGCTGCTGTACGTGGGTGTGGCACCTGCTGCTGTATGTGGGTGTGACACCTGCTGCGGTATGTGGGTGTGGCACCTGCTGCGGTATGTGGGTGTGGCACCTGCTGCGGTATGTGGGTGTGGCACCTGCTGCAATATGTGGGTGTGGCACCTGCTGCAATATGTGGGTGTGGCACCTGCTGCGGTATGTGGGTGTGGCACCTGCTGCGGTATGTGGGTGTGGCACCTGCTGTGATATATCGGTGGTGCAGCTGTTGTGATATATGGCCGAGTATTGCCATGCAAATTACTTCCCAGATAAAATAAGTATAGTGTAAATCACTGCCAGGTTTTGATACTAAAATATACATAACAAAATATAATTATGTCTTTCAGAACTAATAGAGTTTTATGAATGTTATTATAAGACGTTTTTTACTGTTAGGGTGAAATTGTGCTAAATATTAATCTCACCAGAACGGGAGAGAAATTGTGCTAAATATTAATCTCACCAGAACGGGAGAGAAATGAAACAAAGAATATTTAATGTTCAGTCACTAGAGTATCTTACTGGCAAGAACAAGAAATTCTTAGTAATGAAGATAATAAATTAGGAACTCCACTACACGTGAGTCTCTGATGTCTTCAGATTATGTAATTTATCTTTATTATTGAAAACTCAAGTCAGTACTATGTTTCTGAAGAGGAATTTAATTATGCGTTCATATATCGAAGCTCTCAGACACAAGAGCTGCACGAGGTCGAAGTTAGAGAGCTGATACCACACCCAGAAAAGCTCTTGATGTCACATAAGCAGTTGGTCAATAGTTAAGAACTCCGAGTAGTCATAAAATATTCAGTATTTGAAAGTTAAATGAGTGTGAAGTATAAGTTTTAAATGTGGTAGAGAAGAGGAGACTGGAGGTAAAGATGCCATGTCTGAGGGCAGTGGATGGGGTGGGTATCATGCAGGGCATCCTGAGTATAGAGATAAAATGTGGGGTTACCAAAGTATAAGTCAGGGGCATGAAGATGAGTTGTTGAGGTGGTTTGGGCACTTTGTGAGGATAGAGCAAAATAGACTGATTAGATGGGTGTATAAATCTGGAGTATAGTGATGGACGGGTACGGTTTGTGAAATAAAGGGGTCAAGGAAGGTGATAAAGGCCTTGAATGCTTGTGTTAATGTGTTGCATCGGAGTGGAGGAAAGTGGCTTGTGTGACTTGACGTGCTATTGGAGTGTAAGGTAAACTTTATGAAAGGATTCAGGGACACAAGTTAGAGAGACTTACATTCTGAAGGTGGGCTTGTACAATACCTACTCTCCGAAGGAGTAATGATGATGTTACACCTCGGAGGGCTATCTGACCAATGTGACCAGCAGGCTTTTGGCAAGACAGTGGGTGAATGAAGATGGTAAATGTGTTTCATCTTCTTGGGTCATCTTTCCTCTGTGGAAGATGATCGGCGTACTCAAAATATATAGCGTAGAGCCTTTATATGTTGGTTTCCTATCATATCTGCCTACCCTAACGAAAGTTAACACACAAACACACACGCACAAACACACACACACACACACACACAAACACACACACACACACACACACACACACACACACACACACACACACACACACACACACACACACACACACACACAAACACACACACACACTGCTGCAGATCTGGTCCAGCAAATGGCTCATGGAGTTCAACCCCACCAAGTGCAAAGTCATGAAGACTGGAGAAGGACAAAGAAAACCGCAGATGGAATACAGTCTAGGGGGTCAGAGACTACAAACACACTCAAGGAAAAAGATCTTGGGGTGAGTATAACACCAGGCACATCTGAAGCGCGCATCAACCAAATAACTGCTGCAGCATATTGACGCCTAGCAAACCTCAAAACAGCATTCCGACATCTTAATAAGGAATCATTCAGGACCCTGTACACCGTGTACGTTAGGCCCATATTGGAGTATGCGGCACCAGTTTGGAACTCACACCTAGCCAAGCATGTAAAGAAACTAGAGAAAGTGCAAAGGTTTGCAACAAGACTAGTCCCAGAGCTAAGAGGTATGTCCTATGAGGAGAGATTAAGGGAAATCAACCTGACGACACTGGAGGACAGGAGAAATAGGGGGGACATGATAACGACATACAAAATACTGAGAGGAATTGACAAGGTGGACAAAGACAGGATGTTCCAGAGAAGTGACACAACAACAAGGGGACACAGTTGGAAGTTGAAGACACAGATGAATCACAGGGATGTTAGGAAGTATTTCTTCAGCCACAGAGAAGTCAGGAAGTGGAATAGTTTGGGAAGCGATGTAGTGGAGGCAGGATCCATACATAGCTTTAAGCAGAGGTATGATAAAGCTCAAGGTTCAGGGAGAGTGACCCAGTAGCGACCAGTGAAGAGGAGGGGCCAGGAGCTAGGACTCGACCCCTGCAACCTCAACTAGGTGAGTACAACTAGGTGAGTACACACTCTCCTCTTCCTCGCCCTCTTTTCCTCCTCCTCTTCTTCCTTCTCCTCTTTGTCCATCTCCTCCTCCCCCCTCTTTCTCCCTACTCTTCCCCTTGCTTTTCCCTCACTTCCTTTCCCCCTCTCTCCTTGTACCCCCTAATCTTTCCCCCATCTCTCTCCCTCTATGCCATTCCACCTCTTCCTCCTCCTCCTCCCTCTCCCTCTCATTCTCCCTCCTCCTCTCCTTCATTTCATTTCTCTCATATTCCTTTTTCCCTCACTCATTGTACCCCCAACCTTCCCCCATCTCTCTCCCCCTCTTCCACTGTCCTTCCCACTCTCTATCCGTCTCCCTCTACCCCTCACCCTCCTTATGACACTCCTCCCTCCACACACACTCACACCCGCTCCTAAAATTACATAAGATCTTTCTGAGGTAAAAGAAAAATGGTTACTAATGAGCAGAACGGAGAATCAGGGGTCTGGTGGTCGAGCCTGGGAGGAAAAATTGGAAGGTGGAGCTCACAAATAGGGAGGAAAAGTAGGGAAGGAAGCTAGAAGAGCTCAACAAGAAAATGGAGGAATGGATAGCTGCAGAGAACAGGAAATGGGAGCAACAGGCAATAAGAACATAAATACATAAGAAAGGAAGAACACTGCAGCAGGCCTGATGGCCCATACTAGGCAGGTCCTTTACAATTCATCCCACTAACAAAACATTTGCCCAACCCAATTTTCAATGCCATCCAAGAAATAAGCTCTTATAACTCCATCCACTCTCATATGCAAGTCCCACTCAAATCCAACCCCTCTCACTCATGTATTTATCCAACCTATATTTGAAACTACCCAAGGTTATAGCCTCAATATCCCAACTAGGTAGACTGTTCCACTCATCAACTTCACTATTTCCAAACCAATACTTTCCTACATCCTTTCTAAATCTAAACTTGCCTAATTTGAATCCATTACTGCAGGTTCTCTCCTGGAGAGATATCCTCAAGACCTTATTTATATCCCCTTTAGAAGCAGAAGCTAAGACACAGTGCTTAGAAAAGAAACTATAAAGTCTGAAACAGCCTAAAGAACCAAAGAACAGTATTCTTCAGGTCGAAACAGAATCCTGCAGGAGAAAGCACGACTAAGGGACAAACTGGAGAACCAGCGAGTGTACCTCGATCGAGACCAAACACAAGAAGAAAAGATGATACGTAAAGAGAGAGTACAAACATGATAGGAGGAACGAGAGGCAATGACGGAGTTGAGCAGGAGAACCCAGACCCAGGTGAAAGATGAAACACACCCTCCTCCAGTAGCACCAACAGAAGAAACCCAACCATGACAACCCCAATGCAGCTGAACAATCTAAACGAAAACCCACACACTGTTCCCTCTGTTCCAACCCTCCACAACACAAACCACACCCCCACTGCAACCCCCCATAGGTCCCCACCTGAGATTCTGCTCCCCAAACCACACCATCCTCTCAGGACCACAGTTTTAGAACAGAAGTTGCAAGTTTGATATATGAACGTGGATACAATAACGAATCTCTTCCCGGATATCAGATCTGGAGGAAAAATGAAAGGAGGAGAGGGGGAGGAGAGGTTGCATGGCTCATGAAAAACGATGGGGATTTGAGGAAATGGAAGGAATGGATGAAATTGGACAAAGGGAATACATAGTTGGTTCAGTTCAGACTGGAAAACATAAGGTAGTCTGTGAAGTGATGTGTAACCCACCACAGAACTGTAGGAGGCCATGAGAGGAATATGAAGAGAGCAACAAAGCAATAGTGGACACACTAGCTGAGATGGCCAGAAGAGCTCACTCGAGCAAAGCAACGGTACTGGTTATGGGTGATTTCAACCAAAGTGAGATTGACTGGTTTCAAAAACCTGGAGTCACACTGGGGTCTCGAAACAATGGAGAGCCAAGATGATTGATGTGTTACTTGTAAACCTCATGCATCAACATGTTAGGGACACTACCAGAGAGAGAGGGGAGGATGAACCATCAAGACTGGACCTAGTGATCACCCTGAACAGCTCTTACATTGAGGTCATCATATATGAGAGGTCCCTTATGGCAAGTGATCATGGGGTTCTGAGCTTTGAATACATAGTAGAGTTACAAGTAAAGTGGGTAACAGGACTAGAATGGGAAAAGCCAAACTGTAAAAGGGAAGACTACACAGGTATGAGGAACTTCCTGCAGGTGGTTCAGTGGGACAAAGAATTGGCATAAAAGTTAGTAAACGAGATGATGGGCTACATTATAACAAAATGCAAGGAGGCAGAGGAAAGGTTAGTTCCCAAGGGCAACAGAATTAATGGGACAACCAGAACGATCCTTTGGTTTTCCCAAAGGTGTAGGGAGGCAAAAACTAAGTGCAATAGAGAATGGAGAAAGTACAGAAGGCAAAAGACCCATGAAAATAAAGATATTAATCGAAGAGCAAGAAATGAGTATGCTCAGGTAGTGAAGGAGGTCCAACAACAGTACTAAAACAACGTAGCATCGACTGTCAAGTCTGACCCGAATCTGCTGTTTTGGGTGACCTTGATACCTCAAAGGCGGTGGGACCGGACAACATCTTTCCTTGGGTCCTTAGAGAGGGAGCAGAGATGCTGTATGTTCCACTAACCACAATTTTCAACACATTCCATGAAACTGGGCAACTACCTGAGGTATGGAAGACGGCAAATGTAGCCCCCATTTTCAAGAAATGAGACAGAAACGAGGCACTAAACTATAAACCAGTGTCACTGACGTGTATAGTATGCAAAATTATGGAGAAGATTTTTCGGAGAAGATTGGAAGAGGAACTGGAACGTAACAAGACTATAAACAACAACCACCATGGATTCATGGAAAGCAAATTCTGTGTCACAAACTTTCTGGAGTGTTATGACAAGGTAGCAAAGTAAGACACGAGAGAATGGGAGATGATTGCATTTTCATGGACTGCAAAAAGGCCTTCGACACAGTTCTTCACAAGAAATTAGTGCAGAAGCTAGAGGATCAGGCATGTATAACAGGAAGAGCTCTGCAATGGATAAGAGAATACCTGACAGGGAGGCAACAATGAGTCACGGTACGTGATGAGGTATCACAGTGGGAGCCTGTGACGAGCGGGGTCCCACAGGGGTCAGTCCTAGGTCCAGTTCTATTTTTGGTAAATGTGAATGACATTATAGAAATTATAGATTCAGAAGTGTCCCTGTTAGGACGTATTCAGTCATTAAGTTCTCAGGAAGTAGAATGGTCTGGCAAGTGATGTAGCAGAGGAAGAAACCATACATAGTTTTAAGACGAGGTATGAAAAAGCTGTTGGAGTAGGGAGAGAGAGAATCTAGTAGTGATCAGTGAAGATGCAGGGCCAGGAACTGAGTCTCGACCACTGCAACCACAAATAGGTGAGAAGATCTTCCTCCTCCTTACAACTCTCCCAACCCCCAATTTCCCTTCCCATTACTCCCGTTTATCTTCACAACATGCATGCATGCACACACACCCTCCCTTCTTTTTCCAGACTCACCCAGCACCCATTCTCCCTCCCTCTCAAACCTCTCACTTTCTCTCCACATCTCGCTTTCCTCTACACCTCTCTGTCTCCACCTCTCCCTTCCTTTCTCTCCACACACACTCACATGCAGATGCTCCATTCCTTTCTCCCCCCCTACCATGTATCCCCCCATCGTCTCCCACAAACAGGCACATAAACACATCCACCCTCAATCCGACTCCAAGGCCCCCCAAGCACCTACCCTCCATCCCTCTCCCAGGCTAACCAGTTCCAGCCCTTTCCAACCACTCTCTCTCCACCTCTCTCTGTCTTCCTCTACCCTTATTTGTCTCCACATCTCTCTTTCTTTCTCTGTAAATCTCTTTCTCTACCACTCTCTTCCTACATTCTGCACACACACACACACATGCATATACACTCACATATGCACTCACACACACATATATGTGCACACACATACTGCAAAACCTAACCCATTAAAAACTAATGGAGGCTCAGGGGATCAGAAGAAGATGTTCCTGGTAAGGAAGAATGGATAGAACAAGAATGGGAGAGCAAACTAGGTGAGCTTTCTGTGAAAATGGAGAAGTCGATGGAGGAAGAGAAGAAGAAATGGGAATCACAAGGTGAAACTGCAAAAGCCATAATATAGGCCATAAAATTTGACGTAAATATACTGAAGCGAGTGATAGGGCTATTGCCCAGAGGAGACATCGTATCTGAAGTAGGTACACCCATATCAAACGAGGAGCCCAATGGAAAGGAAGGAGACAAACCTAACACTACGGCCCTGTAAGTCCATCAAGCAAGACCGAGGAATGAAGGGGAAGAGCTGTTAGGAGCAGGGATATCAGGAGAGGGGGCAAGAGGATAGGTCCAAGCATAGGCATAATCGTACCAGCAAGATTTACAGGTAAAAAAAAACAAGAGACAGTTGCTATGTACAAATGGGACCCAGAGGCACAGACGGAAAGGACTGGGAAGAGGAGAAGGAGAAGTCAGTGTTTATTCATGGACTTCAGGAGATCGAAGGAAGGACACACACACACACACAAGACGAGTGTACTTCAGAGGTTAGTGAGGTTGAAGGTACCACTGATTCCTCTGCTAATCAAGGTAAGAATATTTTAATAGTAGGCGATTCTCAGGTAAGATATATGGAGCATGCATTTTGTAACAGAGACAGAAAGGTCAGACACAGAGTGTGTCTTCCTGGAGCTGGTTTTGGCGACATAGTCAGCAGGTTGGATAATATTATGTCAGGTAATGGAAACAAGCCCATTATCTGTCTTAGTGCTGGGGGTAATGACATTGGGAAGGGCAGGAGAGAGGAGCTGCTGGATAAGTACAGGTCAGCCATAGAAGTAGTTAGGTCTAAGGGAGGGATCCCAGTCATATGTAGCATCTTGCCTAGAAAGGGAGTGGGCAATGAATGGATGTCTAGGGCAATTGGTATAAATTGCTGGCTAGACAGGTACTGCAAGGAACTTGCAATCCCATTCATTGATAACTGGGACCTTTTCTTTGGCAAACGTGATATGTATGCAAGGGATGGGGTTCATCTCTCTGGGGCTGGAGTGGTTGCATTAGCAAATTCAATTGAGAGAGTAATTGATGACTTGTCTAGGAATTTAATATTTAGCACAATTTCTCTGCCGTTCTGGTGAGATTAATATTTAGCACAATTTCTCTGCCGTTCTGGTGAGATTAATATTTAGCACAATTTCTCTCCCGTTCTGGTGAGATTAATATTTAGCACAATTTCTCTCCCGTTCTGGTGAGATTAATATTTAGCACAATTTCAACCTAACAGTAAAAAACGTCTTATAATAACATTCATAAAACTCTATTAGTTCTGAAAGACATAATTATATTTTGTTATGTATATTTTAGTATCAAAATCTGGCAGTGATTTACACTATACTTATTTTATCTGGGAAGTAATTTGCATGGCAATACTCGGCCATATATCACAACAGCTGCACCACCGACATATTGCAGCAGCTGCACCACCGACATATCACAACAGCTGCACCAACGGCATATTGCAGCAGGTGCACCACCGACATATTACAGCAGGTGCACCACCGACATATTGCAGCAGCTGCACCACCAACAAATCGTAGCAACTGCACCACCGACATATCGCTGCAGGTCCACCACCCACGTATAGCAGCAGGTGGCACACCCACATATTGCAGCAGGTGCCCCACGAACACATCGCACCAGGTGCCCCACCTACTTATAGCAGCAGGTGCCACACCCACATATTGCAGCAGATTCCTCACCCACATATCGCAGCAGGTGCACCACCAACATATCGCAGCAGGTGTCCCACCCACACATCGCAAAAGGGGTCCCACCCACATACCGCAGCAGGTGCAACACCCACATATTGCAGCAGGTGCCACACCCACATACTGCAGCAGGTGCCACACCCTCACATTGCAGCAGGTGCCACACCCACATATTGCAACAGGTGCCACACCCACATATTGCAGCAGGTGACACACCCGCATATTGCAGCAGGTGCCACACCCACCAATTACAGCAGGAGCCACACCCATATATTGCAGCAGGTGCCACACCCACATATTGCAGCAGGTGCCACAAACACATATGGCAGCAGCTGCCACACCCACATATTGCAGCAGATGCCACACCCACATATTGCAGCAGGTGCCACACCCACATATTGCAGCAGGTGCCACATCCTCACATTGCAGCAGGTGCCACACACACATATTGCAGCAGGTACAACACCAACATATCGCAGCAGGTAACCCACCCACATATCGTAGCAGGTACCCCACCCACATATCGCAGCAGGTGTCCCACCCACATACCGCAGCAGGTGCCACACACACACGTCGCAGGAGGTGCCACACTCACATATCGCAGCAGGTGCCACACCCACATATCGCAGCAGGTGCAATACCCACATATTGCAGCAGATTCCTCACCCACATATCGCAGCAGGTGCACCACCCACATATCGCAGCAAATGCCACACCCACATATTGCAGCAGGTACACCACCCATATATCGCAGCAGGTGCACCACCAACATATCGCAGTAGGTGCCCCACCCACATATCGCAGCAGGTAACCCACCCACATATCGCAGCAGGTACCCCGCCCACATATCGCAGCAGGTGCCCCACTCACATATTGCAGCAGGTGTACCACCAACATTTTACAGCAGGTGTCCCACCCACATATCGCAGCAGACGCCACACCCACATGTCGCAGGAGGTGACACACCCACATATCGCAGCAGGTGCCAAACCCACATATCGCAGCAGATGCCACACCCACATATCGCAGAAGGTGCCACACCCACATATTGCAGGTGCCACACCCACATATTGCAGCAGGTGCCACACCCTCATATTGCAGCAGGTGCCACACCCACATATTGCAGCAGGTGCCACACCCACATATCGCAGCAGGAAACCTACCCACATATCGCAGCAGGTACCCCACCCACATAACGCAGCAGGTACCCCACCCACATATTGCAGCAGGTGCACCACCAACATTTTGCAGCAGATGTCCAACCCACACTTCGCAGCAGGTGTCACACCCACATGTCGCAGGAGGTGCCACACCCACATATTGCAGCAGGTGCCACACCCACATATCGCAGCATGTGCCACACCCACATATCGCAGCAGGTGCCACACCCTCATATTGCAGCAGGTGCCACACCCACATATTGCATCAGGTGATACACCCTCATGTTGCAGCAGCTGCCACACCCACATATTACAGCAGGTGCCACACCCACATATTGCAGCAGGTGTCACATCCACATATTGAAGCAGGTGCCACACCCACATATTGCAGCAGGTGCCACACCCACGTATTGCAGCAGGTGCCACACCTACATACCGCAGCAGGTGCCACACACACATACCGCAGCAGGTGCCACACCCACATATTGCAGCAGGTGCCACACCCACATATTGCAGCAGGTGCCACACCCACATATCGCAGCAGGAAACCTACCCATATATCGCAGCAGGTACCCCACCCACATATCGCAGCAGGTACCCCACCCACATATTGCAGCAGGTGCACCACCAACATTTTGCATCAGGTGTCCAACCCACACTTCGCAGCAGGTGCCACACCGACATGTCGCAGGAGGTGCCACACCCACATATTGCAGCAGGTGCCACACCCACACATCGCAGCATGTGCCACACCCACTTATCGCAGCAGGTGCCACACCCTCATATTGCAGCAGGTGCCACACCCACATATTGCATCAGGTGCCACACCCTCATGTTGCAGCAGCTGCCACACCCACATATTGCAGCAGGAGCCACACCCACATATTGCAGCAGGTGCCACACCCACATATTACAGCAGGTGCAACACCCACATATTACAGCAGGTGCCACACCCACATATTGCAGCAGGTGTCACATCCACATATTGAAGCAGGTGCCACACCCACATATTGCAGCAGGTACCACACCCACATATTGCAGCAGGTGCCACACCTACATACCGCAGCAGGTGCCACACCCTCATATTGCAGCAGGTGCCACACCCACATATTGCAGCAGGTGCACCACCAACATTTTGCAGCAGGTGTCCAACCCACACTTAGCAGCAGGTGCCACACCCACATGTCGCAGGAGGTGCCACACCCACATATTGCAGCAGGTGCCACACCCACATATCGCAGCATGTGCCACACCCACATATCGCAGCAGGTGCCACACCCTCATATTGCAGCAGGTGCCACACCCACATATTGCATCAGGTGCCACACCCTCATGTCGCAGCAGGTGCCACACCCACATATTGCAGATGGTGCCACACCCACATATTGCAGCAGGTGCAACACCCACATATTGTAGCAGATGCCACACCTACACATCGCAGCAGGTGTACCACCCACATATTGCAGCAGGTGCCACACCCACATACCGCAGCAGGTGCCACACCCACAGATTGCAGCAGGTGCCACACCCACATATCGCAGCATGTGCCACACCCACATATCGCAGCAGGTGCCACACCCTCATATTGCAGCAGGTGCCACACCCACATATTGCATCAGGTGCCACACCCTCATGTTGCAGCAGGTGCCACACCCACATATCGCAGCATGTGCCACACCCACATTTCGCAGCAGGTGCCACACCCTCATATTGCAGCAGGTGCCACACCCATATATTGCAGCAGGTGCCACACCCACATATTGCAGCAGGTGCCACACCTACATACCGCAGCAGGTGCCACACACACATACCGCAGCAGGTGCCACACCCTCATATTTCAGCAGGTGCCACACCCGCATATTGCAGCAGGTGCCACACCCACATATCGCAGCAGGAAACCTACCCACATATTGCAGCAGGTACCCCACCCACATATCGCAGCAGGTACCCCACCCACATATTGCAGCAGGTGCCACACCCTCATATTGCAGCAGGTGCCACACCCACATATTGCAGCAGGTGCCACACCCACATATTGCAGCAGGTGCCACACCTACATACCGCAGCAGGTGCCACACACACATACCGCAGCAGGTGCCACACCCTCATATTGCAGCAGGTGCCACACCCGCATATTGCAGCAGGTGCCACACCCACATATCGCAGCAGGAAACCTACCCACATATTGCAGCAGGTACCCCACCCACATATCGCAGAAGGTACCCCACCCACATATTGCAGCAGGTGCCACACCCTCATATTGCAGCAGGTGCCACACCCGCATATTGCAGCAGGTGCCACACCCACATATCGCAGCAGGAAACCTACCCACATATTGCAGCAGGTGCCACACCCACATATCGCAGCATGTGCCACACCCACATATCGCAGCAGGTGCCACACCCTCATATTGCAGCAGGTGCCACACCCACATATTGCATCAGGTGCCACACCCTCATGTTGCAGCAGCTGCCACACCCACATATTGCAGCAGGAGCCACACCCACATATTGCAGCAGGTGCCACACCCACATATTGCAGCAGGTGCCACACCCACAAATTACAGCAGGTGCCACACCCACATATTACAGCAGGTGCCACACCCACATATTGCAGCAGGTGTCACATCCACATATTGAAGCAGGTGCCACACCCACATATTGCAGCAGGTGTCACACCCACATATTGGAGCAGGTGCCACACCTACATACCGCAGCAGGTGCCACACACACATACCGCAGCAGGTGCCACACCCTCATATTGCAGCAGGTGCTACACCCACATATTGCAGCAGGTGCCACACCCACATATAGCAGCAGGAAACCTACCCACATATCGCAGCACGTACCCCACCCACATATTGCAGCAGGTACCCCACCCACATATTGCAGCTGGTGCACCACCAACATTTTGCAGCAGGTGTCCAACCCACACTTCGCAGCAGGTGCCACACCCACATGTCGCAGGAGGTTCCACACCCACATATTGCAGCAGGTGCCACACCCACATATCGCAGCATGTGCCACACCCACATATCGCAGCAGATGCCACACCCTCATATTGCAGCAGGTGCCACACCCACATATTGCATCAGGTGCCACACCCTCATGTCGCAGCAGGTGCCACACCCACATATTGCAGATGGTGCCACACCCACATATTGCAGCAGGTGCAACACCCACATATTGTAGCAGATGCCACACCTACACATCGCAGCAGGTGCCACACGCACATATTGCAGAAGGTGCCACACCCACATATTGCAGCAGGTGCCACACCCACATATTGCAGCAGGTGCCACACCCACTTATTGCAGCAGGTGCCACACCCACATATTACAGCAGGTGCCACACCCACATATTGCAGCAGGTGCCACACCCACATATCGCAGCAGGTACCCCACCCACATATTGCAGCAGGTGCCACACCCACTTATTGCAGCAGGTGCCACACCCACATATTACAGCAGGTGCCACAAACACATATTGCAGCAGGTAACCCACCCACATATCGCAGCAGGTACCCCACACACATATCGCAGCAGGTGCCCCACCCACATGTTGCAGCAGGTGTACCACCAACATTTTGCAGCAGGTGTCCCACCCACATTTCGCAGCAGGTGCCACAACCACATATTGCAGAAGGTGCCACACCCGCTTATTGCAGCAGGTGCCACACCCACATATTGCAGCAGGTGCCACACCCACATATTGCAGCAGGTGCCACGCCCACACATTACAGCAGGTGCCACACCCACATATTGCAGTAGGTGCCACACCCACATATTGCAGCAGGTGCGACAAACACATATTGCAGCAGGTGCCACACCCACATATTGCAGAAGGTGCCACACCCATATATTTCACCACGTCCCACATCCACACATTGCAGCAGGTGCCACACCTACACACCACAACAGGTGTCATACCCACATATTGGAGCAGGTGCCACACCAACATACAGCAGCAGGTGCCACGCCCAAATTTTACAGCTGGTGCACCACCCACATATTGCAGCAGGTGCTACACCCACATGTTGCAGCAGGTGCCACACCCACGTATTGCAGCATGTGCCACAAACACATATTGCAGCAGGTGCCACACCCACATGTTGCAGCATGTGTCACAAACACATATTGCAGCAGGTGCCACACCCACGTATTGCAGTAGGTGCCACACCCACATACCGCAGCAGGTGTTACACTAACATATTGCAGCAGGTGCCACACCCACATATTGCAGCAGGTGCCACACCCACATACCACAGCAGGTGCCATACCCACATATCACAGCAGGTGCCACACCCATATACTGCAGCAGGTGCCACTCCCACATATTGCAGCAGGTGCCACACCCACATATTGCAGCAGGTGTCACACCTGCATACCACAGCAGGTGCCACACCCACATATTGCAGCAGGTGCCACACCCACATATTGCAGCAGGTGCCACACCCACATATTGCAGCAGGTGCCACACACACATACAGCAGCAGGTGCCACACCCACATACAGCAGCAGGTGCCACACCCTCATGTCGCAGCAGGTGCCACACCCACATATTGCAGATGGTGCCACACCCACATATTGCAGCAGGTGCAACACCCACATATTGTAGCAGATGCCACACCTACACATCGCAGCAGGTGCCACACCCACATATTGCAGCAGGTGCCACACTCACATACCGCAGCAGGTGCCACACGCACATATTGCAGAAGGTGCCACACCCACATATTGCAGCAGGTGCCACACCCACATATTGCAGCAGGTGCCACACCCTCTTATTGCAGCAGGTGCCACACCCACATATTACAGCAGGTGCCACACCCACATATTGCAGCAGGTGCCACACCCACATATCGCAGCAGGTACCCCACCCACATATTGCAGCAGGTGCCACACCCACTTATTGCAGCAGGTGCCACACCCACATATTACAGCAGGTGCCACAAACACATATTGCAGCAGGTAACCCACCCACATATCGCAGCAGGTACCCCACACACATATCGCAGCAGGTGCCCCACCCACATGTTGCAGCAGGTGCACCACCAACATTTTGCAGCAGGTGTCCCACCCACATTTCGCAGCAGGTGCCACAACCACATATTGCAGAAGGTGCCACACCCGCTTATTGCAGCAGGTGCCACACCCACATATTGCAGCAGGTGCCACACCCACATATTGCAGCAGGTGCCACACCCACATATCGCAGCAGGAAACCTACCCACATATCGCAGCAGGTACCCCACCCACATATCGCAGCAGGTACCCCACCCACATATTGCAGCAGGTGCACCACCAACATTTTGCAGCAGATGTCCAACCCACACTTCGCAGCAGGTGTCACACCCACATGTCGCAGGAGGTGCCACACCCACATATTGCAGCAGGTGCCACACCCACATATCGCAGCATGTGCCACACCCACATATCGCAGCAGGTGCCACACCCTCATATTGCAGCAGGTGCCACACCCACATATTGCATCAGGTGCCACACCCTCATGTTGCAGCAGCTGCCACACCCACATATTACAGCAGGTGCCACACCCACATATTGCAGCAGGTGTCACATCCACATATTGAAGCAGGTGCCACACCCACATATTGCAGCAGGTGCCACACCCACATATTGCAGCAGGTGCCACACCTACATACCGCAGCAGGTGCCACACCCTCATATTGCAGCAGGTGCCACACCCACATATTGCAGCAGGTGCCACACCCACATATCGCAGCAGGAAACCTACCCATATATCACAGCAGGTACCCCACCCACATATCGCAGCAGGTACCTCACCCACATATTGCAGCAGGTGCACCACCAACATTTTGCAGCAGGTGTCCAACCCACACTTCGCAGCAGGTGTCACACCGACATGTCGCAGGAGGTGCCACACCCACATATTGCAGCAGGTGCCACACCCACACATCGCAGCATGTGCCACACCCACATATCGCAGCAGGTGCCACACCCTCATATTGCAGCAGGTGCCACACCCACATATTGCATCAGGTGCCACACCCTCATGTTGCAGCAGCTGCCACACCCACATATTGCAGCAGGAGCCACACCCACATATTGCAGCAGGTGCCACACCCACATATTACAGCAGGTGCCACACCCACATATTACAGCAGGTGCCACACCCACATATTGCAGCAGGTGTCACATCCACATATTGAAGCAGGCGCCACACCCACATATTGCAGCAGGTGCCACACCCACATATTGCAGCAGGTGCCACACCTACATACCGCAGCAGGTGCCACACACACATACCGCAGCAGGTGCCACACCCTCATATTGCAGCAGGTGCCACACCCACATATTGCAGTAGGTGCACCACCAACATTTTGCAGCAGGTGTCCAACCCACACTTCGCAGCAGGTGCCACACCCACATGTCGCAGGAGGTGCCACACCCACATATTGCATCAGGTGCCACACCCTCATGTCGCAACAGGTTCCACACCCACATATTGCAGATGGTGGCACACCCACATATTGCAGCACGTGCAACACCCACATATTGTAGCAGATGCCACACCTACACATCGCAGCAGGTGCCACACCCACATATTGCAGCAGGTGCCACACCCACATACCGCAGCAGGTGCCACACCCACATATTGCAGCAGGTGCCACACCCACATATCGCAGCATGTGCCACACCCACATATCGCAGCAGGTGCCACACCCACATATAGCAGCATGTGCCACACCCACATATCGCAGCAGGTGCCACACCATCATATTGCAGCAGGTGCCACACCCACATATTGCATCAGGTGCCACACCCTCATGTTGCAGCAGGTGCCACACCCACATATCGCAGCATGTGCCACACCCACATATCGCAGCAGGTGCCACACCCTCATATTGCAGCAGGTGCCACACCCACATATTGCAGTAGGTGCAACACCCACATATTGCAGCAGGTGCCACACCTACATACCGCAGCAGGTGCCACACACACATACCGCAGAAGGTGCCACACCCTCATATTGCAGCAGGTGCCACACCCGCATATTGCAGCAGGTGCCACACCCACATATCGCAGCAGGAAACCTACCCACATATCGCAGCAGGTACCCCACCCACATATCGCAGCAGGTACCCCACCCACATATTGGAGCAGGTGCACCACCAACATTTTGCCGCTGGTGTCCAACCCACACTTCGCAGCAGGTGCCACACCGACATGTCGCAGGAGGTGCCACACCCACATATTGCAGCAGGTGCCACACCCACATATCGCAGCATGTGCCACACCCACATATCGCAGCAGGTGCCACACCCTCATATTGCAGCAGGTGCCACACCCACATATTGCATCAGGTGCCACACCCTCATGTTGCAGCAGCTGCCACACCCACATATTGCAGCAGGAGCGACACCCACATATTGCAGCAGGTGCCACACCCACATATTGCAGCAGGTGCCACACCCACATATTACAGCAGGTGCCACACCCACATATTGCAGCAGGTGTCACATCCACATATTGAAGCAGGTGCCACACCCACATATTGCAGCAGGTGCCACACCCACATATTGCAGCAGGTGCCACACCTACATACCGCAGCAGGTGCCACACACACATACCGCAGCAGGTGCCACACCCTCATATTGCAGCAGGTGCCACACCCACATATTGCAGCAGGTGCCACACCCACATATAGCAGCAGGAAACCTACCCACATATCGCAGCACGTACCCCACCCACATATCGCAGCAGGTACCCCACCCACATATTGCAGCTGGTGCACCACCAACATTTTGCAGCAGGTGTCCAACCCACACTTCGCAGCAGGTGCCACACCCACATGTCGCAGGAGGTGCCACACCCACATATTGCAGCAGGTGCCACACCCACATATCGCAGCATGTGCCACACCCACATATCGCAGCAGATGCCACACCCTCATATTGCAGCAGGTGCCACACCCACATATTGCATCAGGTGCCACACCCTCATGTCGCAGCAGGTGCCACACCCACATATTGCAGATGGTGCCACACCCACATATTGCAGCAGGTGCAACACCCACATATTGTAGCAGATGCCACACCTACACATCGCAGCAGGTGCCACACCCACATATTGCAGCAGGTGCCACACCCACATACCGCAGCAGGTGCCACACGCACATATTGCAGAAGATGCCACACCCACATATTGCAGCAGGTGCCACACCCACATATTGCAGCAGGTGCCACACCCACTTATTGCAGCAGGTGCCACACCCACATATTACAGCAGGTGCCACACCCACATATTGCAGCAGGTGCCACACCCACATATCGCAGCAGGTACCCCACCCACATATTGCAGCAGGTGCCACACCCACATTTTACAGCAGGTGCCACAAACACATATTGCAGCAGGTAACCCACCCACATATCGCAGCAGGTACCCCACACACATATCGCAGCAGGTGCCCCACCCACATGTTGCAGCAGGTGCACCACCAACATTTTGCAGCAGGTGTCCCACCCACATTTCGCAGCAGGTGCCACAACCACATATTGCAGAAGGTGCCACACCCGCTTATTGCAGCAGGTGCCACACCCACATATTGCAGCAGGTGCCACACCCACATATTGCAGCAGGTGCCACACCCACACATTACAGCAGGTGCCACACCCACATATTGCAGTAGGTGCCACACCCACATATTGCAGCAGGTGCCACAAACACATATTGCAGCAGGTGCCTCACCCACATATTGCAGAAGGTGCCACACCCATATATTTCACCACGTCCCACATCCACACATTGCAGCAGGTGCCACACCTACACACCGCAACAGGTGTCACACCCACATATTGCAGCAGGTGCCACACCAACATACAGCAGCAGGTGCCACGCCCACATTTTACAGCTGGTGCACCACCCACATATTGCAGCAGGTGCCACACCCACATGTTGCAGCAGGTGCCACACCCACGTATTGCAGCAGGTGCCACAAACACATATTGCAGCAGGTGCCACACCCACATGTTGCAGCAGGTGTCACACCCACATATTGCAGCAGGTGCCACACCCACGTATTGCAGTAGGTGCCACACCCACATACCGCAGCAGGTACTACACTAACATATTGCAGCAGGTGCCACACCCACATATTGCAGCAGGTGCCACACCCACATACCACAGCAGGTGCCATACCCATATATCACAGCAGGTGCCACACCCATATACTGCAGCAGGTGCCACTCCCACATATTGCAGCAGGTGCCACACCCACATATTGCAGCAGGTGTCACACCTGCATACCACAGCAGGTGCCACACCCACATATTGCAGCAGGTGCCACACCCACATATTGCAGCAGGTGCCACACCCACATATTGCAGCAGGTGCTACACCCACATACAGCAGCAGGTGCCACACCCACATACAGCAGCAGGTGCCACACCCACATACCGCAGCAGGTGCCACACCCACATATTGCAGCAGGTGCCACACCCACATACAGCAGCAGGTGCCACACCCACATACCGCAGCAGGTGCCACACCCACATATTGCAGCAGGTGCCACACCCACATACAGCAGCAGGTGCCACACCCACGTACAGCAGCAGGTGCATCACCGACTCACACTGACTATTTATTTGGCCAAAATATATAGCTGACAAAACATAAATGATGTATTATAATGTTTATTCAAATCCTAAATGATATATTGTAATGTCTGTTTCAGTGAATTTTTTACCTATTATAAGAAATGTTTTAATATTCCATTGTTTAAATATAGTTCAAGGAATATTTCTAAAATAAAAGAGAAAAGTTTGGATGATTGTAAGTCAAAAATTTTATTTAAAAAGTTAAAATGTTCGTAACTAAGTGAAAATTTACGTCAAGTGAGAAGTGTAGGAAGTTTTCTCTCAGTGAAAGATACTGAAGAAATATATCTTACCTTATATTAGTTCACAGTCAACTCTGTGATAGAAGAATACACTCACATTATGTTGTTTAGTTATTACTGGTTCAGTGAACTCTGCTGTTCCCGCACATATGTCGTACAGAAGGCACGATACATATGTGTGCCACCTCACATGTTGTGCCAGCGGATGTTAAGCTCTAGGTTTTGGTTCCTATGTTTTCACTTCATGTATCTGACTATTTAATCCAATCTCGTTTTGGCTCTGAAATTCTAATTTTTAATCCAAGATTTGAATTGACCTTCACAACATTCCTTTCTAATATATTATATTTGAGTTGACCTTCACAACATTCCTTGCTAATCAATTACATTTGAGTTGACCTTCACAACATTCCTTGCTAATCAATTACATTTGAGTTGACCTTCACAACATTCCTTGCTAATCAATTACATTTGAGTTGACCTTCACAACATTCCTTGCTAATCAATTACATTTGAGTTGACCTTCACAACATTCCTTGCTAATCAATTACATTTGAGTTGACCTTCACAACATTCCTTGCTAATACATTATATTTGAGTTGACCTTCACAACATTCCTTGCTAATCAATTACATTTGAGTTTACCTTCACAACATTCCTTGCTAATAGACTTTATTTAGTCATTACTTTCACTCTAAGATAATTCTCTTTCTTTTATCCTATTGGTTCTTGTGACATCTTGAACTTTATTTATGTCTGCTAATTTATCTGTTCTAGTTTTCCGGTCTTCCAGTAATGATGATTATAACTCTTTTAACGTATGTTTTTATCCCGGTCTTCATAATTCTGTTCTTTCTCAAGTATCCATTCTTGCTTGATAAGACAAAGGAATGCTGGCGTTGCGTTCTCCACAACCAGTATTATGTAGGCGATGTTCTTTCTCAAGTATCCATTCTTGCTTGATAAGACAAAGGAATACTGGGAGGCAGTTGAACTGTCTTTGGTCCCGGACACTTATTGTGTTGTCTCTCAGTGTACTGTGGCACCCCTGCTTTTTATTGGGGGAATGTTGCATTACCTGCCGAGACTCTTGCTTTCATAGGGAGTGATTTTTGTGTGAAAGTTTGGTATCAATCCCTCTAGGATTTTTAAAACATATATTATTATGCATCTCTCACGCCTGCTTTCCAGGGAATGTAAATCAAGGGCCTTCAACCGTTTCCAGTTATTTAGGTGCCTTATCGTGAGAGTTCTTTGTGCACTCTCAGGTCAGCAATTTCGCCTGTCTTGATGAAGACAGTAAGTGTGCAACAGTATTCCAGCCTAGAGAGAATAAGCGATTTGAAGTGAATCATCACATGCTTGGCCTCCATAGTTTTGAAGGTTCTCATTATCCATCCTCTCATTTTCTTAGCAGATGAGGTAGATACATTGTAGTGGTCTTTGAAGGCGAGATCCTCTGACACTATCACTCGAAATTCCTTCACATTTGTTTTTTTTGCTCTTTTGTTTGGTTGGAATTTGTCATATACCCTGATACGGTTATAATTCCCTCAAGTTTTCCATATCTGAGAAGTTGAAATTTCTCTTCACTGAACCTCATATTGTTTTGAGTGGCCCATTTGAAGATTTGGTTGATGTGTGCTTGGAGTCTTGCAGTGTCTTCGATGGAGGTCACTGTCATGGCAATCCGGGTGTCATCCGCAAAGGATGACACAGAGCTATGGTTGATATCTCTGACTATGTCAGGCAATGATGAGGAATAGAATGGGAGCAAGTACTGTGCCTTGTTGAACAGAGTTTTCCACCGTAGCTGCCTCAGACTTTACTCTGCTTATTATTCCTCTCTGTGTTCTATTTTTCTGGATGTTACAGATCCATCTACTAACTTTTACTGTTATTCCTTCATCTCGCATTTTGTGTGCTATTACACCATGAGCACATTTGTGGAAAGCTTTTCCAAAGTCTATGTATACTTCATCTGTATTTTGATTATCATCTACAGAATCCAGGATCTTGTCATTGTGGTCCAATACTTGGGACAGGCAGGAGAGACCTGCTCTAAACCCGTGTTGCCCTGTGTTGTGTAGTTGATGAATATTTAGGTGGTTCGCGATCTTGCTTCTTAGAGCTCTTCAAAGATTTTTATGATATGGAATGTTAATGCTATCTGTCTGTAGATCTATGCAATTGCTTTACTGTCACCTTTTTAGAGTATGGTTATGCTTGTTGCTTTTAGTGAGTATGGGATGACCCCTGTGTCCATTCTCCCTTTCCATAGAATGCTGAAGGCACGCAGCATTGGCTTCTTGTAGTTCTTGATGAACGCGGAGTTCCATGAGTCTGGGCATGGGGCAGAGTGCATGGGCATGTCATTCATTATTTTTTCAGTGACATGTGGTGTTCGGAAAATATCCGAGATTTTTGAGATGACCAAGTTTTGTGTCTCGTCTATAAAGAATTAGCTTGGAGCTCCAAGACTGTCGACCCTTACTCGGGTAGTGGCTCGCTGAAAACTGAGTCATATTGGGACTTAAGTATCTCACTTATTTCTTGGCTGTCATCTGTGTATGTTCCATCTCGCCTAAGCATGATCCCATACTGGATGTTATTTTTCCCTTAGATTTGGCATAGGACAAGAGGTATTTTTTTTTTACAATTTCTTTTATGGCTTTTAGTTCTTCCTGCGATTCTTATCTCATGTAAGATTCCTTAAGCTTAAATTCAACATCTGCAATTTCGTATTTCAGATATATTGGCCCCTCTCATCAGCTCTGTGACTCTTCTCCATCGTCTGTATAGGGAACGTCTCTCTCTTTCTAGTTTACATCTCTCTTTGTTTGTTTTAATGGAATGTGCCTTGAGCAGATCTCAAGAATCACAGAGTTTATTTTTTCTTGGTAAATTCTCAGATCCACATTGTTTAGGGCATCTTCTCTTCTTGTTTCATTTAGGTCATGGATGTCTTGTTCCCATTGCATGTTTTTGTTTTTGGAACTGAATTTTGTGAAGACATGATATATACACGATTATACATGATTATACATGATTATACATGATTATATACACCTGGAAAACCCTAGAGGGACTAGTACCGAACTTGCACACGAAAATCACTCACTACGAAAGCAAAAGACTTGGCAGACGATGCACCATCCCCCCAATGAAAAGCAGGGGTGTCACTAGCACGTTAAGAGACCATACAATAAGTGTCAGGGGCCCGAGACTGTTCAACTGCCTCCCAGCACACATAAGGGGGATTACCAACAGACCCCTGGCAGTCTTCAAGCTGGCACTGGACAAGCACCTAAAGTCAGTTCCTGATCAGCCGGGCTGTGGCTCGTACGTTGGTTTGCGTGCAGCCAGCAGCAACAGCCTGGTTGATCAGGGGCTGATCCACCAGGAGGCCTGGTCACAGACCGGGCCGCGGGGGCGTTGACCCCCGAAACTCTCTCCAGGTAAACTCCAGACAGACTCATGAATGATCACATTTTGCTGGTCAGGAGCCTTGTACCTCTCGTTCTGATCTGAGTGAATTGTCTTTGATACCGTTTTATTACGAATCAGGTAGTCGTTGTTAGTGAAGATGAGGTCCAGCGTATTTTCTAGTCTTGTAGACTCTAATATTTGATGGTTTAAGGTGAATTTGGTGCAGAGATTTAATAGCTCGTGTGTGTGTAAATTTTCATCTGAGCTGCCTCCTAGAGTGATCTCTGCTAAGATATTGTTTGCTACCTTCCTCCATTTTACGTATCTCAAGTTGAAATCTCTCTGTAGCAAGGTGTTTGGGGCAGGAGTTGGGAAATTTTCCAGACAGTGGGCTTGTATACAACCACAATGACAAGGTTTTGTTTTTCAAACTTTACCTCCAAAACTTCACCTACATCATTTGAGATGTTTAGTAGTTCTGAACAAATGAGTGACTCTAACGTACAGGCCAACCCCCCATTGTTGCCTGTTTACTGTGTCACACCTCAATAGATTATAACTTGAAATCCATATTTCGTTGTCAAAATGATTCTTTACGTGGGTCTCTGAGAATGCTGCAAACATTGCATTTCAGTCCCTTTAGGTAAGGAATTTTGTTGTTTGTAGATGACTTTTGACTCGGTATGTTTGCAAAGAAAAATATCGTTACATTGATGGAATATAGTGAAATTTTATTTCTGCCTCTAATAACTGTTGTTCTTGAGTGGAGGCCAATGACTGCTCCTCTCCTCCAGATGTGTTTTCAGTCGTTGTAAGATTACTGTCATTTCTTGCCAGACTTTTCTCCTTCCTAGCCCTGAAAAACCTTTCTCTGGAGAGGTTATGGCTCCCTTCTTTTGTTTTCCATAGTCTGGCTGGTCTGTGTCTTCTTGTCCCCATTAGATGATGTGCCTGGCAGTATGCGTTATAGCATTTTCTTTCAATGAGTGATGAGTGGCACATTTCACAGTGAAATAAGTTACAGGATGGGGAGTTGCACCCTCCTGTTATCATGTGGGTGCGGCATTTGTCCGGGATGGTCAAAGGTGCATGTCCCACCTGTTTTTCCAGATATAACATGCCTGCAGATACCCAAGGCATAGAATTTGCATAGAATGGAATATTATTTGCTAGGATTTTTTGTAGCTGAGTTCGCTAGTGGTGCATTTTTTTCGGTTTCCCCTCTACCTATCGCACCTGTATAGACATAGTGTTCCCAACAGGTTTTGCTGATAATGTGTTAACACTATTCCCTGAGGCATCATCCCCTTGTCTTCCATCTCAAGCAGTATCGCTATTTTATATCTTTGTAAATTGAATAACATTGTTTTTACCTGTTTCATCACCAGGGCTACTATTTCCATTTGGTGCACTGTCCTCCAGGACAAAACTAGCATCCTCAGAAGCACTGTCTTCCAAGACAGCCCCGTCCAACCCACCCATTTTATTTTCCCAGCTGTCATTCCATGCTGACATGTCTTTCAAGAAGGACATTTTATTGTTGTTCTTGTCTTTTATTAACGATGTAATTTCCACATACAGGTGTATTTCTTTTTAGCAGACCCAAAAGCATTTCTCCAATTTTATATCAGATGTGGTCTGATAAACTTTGGGAGTAAATAATATAAAAAACATAATTATTTGGATTCATGTGGGAAGTATTGGCTGGTGGTATCTGGTCAGGTGTAACCTGGTTGTTGGTGAGACAGAAAACTTGTATTTTTGTCCACAAACATGCAATTGCCTAACCAATTGGCAGTAATTTTTTATTTATTTGTTAATTTGATTTATGAACGGAGGTGTGCACTCCAAGAAGCACAACATGAATTCGTCATCCTCAATATGACATTCCTCGTGCTCTGAATAGAGAAAACAATTCTAAACAGTTGCTGGACTTCTTGAGAATATTGAGCTACAAGACCTGGTCCTATTTAGTGTTGTTATTGTTATTATAGTCATTTTCACAGTTATATTGGTCATACAGCACCTGGAGGCATGGAAGACAATTAGGTTTAACCCAAGTATAAACAGATCAACTTCAATGGATCAGGAGCTTCTTAGCGTCATCTAGGAGATCAACAAACTTCATGGTGTTGAACTTCAGTTTCTGTACTATAAAGCTCCTCAGTCTCTTATAGGTTTTAAAGTTTAAATTTCTTGCATGGGTTGACGTAAAGTTGTCTGGGGGTTATGGTATATGGGCGTTACCTTTCTTGGGTCATACAGTGAGTGAAATAATGAAGGTGTTGTATACGTGTCGGCAAGAGAGGTATATTTATCTAGCAGTAAAAGTATGTAGCGTGCTGACTTATCTGTTACTTCTCACGACTAGAGTTCCACCAGATGCCCCTTCTTCGCACCCCGTCTGCTGAACACTTGCTCTCTGACTGTCTCTGGGAAGAGCTCCCTTAGTGACTGTGTGAGACAAGATCTATAAGGTGGTACAAGAAGAGAGTCTCTTGAAACTGTCAACAAATGACAGTTGTGTAGAAACCAAGAGACATGAGGACAGTGGCTTGGCCGCTCCTACATTGGGTCATCATTGTCCACGTCACCAAAACTGTCGTCAATGAACAACAGGTGGGATAGAGATGTTTTTAATGATAAAGCAAGGTATGTTTTTTTTTCTCTTTCTGTAAGAACTTTTTTATAATCTTATAGATGACTTTAGTTGGGTTAGGCTAAAATAAATTGTTCTTGTTATAATATATATATATATATATATATATATATATATATATATATATATATATATATATATATATATATATATATATATATATACATATATATGTATATAAACACTGATCTCTGGCTGAAGGAGACTCGAACCTACGAACCTTAGGACAAGGTACGCAGTGCTTTACCAATCTACCCACACTGGACCAATACCTTGGCATGTAGCATCCGCTACACGTTTGATCCAAGGCAGCCAGCTTTCAGGGAGAAGGCTTACAGCTTTTTCATCTCATCCCCTGCATGCATCAGCCTTACTAGAGATTTGAACAATCCAAGGAATTCGCGAGAGCATGCGAAATATACACAAACACTGATCTCTGGCTGAAGGAGACTCGAACCTACGAACCTTAGGACAAGGTACACAGTGCTTTACCAATCTACCTACCCCTTACATTGTTCAAATCTCTAGTAAGGCTGATACATGCAGGGGATGAGATGAAAAGCTGTAAGCCTTCTCCCTGAAAGCTGGCTGCCTTGGATCAAACTGTAGCTCATGCTACACGCCAAGGTATTGTCCAGTGTGGGTAGATTGGTAAAGCACTGCGTATCTTGTCCATAGGTTCGTAGGTTCGAGTCTCCTTCAGCCAGAGATCAGTGTTTGTGTATATTTCGCCTGCTCTCGCGAATTCCTTGCATATATGTATATATATATTTATATAAATATATATATATATATATATGTCGTGCCGAATATGTAAAACTGGTCAATTAGCAAGAACTCATTTAAAATGAAGTCTTTTCTAAAATTTTCTTTTATACATTTAAAGATATATATTTTTTTCATTAATGTTAATGTAAAAAAAAATAATTTTGCACTAAAAGAATCTTAGAAAACTTACCTAACCTTATTATAACAAGAACAATTTATTTTAACCTAACCCAACTAAAGTCATCTATATATACATATATATATATATATATATATATATATATATATATATATATATATATATATATATATATATATATATATATATATATATATATATATATATTGCCCACAAAGATTCAGAAAAGCTTACGAAGAGCTCAGTAATGATCAAACTTCGCACCTCTCACGAGGTGATAATTCTAAGGTAGCTGTTATTATGGACAAAACTGAATATTTAGAGAAAATGAATCATTTATTGAGTGATAATGAAACGTATGAACCGCTCATTAAAAACCATTTTAATAAAGCCATTTTAATAAACACCTTAAAACCTTATTGAAAGATAATAATGAATTAATTGAATATCTGTCGGCTAGGTCAGCAACTCTACCATATCTATATGGAGTAATCAAGACCCATAAGCCTGGATACCCAGCACGTCCCATTATTAGTTCAGTAGTTTCATCAGGATCTATCTAAATGCTTGGTTAAACTTCTGACTCCTATGGTTGGTAAGATCTCAGATGCACATATTAAAAATAATATTGACCTCACTGAGAGGCTCCAGAAATTAAATGTCCCTCACAACTTTTCTATAGTGAGCTTTGATGTCACAGCTCTGTTCACCAAAGTCTCTGTCCCTGACTTGCTTTCGTACCTCGACGAGGACCTAGAGTTTACCTGGAGAGAGTTTCGGGGGTCAACGCCCCCGCGGCCCGGTCTGTGACCAGGCCTCCTGGTGGATCAGCGCCTGATCAACCAGGCTGTTGCTGCTGGCTGCAAGCAAACCAACGTACGAGCCACAGCCCGGCTGATCAGGAACTGACTTTAGGAATCTTCCCCATGCCCTTCCCCACGAAAACAATAATTGAATTGAAAAAACTTTGTGTTACTGATTGCAAATTCCTGTTTGAACGGAAATTCTATGCTCAAAAACAAGTCATGGGAATGGAAAATCCCTTTAGCCCCTTTCTCAGCAACCTATATATGGAATTCTATGAGCCTAGACTTCTTAAAGACATTCTCCCAGATAAAGCTAGTTGGTTCAGATATGTAGAAGATGTTCTCTGCCTGTGGCCTAATGATCACAACATTGATGAGTTTCTTCCCAGACTCAGTGGCTTAGTACCTTCCATTAAGTCCAACACAAAACATGAAATAAATAACACTTTCCCGTTCCTTGATGATTTAATTCATCGTGTTGATGGGAAATTCAAATTCACAGTTTATAGGAAGTCCATCAATGTGGCGTCATACATTCACTACTATTCCAACCACGAAACCAGGGTACAAAGGAGTGTGTTCCTCACTATGTTTCTGAGAGCATTGCGCATTTGCAGTCCAGAGTACCTAGAGGACGAAATCAGCAACATTTTCAACATAGCCACAAAACTAAGATATCCTAAGGATTTTGTCAAGAAGGCGATAATGTCAGCCAAAAAGACTTTCTACAGGACTGAACCTAGACAAGTAATGGCCAGGAAAAATGTACTAGTTTTATCATACAATGAGAACCTGGCTTGCCTGCGTGAGGCAATATAAACCTGGTTTTCAAAAACACGGGGACAGTGAAACAAAGGCTGATTAAAACCACACCCTCCAACAAAGTTGGTGGGGTTTACAAGGTCCCATGTACTCAGCGTCCTCTCTCTTATATCGGTCAAACAGGTAAATTTCTGGAAACCAGAATTGCCCAGCATAAACACTCAGTCAGGACAGGAAATGAGTCGAACGCAATCTTTAACCAGGTTAGTGCATGTAATACCCACCGGGGCGGGATGCTGCCCAGATTATAGTACCAAACAGTTCCGTCATGGAAAGAAACATCATTGAATCTTCCCTCTTGAAACATGAAACGAATACAGTATACAACTCAAATTATGGGTTATACAAGCTCGATAATAATTTAGTAGAGTCCATTGTACACAATCTTAAACAACAATGTTATACAAAATCACAGGATTGTTCATTATGCCAGGTGAGTTGATGGATTGGTGACGCCCGACCAGTGTCTACGTACCAAAACTTCACACTACGTCAGTTTTGAAGGTTATATGACACCTGTAGCTGTTCATGTACCATACAGTGACAAGCACACAAGATAATGTTAGGAAAGGTTAAAGAGTATTAGTAAAATTTACATTATAGAAATATTATTGGAGAGGCATAGAAGTCCCCTGGTTTGGCATATTAACAGCCACTGAGAAAATAGTAGAGAATATGTAGGAATAGATACTTCTGAGTACATGGGTAGAACATTCTGAGTACATGGGTAGAACATTCGAGTACCCCAGAGTACATGGGTAGAACATTCGAGTACCCCAGAGTACATGGGTAGAACATTCCAGTACCCCAGAGTACATGGGTAGAACATTCCAGTACCCCAGAGTACATGGGTAGAACATTCCAGTACCCCAGAGTACATGGGTAGAACATTCCAGTACCTCAGAGTACATGGGTAGAACATTCCAGTACCCCAGAGTACATGGGTAGAACATTCCAGTACCCCAGAGTACATGGGTAGAACATTCCAGTACCCCAGAGTACATGGGTAGAACATTCCAGTACCCCAGAGTACATGGGTAGAACATTCCAGTACCTCAGAGTACATGGTTAGAACATTCCAGTACCCCAGAGTACATGGGTAGAACATTCCAGTACCCCAGAGTACATGGGTAGAACATTCCAGTACCTCAGAGTACATGGGTAGAACATTCCAGTACCCCAGAGTACATGGGTAGAACATTCCAGTACCTCAGAGTACATGGGTAGAACATTCCAGTACCTCAGAGTACATGGGTAGAACATTCCAGTACCCCAGAGCAGGACATTTAAATGGACAAAGATCACATTGTATTCCTTTCTTTCATTATTTGAAAATCACACACAGAATAATAGGTATCCATGTCTACAGTAACGAGAAACTTATTTAATAATTTCCTAATTGACATCTCAGAAATCCTCCTAACCGTGGCCAGTGACACCTACGCTACTATGAGACATCTTACCCTGATTTCGTTGCTCCCTTGCAACATTGCACAGCTCCTGATGACGAACTGAGAAGTGTGAAAGTAGTTGAGCTAAAGATTTCCACCCCCTGTGGCTTGTCCTGTATATATAGGTATATATATATATATATATATATATATATATATATATATATATATATATATATATATATATATATATATATATATATATATGCGCAGGACAAGCCACAGAGGGTGGAAATATATATATTGTGAAGGCTTACTCAGCCCTGTAACAACTTCAGACAGTATTACCAAGGCTGGCTCCTCCTCAGGAAAATTAATGAATAGAAAAAGAAATAATAACAAACATAAACACTTCATTATATAGAAAATATAAAATGTAAAACACTTAAATATGAAATATTAATCCTACATTAAAGAAAATGAAAAATGAAAAATGTAAATGATTACTGAATTCAGCGCTAATATGTATATGGGTGTATTGTGTTGGTGACACTCTTGTGGAAATCGTAGCCGTTGCTGATGATGGGGGAGGGTCGCAGGTGTTATTACCACCACTGGCTAGTTCTTCACAGATTAACGCCGTGAGTATTATCCCGATGACAGGAAAGCAGGTTCTTTACCGCTGCAATGATGTGGGGTTACGTCCTGCAATTTCAAACAGGTGCACAGGTAGTTCAATACAAAATGGGGACGTCTCCTGGACGTTAGTCCTTCTCCTGTTCTGCTCGTTGATTGACAGGTGACCCTCACTGTCATCCAAGCTGAAAAGATAGACAGGTTACCCACTGCTTAAATAATCACTCTCCATGGCAGTGTACATTACTCAAAAGACGTGGTGATTATTACAACAGTCAACCTAGAGCAAGACTGAAAGGACTAAGTTTATTATTGGTCAAAAGTGAAGCTTTTTAACCAATAAATCCACTAGAATACAAGGCAGGCATGTACTTATAGTAGTGTCGGGAGCTGTGAGTCGAGTGATATACTGTTTGACCAGAGCCCCACACGTCACCTTTCGGGGGGGGGGGAAGAGGGAGGGGAAGGGATAGCAGGAGCTAGACTGACCCTACCAGCAATCAAACTATCACTTTAGGGGTGGGGGGGGAGAAAAGGCGGGAAAACGGGAGCGTGACTTACCCTACCTTAACTAGTAGCCAGCAATGAAACTATTGTTACTATATTGCTATTCCTATCTATTGAACTTTTCCCTCACATATATATATATATATATATATATATATATATATATATATATATATATATATATATATATATATATATATATATATATATATATATATATATAATATACATACATATATATATATGTATATATATATATATATATATATATATATATATATATATATATATATATATATATATATATATATATATATATATATATATATATATATATATATATATATATATATATATATATATATATATATATATATATATATATATATATATATATATATATATATATATATATATATATATATATATATATAAAGAGAGAGAGAGAGAGAGACAATGCCTATCGTGTAGTCAATAGGCTTTTTGAAACTTGAAATCCAAGTAATCAACATTTGTCACACTAAACATAACCATAATTTGAGGTGACCATTCGCTGCCTGACCACGGTAGTGTGCGGTAGTGCTCTGCACCCCTCTGTTGTTTGTAGGCGAGCGCCCTTGTCAGTTACCTGGCTGCAGTGGTGTGAAGTGGTGCTGTCACACCTCGGCTAACAACTTAGGTGCACTGTGATCGTCAAGATGGCGGTTAGTCTGAGACGAAGGATAAATACTGTAGGCATCGAGCTTCTTAAAGGAACGATAACGCCCAGTTCTGCGCAAGTCTTATTGCCAAAGATCATACGGGAGACTTATGGAGTACAAGATAGTGACTTGTATGGTGTAGCATTGAACGGAGGACAACGAATTTTCGTCAAACTGCTATCAGCAACGGTTTATGAATCGTTAGTCACCAGGTTTCAGGACGTGAGTCTTAACGTCACACCAGCTGTCAGTGTAAGAATGATAGATGTTTCACGGCATTATACGTGGATCAAGTTACGCAACGTTCCCTTTGAGGCGGACGAGGCGGATATAAGGAAAGTTTTTGAGAAGTATGGGACGGTGCATTATGCTCAACATGGTACGTGGGCGGCAGGAGCCTATGCTGGTTTTCCAGAGGGTTCTTTCAACCTCAAAATGACTTTGAGGCACCCAATACCATCCTATGTGTACCTACAAGATTTCAGGACGCAGGTAATGGTAATGTACCCAGGACAACGACGTACGTGCCGCCTATGTGGTGAGTATGATCACATAGCGGCGACCTGTGACAAGCGAAGACATGTGCCTGGACCTGTGGTGGACGTCGCAGCCCCTGCCTCAAAGGTGGCAGGTGAGGAACAAACATCGGATGGAGGGCGTGGTGTTTTGTGGAGCGAGATAGTGGATCGGGCACACAGGACTGGTGGTGAGTTGGAGTCCCGCCCCCAACTGCCTGATCAGGTGTCGTCTGCTGTGGATAAGGAGGAGCAGCAAGTACAAGAGAAGGTTCTTGAGATTGAGGAGGAATTGGTGGAGGTGTTGAAGACGTTGTCACCACCAGAGAGGGATGTTACATCTGAGCGTGGTGTCATTGGAGAATCGTCGCTTCCAGAAAGTCTGAGACATGATAATTTGGGACGTGATGGTGGTTTGGAGTCGTCCATTGACTCATTAAACCATTCTCAGGTGGAGGTGGAGGTTCATCGAGAGGTAACATCTGACCAAGATATGTGTAACATGACTGTCACGAGAAAGAGGGCGGCTACATCAGATTCTGATGACGTCCTTACGCCTGCACAAAGGCCTGGGAAACAGACTGAGGTGAAGTGTGAAGGTAGTGGTGTAGGTGGTGGTAGCCATGATAGGAGGCACCGGAAGAAGGGGGGAGGGAAAGAGAGCACTCTGAAGGTGTTGAACGTAAATTCAAGCTCTGGAGTTGTAAAGAGTGATGAGAGGAAGCAGGGGTGGAAACTTTAATAGGCCTTAGGTGTATGTCTGTAAATGTTAATGGGTTATGTAGCGGTATGAAGAGAGATTGGTTTCGTAATTTTCTGAATAAATCTAGAGTGGATGTTGTGTTCCTGCAGGAGCACAATTTCAAAGAGGGTAGGGTGTTGGAGGTGGCAGGATTTCGGGTAGTTACCCTGCCTTCTCCCCGTCTAAAAGGTGGTGTGGGAATTTTAATAAGGGAGACGAGCCCGTTTGTTTTACAGAGAAGCGAGGGAGGAGGGGGAGGGAGGGTGTTGCGTGTGGATGGGTGGTGGATGGGTAAGCGTGTGTCTTTTGTGAGTGTGTATGCGCCGGCTGAAAATAACATAAAGGTAAAGAATGATTTTGTGTGTGAGGATCTTGTGTTTTTCTTAAGTGCACTGCCAGAGGTGGCAATAGTTGGTGGGGACTGGAATAGTGTAATCAGGGTGGCTGATGTGGACCCAAGAGGGGCTGGATATATGTCTGTGGCTCTTAGGGATTTATTAAGGGATGTTAGGTTACGTGATGCCTTTGGGGGAGCGGTGTGGGAGACTGAATATACGTTTGTTAGGAGTGGTTATGCTGCGAGACTAGATAGAGTGTACCTTTCTCATGGAGTGGATGTGAAATCTTTCAGTACTGTTGAGGCTACAATGTCAGATCATAGGGCAGTGGTGGTGGAGGTTGGGTGAGGGACGCTCGCGGACATATATAGAAGTTATTGGAAATTAAATATAAGTGTGTTAGGTGATGAGGAGGGGTTGGAGGGGTTTTCAGTCCTATGGAGGGAGCTTAGTGTGGAAGAACAGGGAGTGGATGACATTGTGACATGGTGGGATAGTGTCGCAAAGGAAAGGATTAGAAAGTTTTATGTGAGAGAAGGAAAACGTATTAATAATTTAAAATATGGACTGGCTAACTATTTAGAGGATAGGTTAAGAGGTTGCTATGGGAGGGGGGTGGGTGGGAATAATTTTCCTATGGATGAAATAGCTGAAATAAAGGGGAGGTTGAGGGTGTTGCAAAATGAAAGGTTTCAAGCTGTAAGGATGCAGGCAGGGGTGGAGGAAGTGCTTTGGGGCGACAAGCCGTCAGCGTGTGTTTTGCGGCATCAAAAGCAAAGGCAGGCGCTGACGGCTATACCATGTTTAGAGGTAACGGAGATGGTTGGGAATTATAGAGTAGGGCAGGAGATACGAACCACGAAGGGGATGTGTGCGTATGCGGAGGCTTGGTACGAGAAGTACTGGAACAGTGGGGGGGTGAGTGACGGGGCATTGGACAAGGTGTGTACGTATGTGACGTGTAATTTAGGAAATAGTGATCGAAAGGCTTTAGGTGGGACGATTACGGCAGACGAAATAGAGAATGCGTTAAGGGGAATGAGGAAGGGGAAAGCTCCCGGTATTGATGGTCTCCCGGTAGAATTTTATTTACAACATTGGGCATTGATAAAGGAATTTATAGTTAGGTTATTTAATAGTATGAAGGAGAAGGGTAAGTTGGGGGAGAAGCAGGAAACAGCAGTAGTAGTGTTGGTCCCGAAGGTCAAGGGGCAGCCCACCCTTCGGGAGTACCGAGCCATATCACTGATGTGTGCAGACTATAAGGTGTTTGCAAAAATTTTAGGTAATAGGTTCAAATGTGTAGTGGAGAGGGTGGTGTCAAAATCTCAGTTCGGGTTGCCGGGAAGGTCGATGATTGAAGGACATGGGATACTGAGAAGTTTTGTGGAAGCTAAGGGTGGGGGTGGAGGGGCGGCTTTGTTGGCTCTAGACTGGCAGGGAGCATATGATAGAGTGGAAAGGGGAGCTTTGCAGGTTATACTTAGGAGACAGGGTTTTGGGGAGGAAATAGTCGAGTGGGTAAATACGTTGTACAAGGGAGCGAAAATGAGGATACAAATTAATGGGTGTATGGGGAGGGAAATTACAATGGGAAGAGGCCTTAGACAGGGATGCCCCATGTCCCAAATATTGTTTGCGTGTTTCCAGGACCCCTTTTATAGAATGGTTGACCGTAGCTTATGTACGCCATGTGAGGGAAGTGTGGGGGGTGGGAGGGCCTGGCCGGGGTTAATTGGATATGTTGACGACACCACTGTTCTCATTCGTGCAGGGATGTCAATGAGAGTGTTGGACGAGGTGGTGCAATTATTTGGAAGTGCCACAGGTATGCAGGTAAATAGTGCGAAGTCAAGGTGCATGGGGTTGGGTTCTTGGGTGGGGGGTGTGGGGGGGGAGATGTAATGTTGTTAAAGAATGGGCGGTGTCTTTAAAGATTTGTGGTATTATTTATAGGGATGACATGGTTGCGGCGCGGGAGGAAAATTCGGATAGGTTATTGGAAAGGATCGTGGGGCGTCTAGGTGTTCTGAGACCCCAGCACCTAACTCTGATACAGCGAGTGATAGTCGTGAACATCTTATTGTATAGTAAGGTTTGGTATGTTGCAGCTGTGTTCCCAATTACAGGGACAGCGATTGCGGGGATACTAAGACGGGTGTACAAATTTTTATGGGGTTCACGTTGTGATTGGTTACGGAGGGAGGTTGTAATGTTACCTGTAAGTCAGGGTGGGTTGGGGTTGTTGGATTTGAGACGGAGGGCTAAATGTGTGTTTATTAAATGGGAAGTGTTGCGTGAGGGTGTGAACGCGGGGCGTTTGGGAAGGATACACGACAGGCTGGGTATGTGGTATCGAGGAATGGAGTTGAGGGAATGTGAAATAGTTTTGAGGGTTGTGATGTTGGTTAGGGAACTGAGAAAGGTTCGTATAAGGGTTTTGTGTAGGTTACTTGTAGGTAGGTGCGTTGTCCCAGTTGAGGGTTTGTTCCCCATGTATGCGTGGAAGAGTATTTGGTTTAGATTTAGTAAATTGAAGTTAAAACCTCGGGCGCGTGAGGTGATGTTTCGTTTTCTGCATGGGATCCTTCCGTCTGGTGAGATATTACGAAACAGACAGGTTGTAGAGGGTGGGGGGTGTGGTATCTGTGGAGGGGATGAGACAGCGTTCCATGTAGTTTACTTTTGTGAAGGGCTAGAGGAGGTTAGGTGCTGGTTAAGTAGGTTGGTACAGAGGGTGGGGGGCCGTGGGGTGTCGGTTTTGCGTGCTCTAAGTCTAGATATGGGTGGGTTAGACGAGGGTGTCATAAGAGCTTTAGATTATATCATGGTAGATTATATATATATGTCGTGGGTGATGAGGGGGAGAGGGGATAGTGAAGAGAGAAGGAAGGTTCTTGCGGTAACGTTCTATCGTACTATGTGTCGTAACAGAGATTTGTATGGGAGGAGGTGGGATCAGGCTTTCTCAGAGGGGTATAGAATGCTAACGTTAGGGATTCTCGTAAATCTGTGATTGGATATGAGTGAGTGAAGGGGTTTTCATAGGTTGGAGGGAGTCAGGGGGCAACAGCGGGCTCGCCTCCCTGGGGGGGGGGTCGTGAGAGTGTTGTGAATGTGGGTTTGGAATGGTTTCCTGGTTTTCATTGGGTCTTTATGGCATCCAAGTGTGGATGTAGAGCTCAAGGTCTCGTTTGGTAGATATAACACTTTTCAGAATGTAGGTATAATATAGTAGATTTTTTATGTATAATTATGATGTGTATCAGTCTTGTATAACATAATTCTTGAGAAATAAGTTATTTGCGACATGAAGTGTGTTTTAGTTTGTATTTATGTTACGTGCTGGGTTTTTGCACGATGAGATATACTTATATCCTGTTTTGCATTGTGCATACAGTGCATCTGATTAATGTGATTTTGTGAAAATTTTTGTGTGTACGTGTGGGTGTGTGTGTGGATGTGGGTGTGGGTGTGTGGGTGTGTATGTGTATATATATAAATATATATCTCTTTCTATTGTATTGAGCCTTTGTCATGGGTCAGACGTTATGTAATACTTTATATATGCATGATTGATTCTTTTTAAAGTTTATAATTATGGTCTGTCCCTGATACCGGTTTGGTGTTGATGCTAAGTTCTTGATGTTAAGTTTTAGTCTGTATGGTATACAGACATATCGAGACAGTTTAGTGAAGTAGTCCATTTGTCTGAAATTTGTATATGGGTGTAATGTAACAGTATAGAGCTTGTTATTGTGTTCTAAGCTGTATTCTTTTTCTGTTTATTTGTATGTTGGGATATGTTCAGCTGTATTGTTAGGGATAAGTATGTAGATTATCTAGTCAGATTATGATGTTAGGTTTTGGTTTTTTGATTAATGTGAAGGATGGGATTTAACTGATATAACTTCTTTGTATATTTTATGTTCAAGTGTATTGAACCTTTGTCAGATGTCATTTATATGTACAATTTATATGTATGCAAGGTTTTGTATATATGTCAATTCATGACCCTGTGACATGTAATTTTGTTTTTAGTTATGTTCTTGATGTAAGTTTTTGTTGCAATATCTTGCGAGCATGTAGGTACAATCCGTTTGTCAGTTAATTTGATTAGGTTCCATACTGTTTCTTTATTTTTATGTTAAACTGTATTGGTTTTAAATAAAATATAAAAAAAAAATTTGAGGTGAGGCACATCATTCGTCTCTCAACCCTTGAGTAGAGAGGACGTGCACTGCTGCTGACCCCTGGAGTTGTTTGGTGGCAGTTATATTTTCGCAACATGATGCTGGATGCTGGATGCTGGCTAGCGGGCATCACATCAACACGTCTGTATTAAACTGACCAGTGGAGCTGTGACAGGGTCGTCTATGGAGATACTTCTGCCTGCAATTTTTCGTGATGCATATGGTATAGCCAATGAGGAGATTTGCAGAGTGGCACTGAATGGTACGAAGACGATTTTTTTCAAATTCAGCTCAGCAAGTGAGTATGAGGCGGTGGTGGATAAGTACCAGGAGGTTGCTATACCAGTTAATCATGCTGTGACCGTGCAGATGCATGATGTATCACATTCTTACACATGGGTTAAGATCAGGAATGTGCCCATCGAGGCAGATGTATCTGACATCCGTTTCGAGATGAGTAAATATAGTATGATAAATACGGCTACTGACGCTTCCTCACCCTATGCCATCGTACATGGTGTTGGATGAATTTCGAACACAGGTGTTTGTGACATACCTGTCGATTGTGTAGGTCATATGACCACCTGGCTGCGCAGTGTGGTAGAAGACGTGGTGACATGTAACAGCAGCAATGACGTGAAGTGGTGGAGAAGAGTACGGACCAAGTTCAGCCGTATGCGACACTGCCTCCGCAGAATTTGTCTTGGAGTGAGGAGGTCGAGAGGGCAGCGGAGGTGGAGATGGCAGGTGTCACGAGAGGGGGGGACTCCCCTTCCTTGGACGTCATACAAGTGTTGGATGAGCTTATCCTGGACGTGACTGACAGTGATACAGAAGCAACGATAGCTTCGGTGTTGGGTGAATTCTTGGAAAACAGATCTGGCATTTGGGTCTGCTGTGGAGGAGGGCGTGGTGCAGGCAGCTCGGCTGGTGGTGTGTGACAGGGATGCCTTGCTGGTGCAAACAGTGGAGGTGCATCAGGACATCATGCCAGAAGAAGTAATGCCGTTCGAGGATACGACACGGAAGCACGCAGCTGTGCATTCTGACTCAGAGGAAGTGCTTATGCCCACACAGCACCCTTGGAAGAAAACATGGGCAGATGTCATGCAGAGAGGTTTCAGTGGCACTCAGGGGCAGGGGTTGGGTAAAAGTGTGCGTAAGGAAGGGGTCAGGGATAGGGGTGCAACAAAACGATCTGGTGACAAGTCCGTATTAGTGCCAAGAGGGAAACCCCCTTTGTCGTCTTTAAGTGCTTGACATTGAATGTTAATGGATAGAGGTCACAGAGAAAGTGTGTGTGGTTCAGTGAATAGTTGGTGTGTCAGTGTCGATGTTGTGCTCCAAAACTATAGACCGCAATATGAGTCGAAGGTGGATGGATATAATTTGTATGTTGAGCATGCAATAAGGTTGAAAGGAAGTGTAGCCATTCTGGCGAGGGAAACTAGCTCGTTGGTTGTGCGGCATTGTTAGGGGGAAAGGGGAGAGTGATTCGTGTGGATGGGTTATTGTAGACAGCCTGTACTGTTTGCACAGAGAGCCTATGCTGTCTGCCAGCTTAGTTCATATTTCGCGGCACTCAGGTGCTGCCCTCTCTAGAGCCTGTGTACCCATCACGACTTTTCAAATAAAGTAAGAAGCCTCCGAAGACCTATCATTTACTCCCCGCTACCAGATCACCAAATAATCTCGTAAACATTGGTGGGAAGTGGTGGTCGCAGCAAGTGTGTTTGCCTGGAGAGAGGAAGGAAATAGAATGAAGTTCACTTCATCACCCTACACAACAAGCATCTATCTCTCAACGAGTAATCTTGATGTTGTGTCTGCACGTTTCAGCATCCAGACACAGGTACAAGCAGGATCTAGCCGAAATTTGCCGAATTTCTTCGAGAATTGTAAGTGGCGTTCCAGTGACCCCACACTACAGCATCCCATATTGTTTCTCAAGTAACGTGTTCAGCGTCACTTGTATGTTCTGCTGTTGGTGTTTCAGCTCTGCACGGCTATTTCAGCAATCCAGAGGTGAGTTTTGTGATGATTTCTGCATCCAGTGTGAGTATCTCGCCCTGTTGAGGGTAGGAGAAGAGTAAGCGGCCAGATCCTCCCTCGCCATACACTCACCCATGCTCCTCGCCACCACACTACCATACACCACCATCTCATCACTCTCTCTGCTGTGTTTTCTGCTGTTTTCCATGTGAATTCATTGCCAGAGCTGTGTATCCCAGTGCCTGTGGCCACTCGAAGCTACGTGGATCAGCATGCCACGTAGATCACGATGCCACGTGGATCACAATGCAATGTGGGGTGTGGACGAAGCCACATGGACCTACAAGCCATATGAGTTACCCAGCCAGACGTCCCAGGCCACATGCTGTGGTCTGCTGCTGCCCGACTTCATGACGTCACGATGTCTGCCTGATGTCACCTCGAGACATCTGCTGACATCACCTTGAAATATCTGCTGACATCACAGTGCTGCTGACGTCACCTCGCTACACCACACCTGACATCACATGATGTCACATCGAGTGTTTCAGTAATAATTTCAGTATTGTTGAGAAGATTTAGAGAAGTTATATGTCGTGAGTTAATTAATTCCTCTCAGTCAGTGTTCTCACATGTTAGTGTATGGCTTTGTGTCAACTTTGTGCACAGAAAAGCATCATTTGTTAGTTTAAGTCATGTTGTACCATATGTACCATGGGTGTGAGTAAAGTTTCCATGTGTCCAATGTGGTCTTGAGCCCAGACCCCAGAGTAGCACCACTGTGTTACTGTCACCCGGTGTGACCAGCACATTTGACAGCTGATATTAGTCAGCCCTGAGTGTATTAACCTCTTGTACAGAAAGCTCTTATGCTCGTCGCTCATAGATGTTCTGCAGAATCGTAACTGCTACGATTCTCATCAAGAATTGTTTCACTTCACCTCCAGATCTTCAGAGTGCAGTTACATGTAGAGAAACAAGTCTTTGGATGTTTAGACTAACCTCTGCTATAACTCCCACTGTCGAGAGAATGACACTCGTCAAGCCGCAGTTAGCCCTGTCGGCAGGCACTGTGTCAGCCTCCTGTCACAGCTTTAGTGAGCTCCTGCACAAAGATGATGTCACTTTGACTGCTAGCTCGCTCACTGCAGTCTGGTGTAAGATGTTACAACTCCCAGATGTTTTGGCCAGTCGCCCCTGCCACGACTCACTCCTCGACTTACTCAACGCTTGTCGGCAGTGACAGCCCAGTGACAGTACCAGTCGAGAAGTGTCCTCCTTAGTACGCTTGCCAGAAGTCCTGCTCAGTTGCCGAGTATTGACGTCGTCTCACTCGAGGGCACCAGCATGTCATGCCCCAGGTTGAGTGAAACTCTGCATCGACTACTACGATGACTGCTTCACTGTTCTAGAGAAGACTGTACCCTGTTACATCACAGCTCAGCTGCAGTGATGTCTCATGTGTTACAGTATCTGTCCAGATGCAGGAAGGCATGCAATGATGCCCGTTGATGCTCACTGCCTTTGACCATTATGTTCAGCACACCCCACATGTTTTTTCTTCCCTTCCCATAGGAAGCTTTTTTTTCCATGTCCATATGTGTGTATATATATATGTTTTTATTTTGTGTTCTGTGCCTTGTTCCTACGAGAGAAAGACCGAGTATTTTTTATCCCCAGACATGGTCGTGACGACCATGTGGTAGGTAGCCGAGCAAATGTAGACAGTCTGTACTGTCTGCACAGACAGCCTATGCTGTCTGCCAGCTTAGTTCATATTTTGCAGCACTCAGGTGCTGCCCTCTCTAGACCTGCCCAGATCAGTGGGATGCTGGTCCCACTCACTCTCACTCACTCAGCTGCCTAGACTCAGACAACAGCCTTACTTCTCTCTCCCTCCTGGGAATGGCCCTCCCAGGCCATGGGCACAAACACACAAGCCTGTGTACCCACCACGACTTTGCAAATAAAGTAAGAAGCCTCCGAAGACTTATCATTCACTCACCCACTACCAGAATTACCAAATAATCTTGTAAACATTAGTGAGGGTTATGGGGTCGGGCATAGATGACGTTGGTGTGCGTGTATTGGCCAGCAGAGGGAGATGGAGGTATTAAGAATAAATTTGTGAGGGATGCTCTGGTATATTATTTGCGTGGGCTGCTGTGGGTCGCCGTGATAGGAGGCGATTGGAATTGTGTGATAAGGTGTAAGGATGTTGAACCAAGAGGGGCTGGGTATTGTTTGGGGATTTTGGGGGAACTGTTATCCAAGGTAGGGTTGATGGACATTAGGGGTGGCGGGGTGGTGGAGCATACATTTGTTAGGCGCGGGAATGTGGCTAGGCTGGATCGATTGTACATGCCCAGCTCAGTCATTGTGCACAGCGTGTGGGTGATGGACGTGGTATTTTCAGACCACAGGGGTGTTTTGGCGGATGTAGGTTGGGAGGGGTTGCCAAGAAGGAGTAAGGGATATTGGAAGTTAAACTTGAAATTGTTGCATGAAGAGGAGAGTCAACAGTCTTTTGGGCAATTGTGGGATGGGATGGTGGCGGAGGCACCTGGGGATAGTGAGCTGGTTATTTGGTGGAACTCGGTGGCAAGAACATATATTAATGATTTTTATGTATGTAGTGGGAGGGAATATAATCGGTTGAAGTATGAGTATCAATGTCATCTCTACGGGCAGATGCGAGCTTGTTATGAATGAGAGAGTGCCAGTTACCCAGTGGTTGACATTGAGGAGAGTATGAGGGATTTGCAAAACGAGCAATTTGATGGTACACGAGTTCTGGGTGGAATGGAAGAGGTGCTATGGAGTGATCGGCCTTTGGCATTGTGTGTTGAGAGGCCAGCGTAAGAGGAGAGTGGCAACAGAGATGATGGGGTTAACTGTACATGTTTTGATGGAAGAGCATAGGGAGGGGCAGGCTTTAGTAATGACGGAGGGCATGAGTGGATATGTTGATGCATGGTTTAAGTCATATATGCAAATGGTGGGTATTCGGGAGATGTCGTTACAGGATATGGGAGGATTTGTTCAGTGTGAGATTGATGGTCAAGATCTGGAGACATTAGGAGGGCCGATCACGGAATGTGAGTTTTGGCTTGAATTGTCGGGGGCGAGTTTAGTAAAGGTGCCGGGTGTAGATGGGTTGCCTAATGATTTTTATGTAAAGAATTGGGGAGTATTGAGTTTTTTTTAGAAAGGTTGTTCAAATTAGGAATGATGGGGTAAAGGGTGAGCAGCGAAGGACTGCAGTCGTGGTATTGGTCCCGAAAGGTGAACAGTCCACGGTAGAGGATTACCAGGCTCTTTCACTCATGTGCGGAGATTTTAAGTTGTTTGCAAGAATATTAGGGAATAGAATAAAAAAGATGATAGGTATGGTAATTGATAGAGGACAACATGGGGTGTCGGGTAGGTCGATGTATGATGGGTATGGTTTGATTCGAAGTTTTATAAAGAGGCTGGGGGAGCTGGGGGTGGGGGTGTTTTGGCATAAGATTGGAAGGCAGCTTACGACAGCATAGAAAGGGAAGCATTTTGGAGTTTCATGAATTGGCAGGGGTTCGGGAGGAAAATTATATCCTGGGCAAAACCATTGTATCAGGGAGCGTCTATGAGAGTACAGGTTAACGGAAGGCTAGGAGTTAAAATTCAGATGGGAAAGGGATTGTGACAGGGATGCCGTTTGTCGCAAATATTGTTTGTGTGTTTACAGGATCCCTTTTATAGGGCAGTTTGGTGGTGTCTTGTGGGAGGTCTGGAGGGTACTGAAGGAGAGGGAGGGGCGGGTATAGTTGGATATGTGGACGACACGACTGTTATGGTGAAGGATTCTAGGGATTTGCAAAGGGTGGGCAGGGTAGTGGAAGTGTTTGTTGAGGCATCTGGGATGAAAATTAACGTGGCGAAGTCCAGGCTTATGGACCTTGGGGATAGTGTACTTAGAGATGGGACTGTAGAGGGTGGGTGGAATATGGTGGATCAACTATTAATATGTGGGATAGTGTACGAGAGAGACGAAAAGGTCGTGCAAGAGGTAAATTCAAGGTGTATCATGGATGGGGTTTTGAGAAGACTTGGTGGATTTAGGGTGGCACATCTAATGTTGCATAAAAGGGCAATTGTGATGAACATCCTTTTGTATAGTAAGATATGGCACGTGGTGGTAATGTATCCACTGAGGCGACGATAGGTGCAACATTTGCAACATGGGGTTTTCAGATTTATGTGGGGTTCAGGTTGTGAATGGCTAAGTAGAGGGGTGGTGAAGCTTCTGGTTGGCCATGGGGGGCTGGGGCTTATACCTTTAGAATAAAGGATGATGAGTGTTTACCTAAAATGGGGTTATATGAGGGGGGTGAGAGACTGCACACTGATAAGCAATGGTGGTGGGGGGTAGGGATTTAATGATTGGTGAGACAATGTTGAGAGTTTTAATGATGGTGAGGGAACTGTCTTGTCTCAAATTGAGGGTTCTTTTGAGGGTGGGGGTGGGCCACTGGTGGCGGCAGTAGAGGGGGCAAACCCAATGTATGCGTGGAGGGGTACATGGAAATGTACACGGCAACTGCATATTAAACCGGGTGTATGGGAGGTAATGTTTCGATTTTTACATGGGATTTTGCCATCTGGGGTAGTGTTATTTAATAGGAGAATAAGGGAGGGTGCGGAGTGTAAACTGTGTGGATGTTTGGAGACTATTTTTCATGTGGTGTATTTTTGTGATTGTTTAGCAGCTGTGCGGGTGTTGTTAAGTAGGGTGTTTAGGTTCGTGGGAGGGGGAGGGTTACAGGTATTGCAGGTATTAAGTTTAGATATAGGTGGAGTGAGTCAGATGGTGGTGAATGCGAGTGTGTATTTGGTCACTGATTTTATTTATATGTCCTGGGCCATGAGGGAGGTGGGTGGGGTTGAAAGAATCAGGGTGTTAGCGGCGACATTTACAGAACTAAGTGTCGCAATAGGGAACTTTATGGATGGAGATGGGAGAAAACTTTTACTGAGGGTTACCGGAGTTTTTGGTTGAGGGATTTATGGGATTTAAGCGTAAAGTAAGGGGAAACACTGGGCTAGTTTTCCCGTGGGTGGAAAGTGTGGAGTTGAGACTAGTGCGTGTGACTGGGATACAGTCCTGTAACATATATGCTTTGCCTGTGGTGTGAGTGAGGTGTGGGTGGTGGTATAATACATGTGTTTTATTTCTTATTGGTGTGATGTTCATGGGTAACAACAGCACGTAGTGTAATGGAACACTACAGTATTGTATGTGTACATGGTGCACATGCAGGTACACGACACTGATGGTGCACTGTACGAGTGTATCACCTATATATGAATATCAAGCATTATGTGTAGTGGGAATGACTGCGTTCATGTAAGAGTGTAGGTCATGAATATATGTACGGTGTGATGTATTTTAGGAAGGTTTTGTATTTAGTGGTTTATAAGGGATCGCATCATTTTTAAGGTTGGTTGGCCATCCTATGGAATCGTCCATAATACTTTCAAAGGTGTTATATAGAGCACGTGGTTACCGGTGTTCCTATTTGTTGTTGTATATGAAGTGATACAAGGGGGGGTTCTCTCCTCCAGTGTATGCTTCGTATGGCACAGTAAATGTGTATTGGGCAGGTGGGAAGTGTAATTAGGTTCATGAGTACTGTGACACGGAGTTTGGTTTTATATAAGAGATTATTTAATGTACATAAAGCCTCACACATAAGAAATAAGATTGCCAGGTTAGGATTATGTATTATATGTTGTGTGTCAACGTGTATTTAGGGGTGGGTTGTTCTTTATATAAATCATATATATATTGTTATCTTCTTTAATGCTTCAAGTTCTTGGATTAAGTGCATTATGTATGGCATACATGTGATATGTATACTGGTTGTTTTGTAAGAAATATTTTATTCAAAATTAATGCATTGTGTGTGGTAGGACTGAATACGCGTTCATGTAGGTGTGTGGTCATGAACATTGTACAGTATAATGCAATTAGGAATCTTTGTTTTTAGGTGAATTGTACCTTTTCAGAAATGGGCTAGTCATCCTTCGTAATCATAACACAACGCTTTAACAGGTGCTCTATAGAGCATGTTGTATCTGGGGTTCCTACTGTAAGCCATAAGATAAGATAAGATATGATTTCGTTCGGATTTTTAACCCCGGAGGGTTAGCCACCCAGGATAACCCAAGAAAGTCAGTGCGTCATCGAGGACTGTCTAACTTATTTCCATTGGGGTCCTTAATCTTGTCCCCCAGGATGCGACCCACACCAGTCGACTAACACCCAGGTACCTATTTGCTGCTAGGTGAACAGGACAACAGGTGTAAGGAAACGTGTCGAAATGTTTCCACCCGCCGGGAATCGAACCCGGGCCCTCCGTGTGTGAAGCGGGAGCTTTAGCCACCAGGCCACCGGGCCATCTGATTGTAAGGCTTTTGAATGGGTGGTACGAGGTCTGGGGGGGTTTCTCCTTTACTCGCAGTGTAAACACATGTAAGCCACAGTATTTGTACGTTGGACGGATGGAAAGTGTTACTCGTTTTGAAAGTAATGTGGAGTGGCATTTGCTAATATAGAGATTGTTTTGTATTAATAATGGCTTGACATAAGATGAATAAGAGTGCTAGGTTTTGTGATTATGTGAACATGTTGTGTTATATTTAGGCTCAGGCGCAAGGTCCACTTTTTATAGTGACTTGTATGTTCTAATATTACTTGAAGTATTGCGTCGCTTGGTTTCAGTGACTTATGTTATAACACGCATGTATAGTGTACATTGTGTTTTTTAAATAAAATGTAAAAATATTTGAGGTGAGGTGTTGACCTTTTAATGCTCTACAGAAGGTGTTAGAAAGAAGTGTAACACAGCGCGTGAGGATCTGTAGTGACTGACAGTGGCTAAATATTGTTCAGGAGTTCCTGCAGGTGTTGATAGGATAGTTGTGCGCACCTAGTTGTGGTTGTGGGGGACGAGTCACGGCCCCTGGCACCGCCTCTTCAGCTGGCCTGGCCGCTTCTCAGTCACTCTCCCCGCTCTGTGAGCTTTATCGTACCTCTTCTTAAAACTATGTATGGATCCTGCCTCCACTACATTACTACCCAGGCTATTCCACTTCTTGACAATTCTGTGACTGAAGAAATACTTCCTAACATCCCTGTGGTTCATCTGAGTCTTCAACTTCCAACTGTGACCCCTTGTTGCTGTGTCCCATCTCTGGAACATCCTGTCTCTGTCCACCTTGTCTCTACTTCTGAGTATTTTATATGTCGTTATCATATCCCCCTATCTCTCCTGTCTTCCAGTGTCGTCAGTGTCAGTATAGCTACTGAATTCCCTATACTTATACTTATGTAGTATATTGTAGATCATATCATCCAAGTATATATTTAGGCTCCCTTTCAGTAGGCTCAGTATCTTTACCCAGTGAGAGTGACTGATCCATTCATTGTTCTCAAGGAACTAGTGTGTACAGCACCGACGCGAAAGGAATCATTAGATGAGTTTGCTCTTCGTTTAAATAACCTCATGTCCTCATTCGTTAGGGCCGGTCAGAATTACAAATACCTTGTAGACGATGATAAACGAGCTCTTGAGGGGTTCGCCAAATTAGCAGCATTTGGAGTTATTAAACAGTTAATGCCGCCATCTTCGATGTATATGTATAACTTCAATAGGCCCCATAGTGCAAGCATCTGTTCATAATGCGGCCGTTTATGTGTTCGTTGACTTTGGTGTGCAAGTTAATATAATCAGGTCTAGTTTGTTTAAAGTTAAGCAGTTATGACGTGTCCTCCTCGTAGAACCAACAGCTGTAACCTCCCTTAGTGGAGTAGCTGGCTCCCTCCTGCATGTCCGAGGTCAGACTTCCCTCACCTTTTCTATCCAAGGTAGAGACCTTACTGCTTCTTTCCTTGTTGTCGACCAGATTACATTCCCTGGTGATCTTCTACTGGGATTTACTTCCATTAGAGACTTATGTATTGTGATCGACCCTTACTGATGGCATGCCCAAATTGATGACTTGATCATTCCATCTTAGGGTTGCCAGCTTGGATCTGACACCTGTCATACTGCCGCAGAGTACAACGTTTGGATTAAGTCCTTACAAGCCAATGTATTTTCCAGTAGCATACCTAAGCGGTCAGGCACAGGTAACTCTGTCACTCCCATCTGTGTTCCACCTACACCTTCAGACATGAAAGATAGTGTCCAGTTGCCTCAGGTGTCCGAGGACGCTCAGACTGCCATGAGTGCTCAGCCTATCCCTACGATGTCTGCTAGTCCAAGTAGTAGTTTCTCCACAGGGGACACCTTGTCAGAAAACGATTACTTGAAACTTGTAATGCCATCTCTTGTTGATGTTACATGCTGTTTGCAGAAAGATGTCTCTGTCGCGGCTTGTGCCCTCACTTGAGTGTCTATTGCTGTTCCTAGTGTTTCAGATGGTGATAACGTCCTAGTTGACAGTGATTCCTGCATGGTCAAAGGTTTATTTGTTGAACCTTCCTTACATGTTGTAAGAGATAGTAAGATCCATTTATTCCTTGCTAACACTTCTGGTCAGAGTGTTCGTCTCAGAGCAAATACCAATCTTGTTGACCTGGTTCACTATCCTTACCCTGTTCAAGTACAGGATGGCTTGCCAACTGACCAGTGGGTCGGTGCTATTTCAACAGGGAAGACCTTATCCACTTCAATGGATCAATCCATTCCACCAGTTGAGGAGAAAGATCTGGCTCCCACTGACTTCCCAGATGAGGTCAAGCGTTTGTTGACCCTGTTGAACAAACGTCGTAAAGCCATTGCCTTACCAGGTGAGAAGATGGGTATAACGAATTTACTGTCCTACTGTATTCCACTTGAACCTGGTACTAGATCTATCTATATACCTGCGTACAGAATGCCTCATTCCCAAGTTGCTGTCACAGAAGAAATGATCAATCAGATGCTCGATGATGGAGTTATTGCACCTAGCAATTCACCCTGGAATGCGCCCTTGATCCTAGTACCTAAGAAGGATGGTACTTGGCGCCCAGTGATTGACTTTAGGAAGTTAAATGCGAAAACTATTCGAGATCGCTTCCCACTTCCTGTACTTGGTTATCTTTTACGTAACATCGCAGATAACAAAGTCTTATCGACCCTGGACTTGTTACAAGGGTTTTGGCAAGACCCTCCTCACGAGGACTGCCAAGAGCTAACCACATTCTCCACTCCTACAGGTCATTATCACTTCCTCCATATGGCCTTTGGTTTACGATCTTTCCCTATCACATTCTCTAGGCTGATTACTAATATCTTTAGAGGTCTCATAGGTAATGCACTTATGGTGTACTTAGACGACGTAATCGTCATGTCTGAGGACGTGGATACACATTTGAAAAGGCTTGATGTAGTACTTGGTAAGCTGGAAGAAGCCAACTTAAAGATCAAACTGATTAAATGTCAATTTTTCAGATTAGAAATTAAGTTTCTGGTCACGTAGTCACTCCTAGAGGGGTTACGACTGACCAAAGTAAAGTAACTGCAGTACTAAATTAAGTTTCTGGTCACGTAGTCACTCCTAGAGGGGTTACGACTGACCAAAGTAAAGTAACTACCTCTCCCAAAACTGCTGATCCTTTTTGGGTCTAGCAGGTTTTTATAGATCTTTCATTGCCAATTTTTCTTCCATAGCTGCTCCTCTAGCTGAGTTGCTTAAGAAAGATGCTCCTTCCATTTGGACCTTCCGTCAAGAAAGAGCATTCCAAACTATAAAAGAAAAGCTAACATCTGCTCCAGTATTGAAATTTCCAGATTTTTCTAAGCCCTTCTATCTGACAACTGATGCTAGTTCAATTGGCATAGGCGCCGTACTAGCTCAGAAGACTGATAGCAAGTACAATGCAGTTGCATCTGCTAGCCGAGTTCTTACGATGGCTGAACGTAATTATACAGTAACTGTTCATGTCTTGACAAACCATGCTTCACTGATTTATTTATTTATTTATTTATTTTATGTCTTTGCAAACAGTACATTGAGATTTTGTATTTACAATAGTGGGTTACAATTGCAAAGAGAGCCTCTATTATGCCTAGGCATTATGGGCCAACTTAACATTATTGGCTTACAGTCTACTTAACACTAAGGGTTATATGATAGTTGTAGAGTAGGATAGTAATTATTTCATAGTTGTACAGTAGAATATTAATTATAAATGAATCAAAGCTTGTATAATACAAAGATATATTTATATTACAAAATGCTTTTTTTTTTAAATGATTCAATTATATTCGTGTCAACAATGGATGAAAGGTTCAAAGTGATTGTTTCAGTTATGATGTGAGAGTACTGGAAGCTTAGCCAGATGGACCTTAACTATCCAATAGTTCAATCCTACCTTTGAACACTCACCTGGCAAGTCAAATGTAGTCGTAGATGCTTTATCGCAACATGTTAGTATAGTAACTGCAGACCCTACATTTACTGCCGAGGACGTAAAGAATGCTCAAAGAACAGATCCCATGTGGTCTGGTGTGATTCGATTCCTGCTCCAGAAAGATCTTATTCTGACTGTGAAGCCACCAGCATCCATTAGTGACTTCGTCATGAGTCAAGAATTACTGTATCGAACAGCCGAGTTGGGTACTCCAAGTAGAAGAGTATACCAGTTAGTAAATCCACAGTCACTAGTGAATGTAGCTCTACAGCTAGTTCACGATGCACCAGGTATTGCTCACCCTGGTATGGATCGTTCTGTGAAACAAGCCAGAATGAAATACTTTTGGCCACTTATGGCAACTGATTTTTGTGAATACGTTAAGAAATGTAGTGTCTGTATGCAACATAAAGGAAATGTCAATGGTCCTAATCTAATTCAAGTGTATCCAACTACTAGTGAACCAAGGGAAAGAGTTGCGCTTGATTTGTTAACCAATTTTAAATATTCCCTCCAAGGTAACAAACATCTGTGTGCTATGGTAGACCATTTCACCAGATATTGTGAGTTAGTCCCTATTGCAGACAAGACTGCCAAGACAGTAGCTAAAGCGTTTAAAGAACGCATTATTTGCAGGCATACCACCCCTAAGTCCCTATTAACAGATAATGGAGGGGAATTCTGTAATGAGATTCTTGAAAATTTGTGTACCTTGTACAAGATCTCTAAGTCAACCATTGTTCCCCATCATCCTGCGAGTAATGGTTTGGCAGAATGAACAAATAAGAAGTACTTGATGTTTTGAGAGCCACTATCAACCCCAATAGTAAAACTTGGGATGAAGTTATTCCGGATGTTTAATGTACTAGAAATTCTGCTTACAATGCTTCCATAGGTGACACTCCACATTATGAATTGTTCGGTGTAGACTAGCATTTACCTTATGAGTTGTTATATTCCACTCCGAAACCCAATTACAACCCTGATGATTTTATAGCAATTCGTACCAGCTTAGTTCAAAGTGTTTTTAGAACAATCCGTGAGACACTTCGTAAGTCAACAGCAGAATTCACAAGAGTAACTAATAGCCATGTTAAGCCGACCAAAGTTAAAGTGGGTTCGAGAATAATGCTGACTAACTTCAACAAAACATCCGCAATGCCTAAGCTAGATCAAAAGTTTGATGGTCCTCATCGAGTAGTTGAACATATCAATGACAATAAGTATAAGGTTAGAGAAATTACTACTGGTCAGTATAAAGAATCGCATTTAGATCATATGAAGTTAGTATGCAATGTTAGGATATTTCAACCCAGACTAATGTGACAGACGCTGACAATCCTCCTGACTCTGTACCCTCTACCTCTAATAATCAGTCAGATGATCAACTTAAATGTCGTTATTCCTTGCATACACGACAAATAATGAGAAACCCCCAAATTTCCCTCACCCATAGAATGTGTTAGCCATTGCAAAGGAATTCGATCCTCCCAAAGACAATAACCATTCTGCATATGTAAATCTTACCCTCGCAGAGTTTGGTTTAAATGTACATAGCCTGTATAATTAGATGTTCAAGTTGTATGAAGTTGTCCACTGTGTGTTTATTATTAGCTGATCAGTTTTCAGAAAATATTTTTTGTGTTTTTGTTCCCTCCGAATTCTGAGAATTTAGCAGTAATGATCTGTGAACGACAGATCTGTCTTTGCTATTAATTACTTTTACCTTTGTAAACTTATATATTCTTCCTCAGAATCCATAGAGTGCATGAATACAGATCGATCGATCAATCCCATCCTTTATTATACTATGATTTGTTTTTATAATTCATAATGTATTACGTTAACACCCATTACGATACCGTCCATTAGTTCTAAGTTACATATGTCTTTGCTATTGTATAGAATCAGCCCAGAGCCACCTGCCTGTTCAGTCTTTAGCATAGTATTGTATGTCGAGACGATATACGTAACATGACTGAGCTGTCTATATAGCTACTGAGTTCCCTATACTTATACTTTTGTAGTATATTGTAGATCATATCATCCATGTATGTATTTAGGCTCCCTTTCAGTGACTAGCTAGTGTGACATCACGTGATGCATCATGTGAGTACTGGGGTCCCGGCCTCCCTCTCAGTACTCCACGCTTAGGTCTATGAACAGGCAACACAGGCAGGCTGGGCCTCTCCTTCTCACACTCTGCTAATATATGTGCTACCATCCAACGACTCTGTTTATCTCCAACCATCACATATCCACGAACCCTCCCGACAACAGGTCGATATCCCTTAACCTCTCCTCATAGAACATACCCCTTAGCTCTGGGACTAATCCTCTTGCAAACCTTTGCACTTTCTCTAGTTACCTTTCATGCTTGGCTAGGCAAGGGTTCCAAAGTGGTGCTGCATATTCCAGTATGGGCCTAACGTACACAGTGTACATTGTCCTGAATGTTTCCTTATTTAGATGTCGGAATACTGTTGTTAGGTTTGCAGGGCGCCCATATGCTACAGCAGTTATTTGGTTGATGTGCACCTCAGGAGATGTGCCTGGTGTTATGCACACACCAAGATCCTTTTCCATGAGTGAGGTTTATAGACTCTGGCCCCTTAGACTGTACTCCATCTGTGGTCTTCTTTGCCCTTCCCCAATCTTCATGACTAGGCACTTGGTGGGGTTGAACTCTAGAAGCCAGTTTCTGGACCAGGCATGCAGTCTGTCCAGATCCCTCTGTCTGATTTAATTCTTCTCATCAACTTCACATTATCTGCAAACAGGGACACTTTGGATTCTATTCCTTCCGTCATATCGTTCACAAATACTAGAAACAGCACAGGGCCTAGGACTGATTCCTGTGGCTCCACGATCGTTACAGGCTCCCACTCTTACACCTCGCCACGTGCCATGACTCACTGACAGGTATTCCCTGATCCATTGTAGTGCCTACCCTGTTATCCTTGCCTGGTCCTCCAGCTTGTATGGAACTGTGTCAAATGCCTTCTTACAGTCCAAGGAAATGCAATCTACCCACCCCTCTTTCTCTTGTCTTACATCCATCACCCTGTCATAGAACTCAGGCAGTTTTGAGACAGAATTTCCCGTCCCTGAAACCATACAGACTGTTGTTGATAAGCTCATTCCTTTCTAAGTCCCCCACCACTCTTCTAACAACTTTTTCCTTGACTTTGCATACTATACACGTCAGTGACACTGGTCTGTAGTTTAATGCTTTGTGTCTGTCTCCTTTTTTAAAAATTGGGAATACATTTGCTGTCTTCCGTACTTCCGGTAGTCACCCTGTTTCGATAGATGTGTTGAAGATAGTTGTTAGTGGTGCACAAAGTGCCTCTGCTCCCTTTCTCATGACCCATGGAGAGATGTTATCTGGCCCTATTGCCTTTGAGGTATCTAGCTCTCTTAGCAGTCTCTTCACTTCTTCCTCGGTTATAGGTATTGTGTCCAACGCATGAAGGTCTACCCCTACCTCTCTGCCATTCTGGAGGCCCTTCTGTCTCATCTCTGAACACTTATTTGAATCTCATGTTGAGCTCCTCACATACTTCATGGTAGTTTTTTGTGACCCTCCCCCTCCCCCCCGTCCTTCCTTCCTCAGCCTGATTACCTGGTCTTTGAATGTTCTTTTCCTCCTGATGTGGCTGTATAACAGCTCTGCGTCAAATTTCGCTTTCGCTGCTAGATCATTCTCAGACTGCCTTTGGGCCTCCCTTCTTATCTGTGCATATTGATTTCTGCCTCTACGACTGTTCTCCTAATTCTCCTGGGTCCTTTGCCTTCTATACTTCTTCCATTCCCTAGCACACTTGGTTTTGGCCTCCCTGCAACTTTCGGTGAACTACAGGCTCATCCTGACTTTTTCATTATTCCTGTTACCCTTGGGTACAAATCTCTCCTCAGCTGGTATTTTCTTGTCATATATTCCATCATCTCGTCCACTGATTTCCCTGCCAATTCTTTGTCCCACTGAACACCGTTCAGGAAGTTCTTCATGCTTGCATAGTCCCCTTTCTTGTAGTTTTGCTTTACTCACCTGGTCCTTCCTGCTTTCTCCTCCACTTTTAACCCTACTATGTATTCAAAGCATAAAACCACATTGATCACTGGCCCCCAGTGATCTTTGATATGTGATGTCCTGAATATCTCCTCTACTCGAGGTGAATACTAGGTTCAGTCTCGCTGGTTCTTCCTCTCCTCTCTCTCTGGTAGCATCATTTACATGTTGGTACATGAGGTTTTCCATTACCACCTCTATCATCTTACCTCTCCAGATTTCTTGGCCCCCGTGTGGCTCCAAGCTCTATCATCGATTTCCTTGTGCTTGAAGTCACCCATGATCAGCAGCTTTGCCCTGCTCACATGAGACCTTCTGGCTACCTCAGCCAGTGTGTCAACCATCGCTCTATTACTCTCATCATACACTTTCCTTGGCCTCCTGCTTTTCTGAGGTGGGTTATATATCACTGCAATCATCACCTTTGAACCTCCAGACTGAAGTGTTAGTTCTATGTAATCTCTTTCTTTTCATCTGTCTCCTCTCTCCAGTTCATCAAAATCCCATCAGTTTTAGATCAGCAGTGCCACTCCTCTGTTCCCTTTGTCTTTCCTCAGAATTTGATTTCCCATTGGAAGGATGGCATCTGTTATCATCCTTGTGAGTTTGTTTTCTGTGAGGGCTATGATGTCCGATAATGCCTCTTTGACTCTTTCATACCACTCCTCCCCACTTACTTGTTATTCAATCAGCGTTGGTGTGCCATACCTTCAGTTTCCTCTCCAACACTGTGTTTTGGTGGGTCTGTGAGGGTAGGAGAGCTGGCGGTGTACTTTGGGGTTGTATAGTGTACTGTGGGGTTGGGGCTGTGAGTGTGGATTGTGTTCTGTGTTGGGATAGCATGGTTGTTTGTGGAGTTCTGGGGGTGGTTCTGTTTGTGCTTGCACTTCTTGCTCTGCCCTGCTCTGGTTGTCCTCAGGTGATTCTGTCCTTGCTTCTCCTCCTAGCTCCTTTCACTTTTGTGTCCTCTTCCTCAGCTCCTGTCATTCTGTTTTTGTTCTGTCTCAGTCTTGGAACACCCTGTTGTATGCTGCCCAGTCCTCCAACCTAGGTTTCTCTTGGAGGACCCTGTTTCACATTATGTCTGTCAGCATCATCGGTCATTTTCTCCCCTTCAAGTACCCCCTTATAATCTGAAAATTTACGAACTCAGACATTTCTTCTTCACCTATTTCTTTGATGTTCTAAATCTCCTGTCTTTCTGTCTGCTGTCTTTCAATGTGTGTCCTTCCCTAACTCCCCTGAAGCCCATGAATAAACACTGACTCTGCCCTCTCCTCCTCCCATTGCATTTCCCTCTGTGTCTCAGGTTCCTGTCTGTACATGGCCATTTTCTCTCCAATTTTTCCCCTTTAGTTCTTGGTAGTATGCTTTGGTCTCTGCATATGACCTGTCCTCCTCACCACCTGCACTCAGCTGCTCTCCCCCTTTATTCCTTGGCCCTGCTTGGTGGGCTCATAAGGCTGATAGGGCCTTAGCATATATTATGTCTCCTTCCTTCCCACTGAGCCCCTCATTCAGTATAATTGTACCAGCTTCAATTGCTGTGCCTCCTCTGGTCAATACCCCTGTAGCTCACTTCAGCCTATTTACCTCATCTTCTAGGAACCTTATCCTGGCTACTGCAGCTTCAACTTAGGATTCACAATTCTTCTTCTCCTCTAAAACCTCTTTTCCAATTTCAAATAAAGCTGAGTCTCAATTTTTGCAGAAAGTTCTCCAAGTTTTCTCTCCCACTCTTGTTCCATCCTTTTGCAGTGCTCTTCCATCAATTCTTCCTTACCAGAACTATTCCCCACTGATACCCGGGATCCTAGAGTCCCCCTCTAAGCAAATATTTTTTTTCTTGAGGAAAAGGTGGCAGAAGGTAGGAAGGAAAAGAGTGGTGGGATGGGGGGAGTTAGAGAGAAAAGAGAGAGAGGAAGAGTTGAGAAAGAAGAGAGAGGTAGATGGTAGAGAGAGAAGGAGAGTTAGAGACAGAGAGAGCGAGAGAGAGAGAGAGAGAGAGAGAGAGAGAGAGAGAGAGAGAGAGAGAGAGAGAGAGAGAGAGAGAGAGAGAGAGAGAGAGAGAGAGAGAGAGAGAAAGAGAGGTGGTTGAGAGTAGAGGGTGTTAGGGGGAATGCCTGAGTGGGTTGAGTGGGGGTCCCTTTGGGCCAGAGTAGGGGTTATGGGGTTAGACTGTGAGGATAGGAAATACTAATAATAATACTAACAATAACAATAATATACTGTACTGTGTATGTACATAGTCGGTCGTATACCCACGTATATCAGTATACTAACAACATACTAATATTAATACTAATTATTCTAACATTTACACTAGCAATGTTTGTGAGTGTGTGTGTGTGTGTACTCACCTATTTGTACTCACCTATTTGTGGTTGCAGGGGTCGAGTCATAGCTCCTGGCCCTGCCTCTTCGCTGATTGCTACCAGGTCCTCTCTCTCCCTGCCCCATGAGCTTTATCGTACCTCGCCTTAAAACTATGTATGGTTCCCGCCTCCACTACGTCACTTTCTAGGCTATTCCACTGCCTGACTACTCTATGACTTAAGAAATACTTCCTAACATCCCTTTGATTCATCTGAGTCTTCAACTTCCAATTGTGACCTCTTGTGTCTGTGTCCCTTCTCTGGAACATCCCGTCTTTGTCCACCTTGTCTATTCCGCGCAGTATTTTATGTCGTTATCATGGCCTGGCCCTCCTGTCCTCCAGTGTCGTCAGGCCGATTTCCCTCAACCATTCTTCATAGGACAATCCCCTAGCTCTGGGACTAGTCTTGTTGCAAACATTTGCACTTTGTCTAATTTCTTGACGTGCTTGACTAGGTGTGGATTCCAAACTGGTGCTGCATACTGCAGTATGGACCTGACGTAAATGATATACTGCGTACTCCAGTATGGGCCTGACGTAAATGGTATACAGAGTCTTGAAGGAATCCTTACTGAGGTATCGGAACGCTATCCGTAGGCTTGCCAGGCACTCGTATGCTGCAGTAGTTATCTAATTGATGTGTGCCTCAGGAGATACGCTCGGTGTCATACTCACCCACAGATCTTTTTCCTTGAGTGAGGTTTGCAGTCTTTGGCCATCTAAACTATATTGTGTCTGCGGTCTTCTTTGCCCTTCCCCAATCTTCATGACTTTGCATTTGGCAGGGTTAAACTCAAGGAGCCATTTGCTGGACCAGGCTTGTAGCCTATCCAGGTCTCTTTGTAGTCCTGCCTGATCCTCATCCGATATGACTCTTCTCATTAACTTCACATCATCTGCAAACGAGGACACTTCTGAGTCTATCCCTTCCATTATGTCATTCACATATACCAAGAACAGCACAGGTCCTAGGACTGACCCCTGAGGTACCCCGCTTGTCACAGGCGCCATCTCTGACACCTCGTCACGTACCATGACTCGTTGTTGCCTCCCTGTCAGGTATTCTCTGATCCATTGCAGTGCCTTTCCTGTTATGTGTGCCTGATCCTCTTGCTTTTGCAGTAACCTCTTGTGAGGAACTGTGTCGTAGGCCTTCTTGCAGTCCAAAAAAAATGCAGTCGATCCACCCATCTCTGTTTATTGTCTTTCTTCTGTCACCTTGTCATAAAACTCCAGTAGGTTTTTCACACAGGATTTTCCTTCCCTTAAACCGTGCTGGTTGTCAATTATACACTTGTTTCTTTCCAGGTGTTCCACCACTCTCCTCCTGATGATCTTCTCCATGACCATGCATGCTATACACGTTAGTGATACAGGTCTGTAGTTTAGTGCCTCATGTCTGTCTCCCTTTTTAAAAATTGGGACTACATTTGCCATCTTCCATACCTCGGGGAGTTGCCCAGTTTCATTTGATGTGTTGAAGATCTTTGTTAATGGCACACACAGTATCTGTGCTCCCTCTTTAAGGACTCACAGATAGATGTTGTCTGGTCCCATTGCCTTTGAGGTGTAAAGTTCGCATAGCAGCTTCTTCACCTCCTTCTTAGTTATATGTACCTCATCCAGCACTTGCTGGTGTACCCCCCTGTTCTGATTTCCTGAAGCCCTACTGGTTTCCACTGTAAATACTTCTTTAAATCTCGTGTTGAGCTCCTGACATACCTCTCTGTCGTTTCTTGTGAACTCCCCATCACCCTTCCTTAGTCTGATTACCTGGTCCTTGACTGTTGTTTTCCTCTTAATGTGGCTGTACAACAGGTTCTGGTCAGTCTTGACTTTCGATGCCATGTCATTTTCATATTGTAGGTGAGCCTCCCTTCTTATCTGATAATATTCTTTTCTGGCTGTTCAGCTAATCTCTTTACTTTCCTGAGTTCTCTGTCTTCTGTACCTTTTCCAGTCTCTAGTGCACCTAATTTTTGACTCCCTACACCTTTGGGTGAACCAAGGACTCGTTCTGTTCTTCCCATTATTTCTGTTTCCCTTGGGATCAAACCTCTCCTCTGCCTCCTTGCATTTTGTTGCCACATAGTCCATCATTTCTTGTACTGGTTTTTTTGTCAGTTCCCTCTCACACTGAATGTCTTGCAGGAAGTTCCTCATGCCTGAGTAGTTCCCCCTTTTGTAGTTTGGTTTTTCCCAACCTATTCCTGCTACTCTCTCCACTTGGAGCTCAACTATGTAGTCGAAGCACAGAACCACATGATCACTAGCTCCCATGGGCCTATCATACATGATATCCTCGATGTCCGAACTACTCAATTCGAATACAAGGTCCAGTCTTGCTGGTTCATCCTCTCCTCTCTCTCTGGTAGTGTCTCTAACATGTTGATGCATGAGGTTTTCCAGTACCACATCCATCATCTTGGCTCTCCATGTTTCTGGACCCCCATGGGGCTCCAGGTTTTCCCAGTCAATCTCCTTGTGATTGAAATCACCCATAACTAGCAACTTTGCTGCCCCAATGTGTGCTCTCCTGGCCACCTCGGCTAGTGTGTCGACTATTGCTCTGTTGCCCTCATCGTATTCTTCTCTTGGCCTCCTGCAGTTCTGTGGTAGGTTGTACATTACTGCAATTATCACCTGATGTCCCTCAGACTGGATTGTTCCTACTAAGTAGTCCCTTTCGCCCGTGCCATCCATTCCTTCCATTTTTTTGGAACCCCACTGTTTTTTAATGAGCAGTGCAACTTCTCCTCTCCCTCTCTTCCCTCTGTCTTTCCTGAGGATTTGATATCCGGATGGAAAGATTGAATCTGTTATTATTCTGGTGAGTTTTGTTTCTGTGAGTGCTATTACATCTGGGGATGTCTCCTTGATTCTTTCATGCCACTCCTCACACTTATTTGTTATTCCATCTGCATTTGTATGTCACACCTTCAACTTCTTTTCTAAGACTATGGTCTGGGAGGTATATTGGGGTTGGGGAAGTGGGAGACCTGATTAGGAACAATGGGTGGTTGCTGTGGGGGTGGGGTTTGTAATGTAGTGGGTGGGGGCATTGGATGTGGCATGGGTGTTTTGGTTTAGAGTGTTTGGTTGCACTGGGGTTGACCTGGTTGGAGGGTTTCTAAAGGAAGTTGTGAGGGAGGCTGTATTTGATCTTCTTCCTGACTCTGGGATCTCCTGTCTGTCTTCTCCATCCCCTCTCTTTCCTCCTTTCGCCTTTGTACCATCTCTCTCAGTTTCTGCATTTCTTCTTGTGTTCTGTTGCGGTCGAGATTCACCCTCCTGTATGCCGGCACGTCCGTTGATCGTGCTTTCTCCTGCAGGATCCTGTTCCGAGCCGATTCTGCCTAGAAGGTCACTTTCACTGGAGGGGTTCTTTTTTTTTACAAACCCCCATATTCTCCGAAATTTTTCCAGCTGGGTCATGTCGTCTTCTCCTATTGCTTTTATGATGCCTTCAATTGCTTTTTTTCCTCTTGTTTTCTTGCTTCATATGTTTTCCCTTCATCTTCCTGGAGCCCATACACAAAGACTGACCTCACCCTTTCGTTCTCCCACTGCATATCCTTGTGTATCCCCTCATTCAATTTGATTTCCTCCATTGCAGCTTTCCTTTCTTCAGTTTCACTAGCTAATGTACTTGGGCTCAGAGGCCTTTCATTTTCCCTTCTCGGCTTTCCCTGGGTTCTGCTGTGGTCTGTTAGGGCCTCCACATATAGCTTAGCTCTTTCATTTACTACAGTCTCCTCTGATAGAGCTTCTTCATGCAGTTTTGCTCCTTCTTTCCCTACAGTCCCCTTATTTGTGACTGAGGTAGCAATCTCTGATGTCAATCCCAAAATGTTCTTTAGTTCTTTAGGCTGTTTCAGATATTTCAGTTCCTCTTCTAAACTCTGTATCCTAGCCTCTTCTGCTTTGACTTGCACTTCCCACTTCCTGCTTTCCATATCTATCCTCTCTTCCATTCTCATGCTAAGTTCTTCTAGTTTCTTTTCCCATTCATGTTTCCTTTTTATGAGCTCTTCTGCCTATTCTTCCTTTGCAGCTTCCCCCTCCTGTCCCTTGGTTTTCCTTCCTGCTCTCTGGCAACCCATTTTTGTTTTATCCTGATTGCCTCAGAGTGTGTGTGAGTGTGTGTGTGTGTGTACTCACCTAGTTGTACTCACCTAGTTGAGGTTGCAGGGGTCGATTCCAAGCTCCTGGCCCCGCCTCTTCACTGGTCGCTACTAGGTCACTCTCCCTGAACCGTGAGCTTTATCATACCTCTGCTTAAAGCTATGTATGGATCCTGCCTCCATTACATCGCTTCCCAAACTATTCCACTTCCTGACTACTCTGTGGCTGAAGAAATACTTCCTAACATCCCTGTGATTCATCTGTGTCTTCAACTTCCTACTGTGTCCCCTTGTTGTTTTGTCCAATCTCTGAAACATCCTGTCTTTGTCCACCTTTTCAATTCCTCTCAGTATTTTGTATGTCGTTATCATGCCCCCCTTATGACTCCTGCCCTCCAGTGCCGTCAGGTTGATTTTCCTTAAACTCTCATAGTAGGACATACCTCTTAGCTGTGGGACAATTCTTGTTGCAAACCTTTGCACTTTTTCTATTTTCTTTACGTGCCTGGCTAGGTGTGGGTTTTAAACTGGAGCCACATACTCCAATATGGGCCTAACGTACACAGTGTATAGGGTCCTGAACGATTCGTTATTAAGATGTCGGAATGCTGTTCTGAGGTTTGCTAGGTGCCCATATTCTGCAGCAGTTATTTGGTTAATGTGTGCTTCAGGAGAAGTGCCTTGTGTTATACTCACCCCAAGATCTTTTTCCTTGAGTAAGGTTTGTAGTCTCTGTCCCCTAGACTGTACTCTGTCTGCAGTCTTCTTTGTCTTTCTCCAATCTTTGCATTTGGTGGTGTTGAACTCCAGGAGCCAATTGCTGGACCAGGTCTGCAGCCTGTCCAGATCCCTTTGAAGTTCTGCCTGGTCTTCGATCGAATGAATTCTTCTCATCGACTTCATGTCATCTGCAAACAGGGACACTTCAGAGTCTATTCCTTCCGTCAAGCCGTTCACAAATACCAGAAATAGTATTGGTCCTAGGACTGACCCCTGCGGGACCCCGCTGGTCACAGGTGCCCACTCTGACACCTCGCCACGTACCATGACTCACTGCTGTCTTCCTGAAAAGTATTCACTGATCCATTGTAGTGCCTTCCCTGTTATCCCTGCTTGGTCCTCCAGTTTTTACACTAATCTCTTGTGTGGAACTGTGTCAAACGCCTTCTTGCAGTCCAAGAAAATGCAATCCTCCCACCACTCTCTCTCTTGACTTAAGAAATCGTAATGACACGATTGCAAATAAACCATACCCCCGGCCGGGATTGAACCCGCGGTCATAGAGTCTCAAAACTCCAGCCCGTCGCGCTAACCACTAGACCAGCTAGCCACAATAAGATTCATCCAACTAGGTATATTTCTACACCATAGGAAGGTTAGCACAGGCACCTCTGTGACCACAAATGCAAGTTTTTACAGACGAATCTCCAGCTAGCGTGGCCGTGACGAACTCTAGCTCAAGTCCCTTCACTGCCGTCAACATGACTTAAGAAATCGTAATGACACGATTGCAAATAAACCATACCCCCGGCCGGGATTGAACCCGCGGTCATAGAGTCTCAAAACTCGACGGGCTGGAGTTTTGAGACTCTATGACCGCGGGTTCAATCCCCGCCGGGGGTATGGTTTATTTGCAATCGTGTCATTACGATTTCTTAAGTCATGTTGACGGCAGTGAAGGGACTTGAGCTAGAGTTCGTCACGGCCACGCTAGCTGGAGATTCGTCTGTAAAAACTTGCATTTGTGGTCACAGAGGTGCCTGTGCTAACCTTCCTATGGTGTAGAAATATACCTAGTTGGATGAATCTTATTGTGGCTAGCTGGTCTAGTGGTTAGCGCGACGGGCTGGAGTTTTGAGACTCTATGACCGCGGGTTCAATCCCGGCCGGGGGTATGGTTTACTCTCTCTCTCTTGTCTTACTGCTGTCACCATGTCATAAAACTCCAGTAGGTTTGTGACACAGGATTTCCCATCCCTTAAACAATGTTGACTGCTGTTGATTAGATCTTTCCTTTCAAGGTGTTCCACCACTCTTCTCCTGATAATTTTCTCCATGACTTTGCATACTATACATATCAGTGACACTGGTCTGTAGTATAGTGCTTCATGTGTGTCTCCTTTTTTAAACATTGGGACTACATTTGCTGTCTTCCATGCCTCAGGCAATCTCCCTATTTCGATAGATGTATTGAATATTGTTGTTAGGGGTACACATAGCACCTCTGCTCCCTCTTTCAGGACCCATGGAAAGATGTTATCTGACCCCTTTGCTTTTGAGGTATCTAGCTCACTCAGAAGCCTCTTCACTTCGGTTGTGTGCACTGTGTACAGCACTCGGTGGTGTGCCCCACCTCTCTGTCTTTCTGGAGCCCCTTCTATCTCCTCTGTGAACACTTCTTTTAATCTCTTGTTGAGTTCCTCACATACTTCACGGTCATTTATTGTTGTCTCTCCTCCTTCCTTCCATAGCCTGATTACCTGGTCCTTGACTGTTGTTTTCCTCCTGATGAGTCTGTATAACAGATTCAGGTCAGATTTTGCTTTCGCTGCTATGTCGTTTTCATATTGTCGTTTGTCCTCCCTTCTTATCTGTGCATATTTATTTTTGGCTCAACGATTGTTCTCCTTATTCTCCGGGGTCCTTTGCCTTCTATATTTCTTCCATTCCCTAGCACACTTGGTTTTTGCCTCCCTGCACCTTTGGGTGAACCATTGTCTCATCCTGGCTTTTTCATTAATTCTGTTACCCTTGGGAACAAACCTCTCCTCAGCCTCCTTGCGCAATGTTGCTACATATTCCATCATCTCATTAACTGGCTTTCCTGCCAGTTCTCTGTCCCACTAAACCCCATTCAGGAAGTTCCTAATTCCCGTGTAGTCCCCTTTCTTCTCGTTTGGCTTCTTTCTTCCCGGCCTTCCTGCTTCCCTCTCCACTTCTAGCTCTACTGTGTATTCGAAGCTTAAAACCACATGATCGCTGGCCCCAAGGTTTCTTTCATATGTGTTAACCTCGATATCTGCACTACTCAAGGTGAATAATAGGTCCAGTCTTGCTGGTTCATCCTCTCCTCTCTCTCTTGTAGTGTCCCTTATGTGTTGGTGCATGAAGTTTTCCAGGACTACCTCCATCATCTTAGCCCTCCATGTGTCTTGGCCCCCATGTGGCTATAAGTTCTCCAAATCGATCTCCTTGTGGTTGTAGTCGCCGATGATCATGAGCTTTGCCCTGCATGCACGAGCTCTTCTGGACACTGCAGCCAGTGTATAAACCATCACTCTATTGCTCTCGTCATACTCTTGCCTTGGCCTCCTGTTTTTCTGTCGTGGGTTATACATCACTGCAATTACCACCTTGGGAACTCCAGAGTGAAGTGTTCCCACTATGTAATCGCTTGTTTCTCTGCTGTATCCTCTCTCCAGCTCATCAAAATTCCATCGGTTTTTGATCAACAGTGCCACTCCTCCACCCCCCTTTTACCTCTGTCTTTCCTCAGGATCTGATATCCCATTGGAAAGATGGCATCTGCTATCATACATGTTAGCTTGGTTTCTGTGAGAGCTATGATGTCTGGAGATGTGGTCTCTTTGACTCTTTCGAGCCACTCCTCCCACTTATTTGCTATTCCATCAGGATTTGCGTACCATACCTTCAGTTTCCTTTCCAACACTGTGGTTTGGGGGGCCTGTGAAGGTGGGAGACCTGGTAGCATACTGTGGGATTCTATAGCTGGGTGTTGGGTGGAAGCTGTGAGTGTGGATTGTAGTTTGTGTTGGGATGGTGTTCTGAGGATAGTTCTGTGTGTGATTGCCCTTGCTGCTCTGTTCTGCTCTGATTGACCTCTGTCGGTTCCATCCTTGTCTCCTTTCGTAGCTCCATTGGCTTTTTTGTCCTCTAACTCAGTTCAGTTTGTGTTCTGTCTCTGTCTAGGAACACCCTCTAGTATTTTCCAAGTATTTAAACCGTGGTTTTTCTTGGGGGATCTTGTTCCACACTGTTTCTGTCCTGAGAATCAGCTTGATCGGTCGTTTTCTCCCCTTCAATACCTCCCTATTCTCTGAAAATTTACAATCTCGTCCATGTCTTCTTCACCTATTTCCGTGATGATGTTCTCAATCTCCATTCTTTCTGCCTGCCATCTTTCAGTGTGTGTCCTTTCCTCACTCTCCTGAAGCCCATGGATAAACACTGATTTTTGCCCTTTCTTCCTCCCATTGCCTCTCTCTGTGAGACTCTGGTTCCTGTCTGTACATGGTCATTTTCTCCCTTGTTTTTTTCCAGTGGCTCTTGGTAGCATGGTTGTGCCTCTGCATTTGACCTATCACTCTCTCCACTTGCATCCAGCTCCTCTCCAATTTCACTCCTTGGCCCTTCTTGGCAAGTTGATATGAACTTAGCATAATTCATATCTCCTTCCTGTTCTTCCTGTCAGCTTCATATGCTGTGTCTTCTCTGGTCAATGCACATGTAACTTGCTTCAGCCTGTTTACCTCATCTTCTAGGACCCTTATCCTGGTTATTGCAGTTTCAACTTATGCCTCCTAATTTTTCATCTCCTTCTCCAACATCTTTTCTAATTTCACAGAAAGCTCTGTCTCTATTTTTTCAAAAAGCTCTCCTAATTTTCTCTCCCACTCTTGTTCGATCCTTTTCCACTGCTCCTCCATCCACTCTTCCCTTCCAGAACCATTCTCATCTGATCCCTGGTTTTTGCGAGTCCCACTATTTTCTTTTTTTTTCCTTCCTTTTTCATTCTTCTTCCCTTTTTTTATTATTTTTTGAAAGAGAAAAGAGAGAGAGAGAGAGAGAGAGAGAGAGAGAGAGAGAGAGAGAGAGAGAGAGAGAGAGAGAGAGAGAGAGAGAGAGAGAGAGAGAGAGAGAGAGAAGGGAAAAGTAGGAGAGAGAGAGAGAGGGAGAGTGAGAAGGGAAAATGGGGAGAGAGACAGTGAGAGAAAGGGAGGAAAAGAGAGAGACGAGAAAGGTAGGAGAGAGAGAGAGAGTGAGAAGGGAAAAGGGAGGAGAGAAAGGGAGTGAGAGAGAGAGAGAGAGAATGATCTGGCAGAAGGCATAGTCACTTGTCAACCCTTCGGCTATGTTGGATCGTCTGACCACAAGGCTGTTCTTTTGATGCTGAAGATCCCAACAGAATGATGTGAGAAGTCCACACGCACAACCTGGCTATGGAAAAGAGGTAATTGGCCAGCCCTTTGCTCTGAGCTTGCCACCACCAATTGGAATGCTCTTCTCCAAGGGGATGTTGACAACCAAGTGAAAGCCTTCACTGGACACATCCTTAATCTTCAACTAGAACACATTCCTCATCGGCAATATGTGACGAAGCTTACAGATCAGCCTTGTTTTGGCTTTCATTGTAGAGAGGCTACTACTGCTAAGTGCAAAGCATGGCGAGGTATAAGAGACATCCTACCACCTATAACAGGAGTTATTTGATTGATGTGCGCTTCAGGAGATGTGCCTGGTGTTATACTCACCCCAGGATCTTTTTCCTTGAGTGAGGTTTGTAGTCTCTGGCCCCCTAGACTGTACTCCGTCTGCGGTCTTCTTTGCCCTTCCCCAATCTTCATGACCTTACACTTGGTGGGATTGAACTCCAGGAGCCAATTGCTGGACCAGGTCTGCAGCCTGTCCAGATCCCTTTGTAGTTCTGCCTGGTCTTCGATCGAGTGAATTCTTCTCATCAACTTCACGTCATCTGCAAACAGGGACACCTCAGAGTCTATTCCTTCCGTCATGTCGTTTACGAATACCAGAAACAGCACTGGTCCTAGGACTGACCCCTGTGGGACCCCGCTGGTCACAAATGCCCACTCTGACACCTCGCCACGTACCATGACTCGCTGCTGGCTTCCTGACAAGTATTCCCTGATCCATTGTAGTGCCTTCCCTGTTATCCCTGCTTGGTCCTCCAGTTTTTGCACCAATCTCTTGTGTGGAACTGTGTCAAACGCCTTCTTGTGTGTGTGTGTGTGTGTGTGTGTGTGTGTGTACTCACCTAATTGTACTCACCTAATTGTGGTTGCAGGGGTCGAGACTCAGCTCCTGGCCCCGCCTCTTCACTGATCGCTACTGGATCCTCTCTCTCTCTGCTTCCTGAGCTTTATCATACCTCTTCTTAAAACTATGTATGGTTCCTGCCTCCACTACTTCACTTGCTAGGCTATTCCACTTGCTGACAACTCTATGACTGAAGAAATACTTCCTAACATCCCTGTGACTCGTCTGAGTCTTCAGCTTCCAGTTGTGACCCCTTGTCCCTGTGTCCCCTCTCTGGAACATCCTATCTCTGTCCACCTTGTCTATTCCCCGCAGTATCTTGTATGTCGTTATCATGTCTCCCCTGACCCTTCTGTCCTCCAGTGTCGTCAGTCCATTTTCCCTTAACCTTTCCTCATACGACATTCCTTTGAGCTCTGGGACTAGACTTGTTGCAAACCTTTGTACTTTCTCTAACTTTTTGACGTGCTTGACCAGGTGTGGGTTCCAGACTGGTGCTGCATACTCCAGTATGGGCCTAACATACACAGTGTACAGTGTCTTGAACGATTCCTTATTAAGGTATCGGAACGCTATTCTCAGGTTTGCCAGGCGCCCGTATGCTGCAGCGGTTATTTGGTTGATGTGTGCCTCCGGTGATGTGCTCGGTGATATGGTCACCCCAAGGTCTTTCTCCCTGAGTGAGGTCTGTAGTCTTTGTCCGCCTAGTCTATACTCTGTCTGCGGTCTTCTTTGCCCCTCCCCAATCTTCATGACTTTGCATTTGGCTGGATTGAATTCGAGAAGCCAGTTACTGGACCACATGTCCAGCCTCTCCAGGTCTCTTTGCAGTCCTGCCTCATCCTCGTCCGATTTAATTCTTCTCATCAACTTCACGTCATCTGCGAACAGGGACACTTCAGAGTCTATTCCTTCCATCATGTCGTTCACATATATCAAAAATAGCACTGGTCCTAGAACTGACCCCTGTGGGACCCCGCTCGTAACAGGCGCCCACTGTGATACCTCTTCACGTACCATGACACGTTGCTGCCTCCCTGTCAGGTATTCCCTTATCCATTGCAGTGCCCTTCCTTTTACGTGTGCCTGATCCTCCAGCTTCTGCACTAATCTCTTGTGGGGAACTGTGTCAAAGGCCTTCCTGCAGTCTAGGAAAACGCAATCTACCCAACCCTCTCTCTCGTGTCTTACTTCTGTTACCTTGTCATAAAACTCCAGGAGGTTTGTGATACAAGATTTGCCTTCCATGAACCCATGCTGGTTTTCATTTATAATCTTGTTCCTTTCCAGGTGTTCGACCACTCTCCTCCTGATAATCTTCTCCATGACTTTGCACACAATACATGTTAGAGACACAGGTCTGTAGTTTAGTGCCTCGTTTTTGTTTCCTTTCTTAAATATGGGGACTGCATTAGCTGTCTTCCATTTCTCAGGTAGTTGCCCAGTTTCAAGGGATGTGTTGAATATTGTGGTTAGAGGCACACACAGCATCTCTGCTCCTTCTCTAAGGACCCATGGGGAGATGTTGTCCGGTCCCATCGCCTTTGAGGTGTCAAGGTCACTTAAGAGCTTCTTCACCTCCTCCTCAGTTGTTCGTATGTCATCCAACACTTGTTGGTATATTCCCTCTTGATGTTCCCTTCTTTGCTCTCTTCCCACAGCCCTTCCTGTCTCTACTGTAAAAACTTCCTTAAATCTCCTGTTCAGCTCCTCACATACCTCCTGATCATTTCTTGTGAGTTCTCCACCTTCTGTCCTTAATCTGATCACCTGGTCTTTGACTGTTGTCTTCCTCCTGATGTGGCTATACAACAGTTTCTTGTCAGTCTTGATTCTCGATGCTATGTCATTTTCATACTGTCGCTGGGCCTCCCTCCTTACCTGTGCGTACTCATTCCCGGCTCTGCGTCTGATCTCCCTATTTTCGTGTGTTCTCTGCCTTCTGTACTTTTTCCATTCTCTATTGCACTTTGTTTTTGCCTCCTTACACCGTCGGGTAAATCAGGGGCTTGTTCTGGTCTTCCCGTTGTTACTGTTACCCTTGGGAATGAACCTTTCCACTGCCTCCTTGCATTTTGTTGCTACATATTCCATCATTTCATTTACTGGCTTTCCTGCCAGTTCTCTGTCCCACTGGACCTCCTGCAGGAAGTTCTTCAACCCTATGTAGTCCCCTCTTTTATAGTCAGGCTTTTCCCATTCTACTCCTATTATTCTCTCCACTTGCAGCTCTACTATGTATTCAAAGCACAGAACCACGTGGTCGCTAGCTCCTAGGGGACTCTCATACTTGATGTTCTCAATGTCTGAGCTGCCCAGGGTGAACACAAGGTTAAATCTTGCTGGTTCATCCTCCCCTCTCACTCTGGTTGTGTCCTTAACATGTTGGTGCATGAGGTTTTCCAGCACCACGTCCAACATCCTGGCTCTCCATGTTTCGGGACCCCCATGTGGCTCCAGGTTTTCCCAGTCAATCTCCCTGTGGTTGAAATCCCCCATAACCAGCAACCTTGCTCTGCTGGAGTGAGCTCTTCTTGCCACCTCAGCAAGTGTGTCCACCATTGCTCTGTTGCTCTCTTCATATTCCTCTCTTGGCCTCCTGCAGTTCTGTGGTGGATTATACATCACTGCAATGACCACTTTGTGTTCCCCAGACTGAAGTGTACCTGCTATGTAGTCTCTTTCTCCCATCTCATCTATTCCTTCCATTTTCTCGAATTTCCATCTGTTTTTTACGAGCAGAGCAACCCCACCTTTCCCCCTGCTTCTTCTATCTTTCCTCATGATCTGGTATCCTGTTGGGAAGATTGCATCTGTTATTGTCTCCATGAGTTTTGTTTCTGTAACTGCTATGATGTCTGGGGACTTCTCATTGATTCTTTCTTGCCATTCCTCATGTTTATTCGTTAAACCATCTGCATTTGTGTACCAAACCTTCAACTTCTGTTCTAATACTGTAACTGTGGTGTGGGGGGTGGAAACAGAGGGACCGGTGTGTGATGGTTGGTTTGGATTGTTCAGTTGCTTTGGGGGTGTCGTGGCTGGAGTCCTTCTGCAGGTGTTTCTGGGGGGTGCGCTTGTCCTTCCATTTAATCCTGGGTTATTCTGCTCTCCTTTTTCATTTCCTCCCATTTCTCCTTTCGTTTTTGAACTCTCTCTTTCATTGTCTTCCTTTCGTTCTGTGTTCTGTCTCGGTCGAGGTACACACTCCGGAACTCCTGCTTGCCTCTCAGCCATGCTTTCTCCTGCAGGATCATGGTTCGGGTTGATTCTGCCTTGAAAATTACTTTGAGAGGCCAATTCCTTTTCTTTGTGAACCACCCAATTCTCCGAAATTTGCCACCTGGGTCATGTCCCCCTCGCCTATCACCTTCATGATGTCTTCAATCCCTTTTTTCTCCTCCTGCTTTCTTTCATCATAAGTTTCCCCTTTAGCTTCGTCTAGCCCATAGACAAACACGGATCTCTCCCTTTCCACCTCCCACTGTGACTCCCATTGCATCCTCTGATGTGTTTTAGTTCCTTCCCGTGGAGTGTTCCTTCCTTCAGTCCCTTCCCTCGTTATGGCCCCTATGCTTCTTGGTTTATCCTTCCTGCTCACCTGCTCCTGGCCCCCACAGGTATCTGGTAAGGTCCTTGCACATGTCCTAGTTCCTTCAGTGTCTTCCAACCTCTCTTTCTGTCCTAGAGTGCTCCCTGTCTTTGTTTTGGCCCCATGTGGGTTTGACAGGACCTCTGCATTCAGTTTAGTTTCCATGCTTCCTTCGGACCTGTTGTCTGTGTTCGATGTAGCCATTGCCGATGCTACTTTTGTAATATCTTTGTCTCTGTGCTGTTTCAGATGTCTCAGCTCCTCTTCTAATCTCTCTATCTTGATTTCTGCTGCTGAGGCCTGTTGCTTCCACCTTCTGCATTCTGCTGCTAACCTCTCTTCCATCTTCCTTTCCAGCTCATCTAGTCTCCTTCCCCAGTCTTCCTCCCTTTTTTTGAGCTCTGTCTCCCATTCCTCCCTCTCAGATTCGTCCTTGGAGCCCCTTGTCCTCATCCTGGTTAGGGGGAGGGGAATAGATGGTTAGGAGAGGGGATGGATGGTTGTGGGGGAGGGGGAGGATGGTTATTGGAGGGGTAGAGATAGTTGGGGGAGGGAGTTAGATGGTTTGGGGGAGAGAGGGGATGGATGGTTATGGGGGAGGGGGAGGATGGTTATTGGAGGGAGGGAGGTTGTTGGGCGGGGGTTAGACGGTTTGGGGAGGGGTTAGGTGGTTTGGGGGAGGGGTAGGTGGCTAAGGTGAGGTGGTTAGGGAAGGGGTGGTACATGTTTGTGTCAAGTGTTTTGTGTTAAGTGGTGGAGGGTGTGTGTGTGTGTGTGTACTCACCTATTTGTACTCACCTATTTGTGGTTGCAGGGGTCGAGTCCTAGCTCCTGGCCCCGCCTCTTCACCGGTTGCTACTAGACCCTCTCTCTCCCCGCTCCATGAGCTTTATCAAACCTCGTCTTAAAACTGTGTATGGTTCCTGCCTCCACTACGTCATTTTCTAGGCTATTCCACTGCCTTACAACTCTATGACTGAAGAAATACTTCCTACTATCTCTCTGACTCATTTGTGTCTTCAACTTCCAATTGTGGCCTCTTGTTTCTGTGTCCCCTCCCTGGAACATCCTGTCCTTGTCCACCTTGTCTATTCCATGCAGTATTTTATATGTCGTTATCATGTCTCCCCTGACCCTCCTGTCCTCCAGTGTCGTCAGGCCGATTTCCCTTAATCTTTCTTCATAGGACATTCCCCTTAGCTCTGGAACTAACCTTGTTGCAAACCTTTGTACTTTCTCTAGTTTCTTGACGTGCTTTATCAAGTGCGGGTTCCAAACAGGTGCTGCATACTCCAGTATGGGCCTGACATACACGGTGTACAGTGTCTTGAATGATTCCTTACTAAGGTGTCGGAATGCTGTTCTCAGGTTTGCCAGGCGCCCATATGCTGCAGCAGTTATCTGATTGATGTGTGCTTCCTGAGACATGCTCGGTGTTATACTCACCCCAAGATCTTTCTCCTTGATTGAGGTTTGCAGTCTTTGGCCACCTAGCCTATATTCTGTCTGTGGTCTTCTGTGCCCTTCCCCTATCTTCATGACTTTGCATTTGGCAGGATTAAATTCGAGAAGCCATTTGCTGGACCAGGTGTCCAGTCTGTCCAGGTCTCTTTGAAGTCCTGCCTGGTCCTCATCAGATTTAATTCTCCTCATTAACTTCACATCATCTGCAAACAGGGACACTTCCGAGTCTAACCCTTCCGTCATGTCGTTCACATATACCAAAAATAGCACTGGTCCTAGGACCGACCCCTGTGGGACCCCGCTCGTCACAGGTGCCCACTGTGATACATCATTACGTACCATGACTCGTTGTTGCCTCCCTGTCAGGTATTCTCTGATCCATTGCAGTGCCCTTCCTGTTATATGCGCCTGATGCTCTAGCTTCTGCACTAATCTCTTGTGAGGAACTGTGTCAAAGGCCTTCTTGCAGTCCAAGAAAATGCAATCAACCCACCCCTCTCTCTCTTGTCTTACTTCTGTTATTTTATCATAAAACTCCAGAAGGTTTGTGACACAGGATTTGCCTTCCGTGAATCCGTGCTGGTTGGCATTTATACTCCTGTTCCGTTCCAGGTGCTCCACCACTCTCCTCCTGATAATCTTCTCCATAATTTTGCATACTATACACGTCAATGACACAGGTCTATAGTTTAGTGCCTCTTTTCTGTCTCCTTTTTTGAAAATGGGAACTACATTTGCCGTCTTCCATACCTCAGGTAGTTGCCCAGTTTCCAGGGATGTGTTGAAGATTGTGGTAAGTGGTGTGCACAACATATCTGCACCCTCTCTAAGGACCCATGGAGAGATGTTGTCCGGTCCCATTGCCTTTGAGGTATCGATGTCCCTTAGCAGTTTCTTCACCTCCTCCTCATCTGTATGTATGTCGTCCAACACTTGTTGGTGTATTCCTTGTTGGTGTCCCCATCTGGTCTGTCCCCCCAGAGTCCTTCCTGTCTCTACTGTAAATACTTCCTTAAATCTCGTGTTGAGCTCCTCACATACCTCTTGATCGTTTCTTGTGAGTTCTCCACCTTCTTTCCTCAGCCTTATCACCTGGTCCTTGACTGTTGTCTTCCTCCTAATGTGGCTATACAGCAGTTTCGGGTCAGATTTGACTTTCGATGCTATGTCGTTTTCATACTGTCGCTGGGCCTCCCTCCTTATCTGCGCATACTCGTTTCTGGCTCTTCTACTAATCTCCTTGTTTTCCTGGGTCCTATGCCTCCTGTACCTTTTCCATTCTCTGTTGCACTTAGTTTTTGCCTCCCTACACCTTCGGGTAAACCAAGGACTCGTTTTGGTCTTCCTATTATTTCTGTTTCCCTTGGGAACAAAACTTTCCTCTGCCTCCTTGCACTTTGTTGCCACATATTCCATCATCTCGTTTACTGATTTTCCTACCATTTCTCTGTCCCACTGAACCTCCTGCAGGAAGTTTCTCATACCTGTGTAGTCCCCCCTTTTATAGTTTGGCCTGTCCCCTTCAGTTCCTGTTACCTTCTCCACTTGTAACTCTACTATATAGTCAAAACTCAGAACCACATGATCGCTAGCTCCAAGGGGCCTCTCGTAAGTGATGTCCTCGTTGTCTGAACTGCTCAGGGTGAACACAAGATCCAGTCTTGCTGGCTCGTCCTCCCCTCTCTCTCTGGTTGTGTCCCTGACATGTTGATGCATGAGGTTTTCAAGTACCACATCCATCATCTTGGCTCTCCATGTTTCGGGACCCCCATGTGGTTCCAGGTTTTCCCAGTCGATCTCCCTGTGGTTGAAATCGCCCATTACCAGTAACTTTGCTCTGCTCGAGTGAGCTCTTCTTGCCACCTCAGCCAGTGTGTCCACCATCACCCTGTTGTTTTCTTCGTACTCCTCTCTTGGCCTCCTGCAGTTCTGTGGTTGGTTATACATCACTCCAATGACTACTTTATGTTCTCCGGACTGAATTGTACCTACAATGTAGTCTCTCTCCAATCATGTCCATGCCTTCCATTTCCTCAAATCCCCATTGGTGTTTTATGAGCAGTGCAACCCCTCCTACCCCTCTACTCCTTCTATCTTTCCTCAGGATCTGATATCCTGTTGGGAAGATTGTGTCTGTTATTGTCTCAGCGAGTTTTGTTTCTGTAACTGCTATGATGTCTGGGGATTTTTCACTGATTCTTTCATTCCACTCCTCATGTTTATTCGTTATTCCATCCGCGTTTGTGTACCAAACCTTTAGTTTCTTTTCTATCATTGTGGTCATGCAAGTATATTGGGGTTGGGGGAGCGAGAGCCTTGGTGGGGGCCTATATGGGGCTGTGGTGTAGGTGGGGTTTGTGTTGATGGGGGTGGGGTCAGAATGCCCATAAGGGACAGCTGTTGGGGTGAGGTTTGTGATATGGGGGTTGGTGGCAGAGGGAACAGTGAGTGGGTTGTAGTATAGGTTGCTCAGTTGCGTTGGGAATGTCGCGGGTGGAGTCTTTTGGTGGGAGATTCTGTGGGGTGTGTTTGCCCTTCCTCCTGTGTCTAGGTCCTGCTCATTTTCATTGCTTCTCGTTCCTCCTTGCGTCTCTGTACCCACTCTTTCAGTGTAGTCCTTTCTTCTTGTGTTCTGTCGCGGTCGAGGTATACTCTCTGGTACCCCTCTTTGTCCCTCAGTCTTGCTTTCTCTTGCAGAATCCTGGTTCGAACTGTTTCTTCCTTGAAAGTTACTCTGACAGGCCGTATCCTTCCACTTGCAAACCACCCAATTCTCTGAAAATTTGTCACCTGGGTCATATTGCCCTCCCCTATTGTTTTCATGATGCCTTCAATCATTTTTTTCTCCTCCTGTTTTATTTCTTCAAAGTTGGCCCCCTTGGCTTCTTGGAGCCCGTACACAAAAACTGACCTCGCCCTTTCCTCCTCCCACTGAGTCTCCATCTGCGTCCTCTGAGGCATTTTATTTCCTTCCATTGACATGTTCTTGCCTTCAGTCCCTGTCATATCTGAAACTTCTATTCTCGGTGAACTGTCTTTCCTGACCAGCTGTCCCTTGCTACTGCAGTTGGCTGTTAGAATCTCTGCATATAACAAACCTTCATTGTCTTCGGACCTGCCGCTTGATCTTAGTGTGCTCATCGTCTTTTCCCTGGCCCCACGTGGGTCTGATGGGGCCTTCGTGTATGGCATGTCTCCGTTTTTGCTTACCATCCTTTTGTCTGCGCCTGACTTTGAATTTCCTTCATTGTCTTCAGACCTGTCGTTCGATCTCAGTGTGCTCATCGTCTTTT
>NC_091386.1:13226794-13369294 GCF_038502225.1 Cherax quadricarinatus
AACATGAGCTCCATGCTGGGGTGTAACATGAGCTCCATGCTGGGGTGTAACATGAGCTCCATGCTGGGGTGTAACATGAGCTCCATGCTGGGGTGTAACAAGAGCTCCATGCTGGCGTGTAACATGAGCTCCATGCTGGGGTGAGCTCCATGCAGGGGTGTAACATGAGCTCCATGCTGGGGTGTAACATGAGCTCCATGCTGGGGTGTAACATGAGCTCCATGCTGGGGTGTAACATGAGCTCCATGCTGGGGTGTAACATGAGCTCCATGCTGGGGTGTAACATGAGCTCCATGCTGGGGTGTAACATGAGCTCCATGCTGGGGTGTAACATGAGCTCCATGCTGGGGTGTAACATGAGCTCCATGCTGGGGTGTAACATGAGCTCCATGCTGGGGTATAACATGAGCTCCATGCTGAGGTACAACATGAGCTCCATGCTGGGCTCCATGCTACAACATGAGCTCCATGCTGGATGCAACATGAGCTCCATGCTGGGGTGCAACATGAGCTCCATGCTGAGCTCCATGCTGGGGTACAACATGAGCTCCATGCTGGGGAACAACATGTAACATGAGCACCATGCTGGGTGTAACATGAGCACTCCATGCTGGAGTGTAACATGAGCATCATGCTGGGGTGTAACATGAGCTCCATGCTGGGGTACAACATGAGCTCCATGCTGGGGTGTAACATGAGCTCCATGCTGGGGAACAACATGAGCTCCATGCTGGGGTATAACATGAACTCCATGCTGGGGTATAACATGAGCTCCATGCTGGGGTGTAACATAAGCTCCATGCTGTGGTGTAACATGAGCTCCATGCTGGGAAACAACATGAGCTCCATGCTGGGGTGCAACATGAGCTCCATGCTGGGTTGTAACATAAGCTCCATGCTGGGGTATAACATGAGCTCCATGCTGGGGTACAACATGAGCTTTCCATATTGGGGTACAACATGAGCTCCATGCTGGGGATATAACATGAGCTCCATGAGCTGGGTGTACAACATGAGCTCCAGGCTGGGGTACAACATGAGGTCCATGCTGGGATGTAACATGAGCTCCATGCTGGGGTGTAACATGAGCTCCATGCTGGGGATCCATAACATGAGCTCCAGGCTGGGGTGTAACATGAGCTCCATGCTGGGGTACAACATGAGCTCAATGCTGGGGTGTAACAAGAGCTCCATGCTGGGGTCTAACATGAGCTCCATGCTGGGGTATAACATGAGCTCAATGCTGGGGTGCAACATGAGCTCCATGCTGGGGTACAACATGAGCCCCATGGTGTGGAACAACATGAGCTCCATGCTGGGATATAACATGAGCTCCATGCTGGGGTGTAACATGAGCTCCATGCTGCGTTATAACATGAACTCCATGCTGGGGTACAACATGAGCTCCATGCTGGGGTGCAACATGAGCTCCATGCTGGAGGTGTACAACATGAGCTCCATGCTGGGGTACAACATGAGCTCCATGCTGGGATGTAACATGAGCTCCATGCTGGGGTGTAACATGAGCTCCATGCTGGGGTACAACATGAGCTCCATGCTGCAGGGGTACAACATGAGCTCCATGCTGGGGTACAACATGAGCTCCATGCTGGGGTTCAACATGAGCTCCATTCTGGGGTGTAACACGAGCTCCATGCTGGGGTGTAAAATGAGCTCCATGCTGGGGTGTAACATGATGCTGGGGTGTAACATGAGCTCCATGCTGGGGTGTAACATGAGCTCCATGCTGGGGTGTAACATGAGCTCCATGCTGGGGAGTACAACATGAGCTCCATGCTGGGGTGTAACATGAGCTCCATGCTGGAGCTCCATGCCGGGGTGTAACATGAGCTCCATGCTGGGGTGCAACATGAGCTCAATGCTGGGTGCAACATGAGCTCCATGCTGGGGTATAACATAAACTCCATGCTGGGGTACAATGTGAGCTCCATGCTGGGATACAACATGAGCTCCATGCTGGGGAACAACATGAGCTCAATGCTGGGGTACAAAATGAGTACAACATGAATAACATGAGCTCCATGCTGGGGTACAACATGAGCTCCATGCTGGGAACAACATGAGCTCCATGCTGGGTTTTAACATGAGCTCCATGCTGGGGTACAACATGAGCCCTATGCTGAGGTGTAACATGAGCTCCATGCTGGGATATAACATGAGCTCCATGCAGGGGTACAACATGAGCTCCATGCTGGATATAACATGAACTCCATGCAGGGGTACAACATGTGCTCCATGCTGGGATATAACATGAGCTCCATGCTTTGGAGGGGCACAACATGAGCTCTATGCAGGGGTACAACATGAGCTCCATGCTAACATGAACTCCATGCTGGGGTATAACATGAGCTCCATGCTGGGGTGCAACATGAGCTCCATGCTGGGGTACAACATAAGCCCCATGGTGGGGAACAACATGAGCTCCATGCTGGGGTGTAGCATGTGCTCCATGCTGGGGTGTAACATGAGCTCCATGCTGGGGTGTAACATAAGCTCCATGCTGTGGTGTAACATGAGCTCCATGCTGGGAAACAACATGAGCTCCATGTTGGGGTGCAACATGAGCTCCATGCTGGGGTACAACATGAGCTCCATGCTGGGATTTAACATGAGCTCCATGCTGGGGTGTAACATGAGCTCCATGCTGGGGTGCAACATGAGCTCAATGCTGGGTGCAACATGAGCTCCATGCTGGGATACAACAAGAGCTCCATGCTGGGGTACAACATGAGCTCCATGCTGGGGTACAACATGAGCTCCATGCTGGGTACAATATGAGCTCCATGCTGGGGAATAACATGAGCTCCATGCTGGGGTACAACATAAGCCCCATGCTGGGGAACAACATGAGCTCCATGCTGGGGTTTAACATGAGCTCCATGCTGGGGTACAATATGAGCTCCTTGCTGGGATATAACATGAGCTCCATTCTGGGGTACAACATGAGCTCCAGGCTGGGGTACAACATGAGGTCCATGCTGGGGTGTAATATGAGCTCCATGCTGGGGTGTAACATGAGCTCCATGCTGGGGTGTAACATGAGCTCTATGCTGGGGTTTAACATGAGCTCCATGCTGGGGTGCAACATGAGCTCCATGCTGGGTGTACAACATGAGCTCCATGCTGGGATGTAACATGAGCTCCATACTGGGGTACAACATGAGCATTGGGGTACAACATGAGCTCCATGCTGGGATATAACATGAGCTCCATGCTGGGGTACAACATGAGCTCCAGGCTGGGGCGTGAGGTCCATGCTGGGATATAACATGAGCTCCATTCAGGAGAACAACATGAGTTCCATGCTGGGATATAACATGAGCTCCATGCAGGGGTACAACATGAGCTCCATGCTGGGGTACAACATGAGCTCCATGCTTGGATATAACATGAGCTCCATGCAGGGGTAGAACATGAGCTCCATGCAGGGGAACAACATGAGCTCCATGCTGGGGTACAACATGAGCAACATGCTGGGGTACAACATGAGCTCCATGCTGAGGTACAACATGTGCTCCATGCTGGGATATAACATGAGCTCCATGCAGGGGTACATGAGCTCCATGCTGCGTTATAACATGAACTCCATGCAGGGGTACAACATGAGCTCCATCCTGGGGTACAACATGAGCTCCATGCTTTGGAGGGGTACAACATGAGCTCCATGCAGGGGTACAACATGAGCTCCATGCTTGGATATAACATGAGCTCCATGCAGGGGTACAACATGAGCTCCATGCAGGGGTACAACATGAGCTCCATGCTTGGATATAACATGAGCTCCATGCAGGGGTACAACATGAGCTCCATGCAGGGGTACAACATGAGCTCCATGCTGGGGTACAACATGAGCTCCATGCTGGGGTACAACATGAGCTCCATGCTTGGATATAACATGAGCTCCATGCAGGGGTACAACATGAGGTCCATGCAGGGGTACAACATGAGCTCCATGCTGGGGTACAACATGAGCAACATGCTGGGGTACAACATGAGCTCCATGCTGGGGTACAACATGAGCTCCATGCTGGGGTACAACATGAGCTCCATGCTGATATATAACATGAGCTCCATGCAGGGGTACAACATGATCTCCATGCTGTGATATAACATGAGCTCCATGCTGGGGTACAACATGAGCTCCATGCTGGGGTACAACATGATCTCCATGCTAAATATAACATGAGCTCCATGGTGGGGTACAACATGAGCTCCATGCTGAGGTACAACATGAGTTCCATGCAGGGGTACAACATGAGCTCCATGCTGGGATATAACATGAGCTCCATGGTGGGTGTACAACATGAGCTCCATGCTGGGGTACAACATGAGCTCCATGCTGGTGTACAACATGAGCTCCATGCTGGGGTATAATATGAGCTCCATGCTGGGGTACAACATGAGCTCCATGCTGGGGTATAATATGAGCTCCATGCTGGGGTGCAACATGAGCTCCATGCTGGGGTATAATATGAGCTCCATGCTGGGGTACAACATGAGCTCCATGCTGGGGTATAATATGAGCTCCATGCTGGGGTGGGTATGCTGGGGTACAACATGAGCTCCATGCTGGGGTACAACATGAGCTCCATGCTGGGGTACAACATGAGCTCCATGCTGGGGTACAACATGAGCTCCATGCTGGGTTGTAACATGAGCTCCATGCTGGGGTATAACATGAGCTCCATGCTGGGGTACAACATGAGCTCCATGCTGGGGTATAATATGAGCTCCATGCTGGGGTGCAACATGAGCTCCATGTTGGGGTGCAGCATGAGCTCCATGCATGGGTACAACATGAGCTCCATGCTGGGGTACAACATGAGCTCCATGCTGGGGTACAACATGAGCTCCATGCTGGGGTACAACATGAGCTCCATGCTGGGATATAACATGAGCTCCATTCTGGGATACAACATGAGCTCCATCCTGGGTACAACATGAGCTCCATGCTGGAGGGGACTATAACATGAGCTCCATGCAGGGGTACAACATGAGCTCCATGCTGGATATAACATGAGCTCCATGCTGGGGTAATTAACATGAGCTCCATGCTGGGGTACAACATGAGCTCCATGCTGGGGCAGTGTTGCTTGATCATTATTGGTTTGGTGCTTTTTAAATTACTAGCATTATTAATAATTATAATTTGTAAAACGTATTCCAATCCAACTTTATATATTTATCAGGAAAATATAATAATTTTTTCATTGGTTACCCAGTACATTCACTCAGGATACATTTACCTAGAGATGTATCTATCTCAATGAATCCTGAGTCTCCAAGCAGCTGCGGCACAGAGAACCGCAGGCCTTGCGGTCGATCAGGGACGTTACTGCTGGCTGCACGTAGACTGACGTACGAACCACAGCCTAGCTGGTCACGTACTAAAGTTAGGTGCATGTCAGGAACCAGGAATCTATTTGCAGTCCCCCCTTACATATGCTGGGAGGTAGTTGAAGCTTCTCAGACCGCTGACACTTATTGTGTTGTCTCTTAGTGTACTCGTTGCGCCTCTGCTTTTCATCGGGGGAATGCTGTATTTCCTGCCGAGTATTTTGATTTGTAGGTAGTGGTTTTCGTGTGCAAATTTGGTACTAATACTTCTAGGATTTTCCAGTTGCATATTAACAAGTATCTTTCTTGCTTACGTTCCAGGGAATACAAGTAAAGGAAATTCAACCATTCTCAGTAATATAAATGTTTTATCGTACTTGTGTGTAGCGAAGGTTCTATGTACATTGTTCAAGTCAATAATTTCGGCAGCCTTGAAAGGCGCCGTTAGCGTACAGCAATATTCCAGCCCAGAGAGAACAAGGGATTTGAAGTGAATCATCATGGGTTTGGCATCCCTAGTTTTAAAATTTCTCATTATCCATCCTATTTAATATTTTTCTAGCAGATGTACTAGATACCTAGTTGTGGTCTTTGAAAGTGAGGTCCTCTGATATTTTCACTCCCAGGTCCTTGACATTAGTTTTGTGCTCGATTGAGTGGTTGGAATTTATTGTAAACTCCGATATAGTTTTAGTTGCCTCAAGTTTCCCATATCTGAATATTTCTCTTCATTGAACTTCATACTGTTATCTGTGGCACATCTAAAGATTTGGCTGATGTCCAATTAGAGTCTTGCAGAGTCTTCGATGGAGGACACTGTAGTGCAAACTTGGGTGTTATCCGCAAAGGGAGACACTGCTATGGCTTACATCCCTGTCTATGTCAGGTATGAGGATGAGTAACAGGATTGGGGCAAGTACTGTGTACCTTGTGGAACAGAGCTTTTCACTGTAGCTGCCTAAGGCTTACTCTTTGTCTTCTGTTAGGAAGCTATAGATCCATCTACTAACTTTCCCCGTTATTTCTTTGTTACGCATTTTGTGCGCTATTACACCATTATCGCACTTGTGAAAGCTTTCAGAGTGATCCGCGGCTCCTCTAAAGTGTAGCACACTTTAGAGAAAGAGTGGCTTGCTCTAAAGCGTATATACACAGCGGCATTATTTCAGAGATTAAATTATTCTTGGTTGCTGGCGACCATAATGACCTACACATTTTCGATAGGCTATAAACCCCCCTTAACCAATCAATGTACTAAGGAACACAAATGTGTTAAAAAAAATAATAATTATACGTCTGAACTTGAAATTTTCGACATCATAAATTATTACTTATTTTACTCATTTTGTAGCAAATGAAAACACAGAATTATATCACGAATAATTCTGTTCTGATGGTTGTTTTACCAGCCTATTATAGTGAAGAAAATAAATTAAATATTGTGGATGTTGTCTTAAGACTGGTAAGATCGTGACACCTGTCGTTTACCACCAGGTGTCATACAGCAAGTTGTGTGGCGCCCTTAGAACACTTCGAACCAACTTTATATACAACAATATATTACAAAATCTTTCATGTATTACAGTAGAATGGCATATTACAAAATCTTACCAGGTATTACACTATAAAGGCATCAATTACATGTTATCACGTATTATAATACAAAGGTATATATTCTTACCCAAGACTGAGGTGTAGTTGAATCAGTCGAGAATCTCACATTATTTACAAGACTAATTTTCTCTTATTTTTTCATTATTTTCAGCAACAAGTTCAACTGCAGTAACAACAACCTTCAGTACTTCAACTTCCACAACTACAACTTACACTACTACAAATTCCACTACTACAACTTCCACTACTACAACTTCCACAACTACAACTTTCACTACTACAAATTCCACTACTACAACTTCCACTACTACAACTTCCACTACTACAACTTCCACAACTACAACTTCCACTACTACAACTTCCACTACTACAACTTCCACTACTACAACTTCCACTACTACAACTTCCACTACGACAACTTCCACAACTACAACTTCCACTACTCCAACTTCCACTACTACAACTTCCACTACTACAACTTCCACTACTACAACTTCCAGTACTACAACTTCCACTACTACAACTCCCACTACTACAACTTCCACTACTACAATTTCCACTATTACAACTTCCAGTACTACAACTTCCACTACTACAACTTCAACTACTACTATAACTTCCACAACTACAACTTCCACTACTACAACTTCCACTACTACAACTTCCACTACTACAACTTCCACTACTACAACTTCCACTACTACAACTTCCACTACTACAACTTCCACTACTACAACTTCCACTACTACAACTTCCACTACTTCAACTTCCACTACTACAACTTCCACTACTACAACTTCCACTACTACAACTTCCACTACTACAACTTCCACTACTACAACTTCCACTACTACAACTTCCACTACTTCAACTTCCACTACTACAACTTCCACTACTACAACTTCCACTACTGCAACTTCCACTGCTTCAACTTCCACTACTACAACTTCCACAACTAAAACTTCCACAACTACAACTTCCACAACTAAAACTTCCACTTCTACAACTTCCACTACTACAACTTCCACTACTACAACTTCCTCAACTACAACTTCCACTACTACAACTTCCACAACTACAACTTCCACTACTACAACTTCCACTACTACAACTTTCACTACTACAACTTCCACTACTACAACTTCCACTACTACAACTTCCACTACTACAACTTCCACTACTACAACTTCCACTACTTCAACTTCTACTACAACTTCCACTACTACAACTTCCACTACTACAACTTCCACTACTACAACTTCCACTACTGCAACTTCCACTACTATCACTTCCACTACTACAACTTCCACTACTACAACTTCCACTACTACAACTTCCACTACTACAACTTCCACTACTACAACTTCCACAACTTCAACTACTACAACACAACTTCTACACTACAACTTCCACTACTACAACTTCCACTACTACAACTTCCACTACTACAACTTCCACACTACTACAACTTCCACTACTACAACTTACTACAACTTACAACTTCCACTACTACAACAACTTCCACTACTACAACTTCCACTACTACAACTTCCACAACTACAACTTCCACTACTACAACTTCCACTACTACAACTTCCAAAACTACAACTTCCAGTACTACAACTTCCACAACTACAACTTCCACTACTACAACTTCCACTACTACAACTTCCACTACTACAACTTCCACTACTACAACTTCCACTACTTCAACTTCCACTACTACAACTTCCACTACTACAACTTCCACTACTACAACTTCCACTTCTACAACTTCCACTTCCACAACTTCAACTACTACAACTTCCACTACTTCAATTTCCACTTCTACGACATCCACTGCTAAAATTTCCACAACTGCAACTTCCACTACTTCGACTTCCACTACTACAACTTCAACTACTTCAACTTCCACTTCTACAACTTTCACTACAACAACTTCCACTACTACAACTTCCACTATTTCAACTTCAACTACTACAACTTCCACTACTACAACTTCCACTACTACAACTTCCTCTACTACAACTTCCACTGCTACAACTTCCACTACTACAACTTCCACTTCTGCAACTTCCACTACTACAACTTCCACTACTACAACTTCCACTACTACAGCTTCCACTACTACAGCTTCCACTACTACAACTTCCACTACTTCAATTTCCACTACTACGACTTCCACTACTTCAACTTATACTGCTACAACTTCAACTACTTCAACTTCCACTTCTACGTCTTCCACTACTTCAACTACAACTACTACAACTTCCACTACTACAACTTCCAATATTTCAACTTCCACTACTTCAACTTCCACTACTAAATCTTCCACCACTACAACTTCCACTACTTCTACTTTCACTGCTACAACTTCCACTACTACAACTTCCATTACTTCAACTTCCACTACTACAACTTCCACTACTTCAACTTCCACTACTACAACTTCAACTACTTCAACTTCCACTACTACAACTTTCACTACAACAACTTCCACTACTACAACTTCCACTATTTCAACTTCAACTACTACAACTTCAACTACTACAACTTCCACTATTTCAACTTCCACTACTTCAACTTCCACTGCTACAACTTCCACTACTACAACTTCCATTACTACAACTTCCACTACAACTTCCACTACTACAACTTCCACTTCTACAACGTCCACTAATACAACTTCCACAACTACAACTTCCACTACTACAACTTCACACTACAACTTCCACTACCACAACTTCCACTACTTCAACTTCCACTACTACAACTTCCACTACAACTTCCACTACTACAACTTCCACTACTTACAACTTCACACTACAACTTCCACTACTACAACAACTACTACAACTTCACACTACAACTACTACAACTTCCACTACTTCCACAACTTCCACTACTACAACTTCCACAACTACAACTACTACAACTTCCACACTACAACTTACTACAACTTCCACTACAACTTCCACTACAACTTCCACTACTACAACTTCCACTACTACAACTTCCACTACTACAACTTCCACTACTACAACTTCCACTACTACCTCTTCCTCTACTACAACTTCCACTACTACAACTTACCAACTTCCACTACACAACTTCCACTACTACAACTACCACTTACTACAACTTCCACTACTACAACTTCCACTACTACAACTTCCACTACTACAACTTCCACTACTACAACTTCCACTACTACAACTTCCACTTCCACTACAACTTCCACTACTACAACTTCCACTCCACTACAACTTCCACTACTACAACTTCCACTACTACAACTTTACTACAACTTACTACAACTTCCTCTACTACAACTTTCACTACTACAACTTTCACTACTACAACTTTCACTACTACAACTTCCACTACTAAAACTTCCACTACTACAACTTCCACTACTATAACTTCCACTACTACAACTTCAACTACTACAACTTCCTCTTCTACAACAACCACTGCTACAATATCCACTGCTGGAACTTCCACTACTACAACTTCCACTACTAAAACTTCCACTACTACAACTTCCACTACTATAACTTCCACTACTACAACTTCAACTACTACAACTTCCACTACTACAACTTCCACTACTACAACTACAACTTCCACTACTACAACTTCCACTACTACAACTTCCACTACTACAACTTCCACTACTACAACTTCCACTACTACAACTTCCACTACTACAACTTCCACTACTACAACTTCCACTACTACAACTTCCACTACTACAACTTCCACTACTACAACTTCCACTTCCACTACAACTTCCAACTTCCACTACTACAACTTCCACAACTACTACTACAACTACCACAAATACTACTACCACTTCAACTACCACAACTACTACTACCACTACAAATACCACAACTTCCACTACAACTACCACAACTACTACTACAATTACCAAAACTACTACTACCACTACTACTACTACCACTACTACAACTTCCACTACTACAACTTCCACTACTACAACTTCCTCTACTACAACTTCCACTACTCCAACTTCCACTACTACAACTTCCACTTCTCCAACTTCCACTACTACAACTTCCACTACTACAACTTCCACTACTACAACTTCCACTTCCACTACTACAACTTCCACTACTACAACTTCCACTACTACAACTTCCACTACTACAACTTCCACTACAACTTCCACTACTACAACTTCCACTACTACAACTTCCACTACCACTACTACAACACTACTACAACTTCCTACAACTTCCACTAGTTCAACTTCCACTACTACCACTTCCACTACTACAACTTCCACTACTACAACTTCCACTACTACAACTTCCACTACTTCAACTTCCACTACAACTTCCACTGCAACAACTTCCACTGCTTCAACTTCCACTACTACAACTTTCACTACTACAACTTCCACAACTACAACTTCCACTGCTACAACTTCCACTACTACAACTTCCACACTACAACTACAACTTCCACTACTACAACTTCCACTACTACTACTACTACAACTTCCACTACTACAACTTCCACTACTACAACTTCCACTACTACAACTTCCTCTACTACAACTTCCACTACATCAACTTCCACTACTACAACTTCCACTACTACAACTTCCACTACTTCAACTTCCACTTCTACAACTTCCACTACTACAACTTCCACTACTACAACTTCAACTACTACAACTTCCACTATTTCAACTTCCACTACTTCAACTTCCACTACTACAACTTCCACTACTACAACTTCCACTACTACAACTTCCACTACTTCAATTTCCACTACTGCAACTTCCACTACTACAACTTCCACTACTACAACTTCCACTACTACAACTTCCACTACTACAACTGCCACTTCTTCAACTTCCACTACTACAACTTCCACTACTACAACTAATACTCATACAACTTCAACTACTACAACTTCCACTACTACAACTTCCACTACTACAACTTCCACAACTACAACTACTACAACTTCCACTACTACAACTTCCACTACTACAACTTCCAACTACAACTACTACAACTTCCACTACTACAACTTCCACACTACAACTTCCACTACTACAACAACTACTACAACTTCCACTACTACAACTTCCACTACTACAACTTCCACTTCTGCAACTTCCACTACTACAACTTCCACTACACAACTTACTACCAACTTACTACTACAACTTCCACTACTACAACTTCCACTACTCCACAACTTCCACTACTACTACAACTTCCACTACTACAACTTCCACTACTACAACTTCCACTCTACAACACTACTTCCAACTTCCACTACTACAACTTCCACTACTACAACTTCCACTACTACAACTTCCACTACTACAACTTCCACTACTTACAACTTCCACTACTACAACTTCCACTACTACAACTTCCACTACTTCCACTTCCACAACTACAACTTCTACACTACTACAACTTCCACTACTACAACTTCCACTACTACAACTTCCACTACTACAACTTACCAACTTACTACAACTTCCACACTACTACAACTTCCACTACTACAACTTCCACTACTACAACTTCTACACTACACTACAACTTCCACTTACTACAACTTCCACTACTACAACTTCCACTACTACAACTTCCACTACTACAACTTCCACTACTACAACTTCCACTACTACAACCTACTACTTACAACTTCCACTACTACAACTTCCACTACTACAACTTCCACTACACAACTTCCACTCCACTACAACTTCCACTACTACAACAACAACTTCCACTACTACTTCCACACTACTACAACTTACTACAACACTACAACTTCCACTACTACAACTTCCACTACTACAACTTCCACTACTACAACTTCCACTACTACAACTTCCACTACTACAACTTCCACTACTACAAACTTCCACTACTACAACACTACTACAACTTCCTTCCACTACTACAACTTCCACTACTACAACTTCCACTACTACAACTTCCACTACTACAACTTCACACTACTTACAACTTCCACTACTACAACTTCCACTACTACAACTTCCACTACTACAACTTCCACTACAACTTCCACTACTACAACTTCCACTACTACAACTTCCACTACTACAACTTCCTACTACAACTTACTACAACTTCCACTACTACAACTTCCACTACTACAACTTCCACTACTACAACTCCACTACTACAACTTCCACTACAACTTCTACTACTACAACTTCCACTACTACAACTTCCAACAACTTCCACTACTACCACACCACTCATCACCACCACTTCCACACAACTCAACTTCCACTACTACAACTTCCACTACTACACTTCCACTTCAACACTACTACAACTTCCACTACTTACAACTTCCACTACTACACTCCACTACTACTACAACTTCCACTACTACAACTCCACTACTACAACTTCCACACTACAACTTCCACTTCAACACTTCCACTACAACTTTACTACTACTACAACTTCCACTACTACAACTTCCACTACAACTTCCACTACTACAACTTCCACTACTACAACTTCCACTACTACAACTTCCACTACTACAACTTCCACTACTACAACTTCTACACTACTACAACTTCCACTACTACAACTTCCACTACTACAACTTCCACTACAACTTCCACTCCACTACTACTACAACTTCCACTTCTTCAACTTCCACTACTACAACTTCCAGTACTTCAACTTCAACTACTACAGCTTCCACTACTACAACTTCCACTACTACAACTTCCACTACTTCTACTTCCACTACTACATCTTCCACTACTAAAACTTCAACTACTACAACTTCCACTACTTCAACTTCCTATACTACAACTTCCACTACTATAACTTCCACTACTTCAATTTCCATTACTACAACTTCCACTACTACAACTTCCACTACTACAACTTCCACTACAACTTCCACTACTTCACCACTTCCACTACTACAACTTCCACTACTACAACTTCCACTACTACAACTTACAACTTCTACAACTACTACAACTTCCCCTACTACAACTTCCACTACTACAACTTCCACTACTACAACTTCCACTACTACAACTTTCACTACTACAACTTCCCCTACTACAACTTCCACTACTACAACTTCCACTACTACAACTTCCACTACTACAACTTCCACTACTACAACTACCACTACTACAACTTCCACTACTACAACTTTCCACTACTACAACTTCCTACTACACTACTACTACAACTTACAACTTCCACTACTACAACTTCCACTACTACAACTTCCACTACTACAACTTCCACTACTACAAACTTCCACTACTACAACTTCCACTACTACAACTTCCACTACTACAACTTACTACTACAACTTCCAACACTACTACAACTTCCACTACAACTTCCACTACTACTACAAACTACTCCACTACCACTACTACAACTTCCACTACTACAACTTCCACTACTACAACTTCCACTACAACTTACTACAACTTACCACTACTACAACTTCACACTACTACAACTTCCACTACTACAACTTCCACTACTACAACTTCCACTACTACAACTTCCACTACTACAACTTCCACTACTACAACTTCCACTACTACAACTTCCACTACTACAACTTCCACTACTACACCTTCCACTACTACAACTTCCACTACTACAACTTCAACTACTACAACTTACACTACTACAACTTCCACTACTACAACTACCACTACAACAACTTCCACTACTACAACTTCCACTACTACAACTTCCCACTACTACTTCCACTACTACAACTTCCACTACTACAACTTCCACTACTACAACTTCCACTACTACAACTTCCACTACTACAACTTCTACACTACTACAACTTCCACTACTACAACTTCCACTACTACAACTTCCACTACTACAACTTCCACTACTACAACTTCCACTACTACAACTTCCACTACTCCACTTCCACTACTACAACTTCCACTACTACAACTTCACTACTACAACTTCCACTACTACAACTTCCACTACTACAACTTCCACAACTCCACTACTACAACTTCCACTACAACAACTTCCACTACTACAATTTCCACTACTAAAACTTCCACTACTACAACTTCTACACTACTACAACTTCCACTACTACAACTTCCACTACTACAACTTCCACTACTACAGCACTTCCTACAACTTCCACTACTACAACTTCCACTTCTGCAACTTCCACTTCTACAACTTCCACTACTACAACTTCCACTACTACAACTTCCTCTACTACAACTTCCACTTCAACTTCCACTACTACAACTTCCACCTACAAACTACAACTTCCACTACTACAACTTCCACTACTACAACTTCCACTACTACAACTTCCACTCCACTACAACTTCCACTACTACAACTTTCACTACTACAACTTCCCCTACTACAACTTCCACTACTACAACTTCCACTACTACAACTTCCACTACTACAACTTCCACTACTACAACTTCCACTACTACAACTTCACTACTACAACTTCCACAACTTCAACAACTCCACTACTGACTACCACGACTACAACGCCAACACCACCATCACCACCACCACCACCACCACCACCACCACCACTACATCACCATCACCACAATCACCACTACAACTTCCACACTAAAACTTCCACTAAACTTCTACTAACACCTCCAACTTCCACCTCTACAACTTCCACTACTACAACTTCCACTACTACAACGTCCTCTAATACAACTTCCACTACTAGAACTTCCACTACTACAACTTCCACTACTACAACTTCCACTACTACAACTTCCACTACTACAACTTCACACTACTACAACTTCCACTACTACAACTTCCACTACTACAACTACGACTACTACAACTTCCACTACTACAACTTCCACTACTACAACTTCCACTACTACAACTTCCACTACTACAACTTCCACAACTCAACTTCCACTACTACAACTTCCAGTACTACAACTTCCACTACTACAACTTCCACAACTACAACTTCCACTACTCCAACTTCCACTACTACAACTTCCAACTACAACTTCCACTACTACAACTTCCACTTCCACTACAACTTCCACTACTACAACTACAACTTCCACTACTACAACTTCCACTACTACAACTTCCTTACTACAACTTCCACTACTACAACTTCCACTACTACAACTTCCACTGCTCCAACTTCCACTACTACAACTTCCACTACTACAACTTCCACTACTACAACTTCCACTAGTTCAACTTTCACTACTAGCACTTCCACTACTACAACTTCCACTTCTGCAACTTCCACTTCTACAACTTCCACTACTACAACTTCCACTAATACAACGTCCACTACTACAACTTCCACTACTTCAACTTCAACTACTACAACTTCCACTACTACAACTTCCACTACTACAACTTCCACTAGTTCAACTTCCACTACTACAATTTCCACTACTACAACTTCCACTACTTCAAATTCAACAATCTCCTCCACTTCTGACTACCACTTCCACCATATCACCACCATCACTTCCTCCACATCATCACCACAATCACCACCAACACAAGAAAACCAGAAAACTCTACAACCACAACAACTTTCAAATTCTACTTCCACAACTTCCTCTACTTCAACTCCGTCTACCACACCTTCCACTAATACACTACAACTCCAAAACTACAACTTCCACTACTACAACTTCCACTACTACAACTTCCACTACTACAACTTCCACTACTACAACTTCCACTACTACAACTTCCACAACTACAACTTCCACAACTACAACTTCCACTACCACAACTTCCACTACTTCAACTTCCACTACTACAACTTCCACTACAACAACTTCCACTACTCCACTACTAACCACTACTACTTCCACTACTTCCACTACTACAACTTCCACTACTACAACTTCCACTACTACAACTTCCACAACTACAACTTCCACTACTACAACTTCCACTACTACAACTTCCACTACTACAACTTCCACTACTACAACTTCCACTACTACAACTTCCACTACTACAACTTCCAAAACTACAACTTCCACTACTACAACTTCCACTACTACAACTTCCACTACTACAACTTCCTCTACTACAACTTCCACTTCTGCAACTTCCACTACTACAACTTCCACTACTACAACTTCCACTACTACAACTTCCACTACTACAACTTCCACTACTACAACTTCCACAACTACAACTTCCACTACTACAACTTCCACTACTACAACTTCCACTACTACAACTTCCACTACTACAACTTCCACTACTACAACTTCCACTACTACAACTTCCACTACTACAACTTCCACTACTACAACTTCCACTACTACAACTTCCACTACTACACCTTCCACAACTACAACTTCCACTACTACAACTTCCACTTCTACAACTTCCACTACTTTAACTTCCACTACTACAACTTCAACTACTTCAACTTCCACTACTACAACTTCCACTACTACAACTTCAACAACTCCTCCACTCTGACTGACTACCATCACCGCCACCACCACCACCACCATCACCATCACCACAAACACCACCAACACAAGAAAACCAGAAAACCTACAACACCTCCAACAACTTCTACAACTTCTACTTCCACAAACTTCCTCTACTTCAACTCCTCTACTACACCTTCCATTAATACAACCTCCACTACTACAACTTCCACTACTACAACTTCATTGAGTACTACAACTTCTACAACTACATCTTCCACTACTACAACTTCCACTATTACAACTTCCATAACTACAACTTCCTCTACTTCAACTTCCACTACTACTTCTTCCACTACTACAACTTCCACTACTACAAATTCCACTACTACAACTTCCACTTCTACAACTTCCACTACTACAACATCCACTACTACAACTTCCAGTACTTCAACTTCCACTACTACAACTTCCACTACTTCAACTTCCACTACCACAACTTACACTACTACAACTTCCACTACTACAACTTCCACAACTACAACTTCCACTACTTCAACTTCCACTACTACAACTTCCACAACTTCAATTTCCACTACTATTTCTTCCACAACTACAACTTCCACTACTACAACTTCCACTACTTCAACTTCCACAACTTCAACTTCCACTACTACAACTTCCACTACTACAACTTCCACTACTACTACTTCCACTACTACTACTTCCACTACTACAACTTCCACTACTACAACTTCCACTACTACAACTTCCACTACTACAACTTCCACTACTACAACTTATACTACTACAACTTCTACTACTACAACTTCCAGTACTACAACTTCCACTACTACAACTTCCACAACTACAACTTCCACTACTTCAAATTCAACAATCTCCTCCACTTCTGACTACCACAATCACCATCATCACCACCACCACCACCACCATCACCATCACCCCAATCACCACCAACACAAGAAAACCAGAAAACCTACAACACCTCCAACAACTTCTACAACTTCTACTTCCACAAATTCCTCTACTTTAACTCCGTCTGCTACACCTTCCATTAATACAACCTCCACAACTACAACTTCTACTATTACATCATTGAGTACTACAACTTCCACAACTACAACTTCCACTACTACAACTTCCCCTACTACAACTTCCACAACTACAACTTCCACTACTACAACTTTCACTACTTCTTCTTTCACTACTACAAATTCCCCTTCTTCAACTTCCACTACTATAGCTTCCACTACTATAGCTTCCACAACTACAACTTCCACTACTACTTCTTCTACTTCTACTACTTCCACTACTACAACTTCCTCAACTACAACTTCCACTACAACAACTTCCACAACTACAACTTCAACTATCACTACTACTTCTTCCACAACTACGACTTCCACTACAACAACTTCCAAAACCACGACTTACACAACTACAACTTCCATAACTATAACTTCCACTACTATTTCTTCCACAACTACAACTTCCACTACTACAACTTCCACTTCTTCAACTTCTACAACTACATCTTCCACTACTACAACTTCCACTATTACAACTTCCACAACCACAACTTCCTCTACTTCAACTTCCACTACTACTTCTTCCACTACTACAACTTCCACTACTACAACTTCCACAACTTCAACTTCCACTACTACAACTTCCACAATTACACCTTCCTCTACTTCTTCTACAACAACTACAATTTCCATTACTACAACTTCTACTACTATAATTTCCACTACTACAACTTCCACTTCTACAACTTCCACTACTACAACATCCACTACTACAACTTCCAGTACTTCAACTTCCACTACTACAGCTTCCACAACTAAAACTTCCACTACTTCAAATTCAACAATGTCGTCCACTTCTGACTACCACGATCACCATCATCACCACCACCACCACCACCATCACCATCACCACAATCACCACCAACACAAGAAAACCAGAAAACCTACAACACCTCCAACAACTTCTACAACTTCTACTTCCACAAATTCCTCTGCTTCAACTCCGTCTACTACACCTTTCATTGATACTAAATCCAAAACTACAACTTCCACTATTACATCATTGAGTACTACAACTTCCACAACTAAAACTTCCACAACTACAACTTCCACTACTACAACTTCCACTTCTACAACTTCCGCTACTACAACTTCCAATACTACAACTTCAACTTCAACAACTTCAACTACTACAACTTCCACTACTACAACTTACACAACTACAACTTCCACTAGTACTTCTTCCACAACTACAACTTTCACTACTACAACTTCCACTACTACAACTTCCAGTACTACAACTTCCACTACTACAACTTCAACAACTACAACTTCCACAACTACTTCTTCAACAATTACAACTTCCACTACTACAACTTCCACTACTACAACTTCCACTATTACAACTTCCACTACTGCAACTTCCACAACTACAACTTCCACTTCTACAACTTCCACAACTGCAACTTCCACTAGTATTTCTTCCACTACTACAACTTCCACTAGTACATCTTCCACAACAACAACTTCCACTACTACTTCTTCCACTATATCAACTTCAAATTCTACAACTTCTGCAACTACAACTTCCACTACTACAACTTTCACTACTACAACTTCCAGTACTTCAACTTCCACAACTTCAACTTCCTCAACTACTTCTTCCACTACTACAACTTCCACTACTACAACTTCCACTACTACAACTTCCACTACTACAACTTCTACTACTACAACTTCCAGTACTACAACTTCCACTACTACAACTTTCACTGCTACAACTTCCACTACTTCAAATTCAACAATCTCCTCCACTTCTGACTACCACGATCGCAATCATCACCACCACCACCACCAGCATCACCATCACCACAATCACCACCAACACAAGAAAACCAGAAAACCTACAACACCTCCAACAACTTCTACAACTTCTACTTCCACAAATTCCTCTACTTCAACTCCGTGTACTACACCTTCCATTAATACAACCTCCACAACTTCAACTTCCACTATTACATCATTGAGTACTACAACTTCCACAACTACAACTTCCACTACTACAACTTCCCCTACTACAACTTCCACAAATACAACTTCCACTACTACAACTTCCACTACTACAACTTCCACAACTACAACTTCCACTACAACAACTTCCACAACTACAACTTCCACAACTTCAGCTATCACTACTACTTCTTCCACAACTACCACTTCCACTACAACAACTTCCAAAAGCACGACTTACACAACCACAACTTCCACAACTATAACTTCCACTACTATTTCTTCCACAACTAAAACTTCCACTACTACAACTTCCACTACTTCAACTTCTACAACTACATCTTCCACTACTACAACTTCCACTATTACAACTTCCACAACTACAACTTCCTCTACTTAAACTTCCACTACTGCTTCTTCCACTACTACAACTTCCACTACTACAACTTCCACAACTTCAACTTTCACTACTACAACTTCCACAATTACACCTTCCTCTACTTCTTCTATAACAACTACAATTTCTATTACTGCAACTTCTACTACTATAATTTCCACTACTACAACTTCCACTACTACAACTTTCACTACTACAACTTCCACAACTACAACTTCTACTACTACTTCTTCCACTACTACAACTTCCACTACTACAACTTCCACTTCTACAACTTCCACTACTACAACATCCGCTACTACAACTTCCACTACTACAGCTTCCACAACTACAACTTCCACAACTACAACTTCTACAACTTCAACTTCCACTACTACTTCTTCCACTACTACAACTTCCTCTACTACAACTTCCACAACTTCAACTTCCACTACAACAACTTCCACAACTACAACTTCCACAACTTCAACTTCCACTACTACTTCTTCCACAACTACCACTTCCACTACAACAACTTCCACAACCTCCACTTCCACAATTACAGCTTCCACAAGTCCAACTTCAACAGCTTCAACTTCCCCTACTATTTCTTCCACAACTACAACTTCCACAACTACAACTTCCACTACTACAACTTCCACAATTACAACTTCCACTACTACAACTTCCACTACTACAACTTTCACAACTACAACTTCCACTACTACAATTTCCCCTACTTCTTCTTCCACTACTACAACTTCCACTACTACAACTTCCACAACTTCATTTTCCACTACTACAATTTCCAAAACTACACCTTCCTCTACTTCTTCTACAACAACTACAACTTCCATTACTACAACTTCCACTACTACAATTTCCACTACTACTTCTTCAACTGCTACAACTTCTACTACTACAACATCCACTACTACAACTTCCACAATTACAACTTCCACTACTACTTCTTCCACTACTACAACTTCCACTACTACAACTTCCACTACTACAACTTCCACTAGTACAACTTCCACTACTACAACTTCTACTACTACAACTTCCAGTACTACAACTACCACTACTACAACTTCCACAACTACAACTTCCACTACTTCAAATTCAACAATCTCCTCCACTTCTAACTACCACGATCACCATCATCACCACCACCACCACCACCATCACTATCACCACAATCACCACCAACACAAAAAAAACAGAAAACCTACAACACCTCCAACAACTTCTACAACTTCTACTTCCACAATTTCCTTTACTTCAACTCCGTCTACTACACCTTCCGTTAATACAACCTCCACAACTACAACTTCCACTATTACATCATAGATTACTACAACTTCCACAACTACAACTTCCACTACTACAACTTCCCCTATTACAACTTCCACAACTACAACTTCCACTACTACAACTTTCACTACTACTTCTTTCACTACTACAACTTCCCTTTCTTCAACTTCCACTACTTTAGCTTCCACAACTTCAACTTCCACTACTACTTCTTCCACTTCTACAACTTCCACTACTACAACTTCCTCAACTACAAGTTCCACTACAAGAACTTCCACAACTACAACTTCCACAACTTCAACTATCACTACTACTTCTACCACAACTACCACTTCCACTACAACAACTTCCAAAACCACGACTTACACAACTACAACTTCCACAACTATAACTTCCACTACTATTTCTTCCACAACTACAACTTCCACTACTACAACTTCCACTACTTCAACTTCTACAACTACATCTTCCACTACTACAACTTCCACTATTACAACTTCCACAACTACAACTTCCTCTACTTCAACTTCCACTACTACTTCTTCCACTACTACAACTTCCACTGCTACAACTTCCACAACTTCAACTTCCACTACTACAACTTCAACAATTACACCTTCCTCTACTTCTTCTACAACAACTACAATTTCCATTACTACAACTTCTACTACTATAATTTCCACTACTACAACTTCCTCTACTACAACTTTCACTACTACAACTTCCACAACTACAACTTCTACTACTTCTTCTTCCACTACTACAAATTCCACTACTACAACTTCCACTTCTACAACTTCCACTACTACAACATCCACTACTACAACTTCCAGTACTTCAACTTCCACTACTACAACTTCCACAACTACAACTTCTACTACTTCAAATTCAACAATCTCCTCCACTTCTGACTACCACGATCACCATCATCACCACCACCACCACCACAATCACCATCACCACAATCACCACCAACACAAGAAAACCAGAAAACCTACAACACCTCCAACAACTTCTACAAATTCTACTTCCACAAATTCCTCTACTTCAACTCCGTCTACCACACCTTCCGTTAATACAACCTCCAAAACTACAACTTCCACTATTACATCATTGAGTACTACAACTTCCACAACTACAACTTCCACTACTACAACTTCCACTACTACAACTTCCACAACTACAACTTCCACTACTACAACTTCGAATACTACAACTTCCGCTACTACAACTTCCAATACTACAACTTCAACTTCAACAACTTCAACTACTACGACTTCCACTACTACAACTTACACAACTACAACTTCCACTAGTACTTCTTCCACAACTACAACTTTCACTACTACAACTTCCACTACTACAACTTCCAGTACTACAATTTCCACTGCTACAACTTCAACAACTACAACTTCCACAACTACTTCAATAATTACAACTTCCACTACTACAACTTCCACTACTACAACTTCCACTATTACAACTTCCACTACTGCAACTTCCACAACTGCAACTTCCACTTCTACAACTTCCACAACTGCAACTTCCACTAGTATTTCTTCCACTACTACAACTTCCACTACTACAACTTCCACAACAACAACTTCCACTACTACTTCTTCCACTACATCAACTTCAAATTCTACAACTTCTGCAACTACAACTTCCACTACTACAACTTCCACTACTACAACTTCCAGTTCTTCAACTTCCACAACTTCAACTTCCTCAACTACTTCTTCCACTACTACAACTTCCACTACTACAACTTCCACTACTACAACTTCTACTACTACAACTTCCAGTACTACAACTTCCACTACTACAACTTTCACTGCTACAACTTCCACTACTTCAAATTCAACAATCTCCTCCACTTCTGACTACCACGATCACCATCATCACCACCACCACCACCACCACCACCACCATCACCATCACCACAATCACCACCAACACAAGAAAACCAGAAAACCTACAACACCTCCAACAACTTCTACAACTTCTACTTCCACAAATTCCTCTACTTCAACTCCGTCTACTACACCTTCCATTAATACAACCTCCGCAACTACAACTTCCACTATTACATCATTGAGTACTACAACTTCCACAACTACAACTTCCACTACTCCAACTTCTACTACTACAACTTCCACAACTACAACTTCCACTACTACAACTTCCACTACTACTTCTTTCACTACTACAACTTCCCCTGCCTCAACTTCCACTACTATAGCTTCCACAACTACAACTTCCACTACTTCTTCTTCCACTACTACAACTTCCACAACTACAACTTCCACAACTTCAACTATCACTAATACTTCTTCCCCAACTACCACTTCCACTACAACAACTTCCAAAACCACGACTTCCAAAACTACGACTTCCACAACTATAACTTCCACTACTATTTCTTCCACAACTACAACTTCCACTACTACAACTTCCACTACTTCAACTTCTACAACTACATCTTCCACTACTACAACTTCCACTATTACAACTTCCATAACTACAACTTCCTCTACTTCAACTTCCACTACTACTTCTTCCACTACTACAACTTCCACTACTACAAATTCCACTACTACAACTTCCACAATTACACTTCTACAACAACTACAATTTCCATTACTACAACTAATATAATTTCCACTACTACAACTTCCACTACTACAACTTCCACTACTACAACTTCCACTACTACAACTTCCACAACTACAATTTCCACTACTACAACTTCTACTTCTACAACTTCCAGTACTACAACTTCCACTACTACAACTTCCACAACTACAACTTCCACTACTTCAAATTCAACAATCTCCTCCACTTCTGACTACCACGATCACCATCATCACCACCACCACCACCACCATCACCATCACCACAATCACCACCAACACAAGAAAACCAGAAAACCTACAACACCTCCAACAACTTCTACAACTTCTACTTCCACAAATTCCTCTACTTCAACTCTGTCTACTACACCTTCCATTAATACAACCTCCACAACTACAACTTCCACTATTACATCATTGAGTACTACAACTTCCACAACTACAAATTCCACTACTACAACTTCCACTACTACAACTTCCACAACTACAACTTCCACTACTACAACTTCCACTACTACAACTTCCACTACTACAACTTCCACTACTACAACTTCCACTACTACAACTTCCACTACTACAACTTCCACTACTACAACTTCCACTACTACAACTTCCACTACTACAACTTCCACTACTACAACTTCAACTACTACAACTTCCACTACTACAACTTCCACTACTACAACTTCAAAAACTACAACTTCCACAACTACAACTTCCACAACTATAACTTCCACTACTACTTCTTCCACAACTACAACTTCCACAACTACAACTTCCACAACTATAACTTTCACTACTATTTCTTCCACAACTACAACTTCCACTACTTCAACTTCTTCAACTACAAATTCCTCTACTACAACTTCCACTACTACTTCTTCCACTACTACAACTTCCACAACTTCAACTTCCACTACTACAACTTCTACTAGTACTTCTTCCACAACTACAATTTCACTTTCTACAACTTCTACTACTACAATTTCCACTACTTCAACTTACACTACTACAACTTTCACTACTACAAATTCCACAACTACAACTTCTACTACTACTTCTTCCACTACTACAACTTCCACTACAACAACTTCCACAATTACAACTTCTACTACTTCTTCCACTACTACAACTTCCACTACTACAACTTCCACTTCTACAACTTACACTACTACAACATTCACTACTACAACTTCCACTACTACAACTTCCACTTCTACAACTTCCACAACTACAACTTCCACTACTACTTCTTCCACTACTACAGCTTCTACTAATACAACTTCCGCTACTACAACTTCCACAATTGCAACTTCCACAACTACTTCTTCCACTACTACAACTTCCACAACTACAACTTCCACTACTTCAAATTCAACAATCTCCTCCACTTCTGACTACCACGATCACCACCATCACCACCACCACCACCATCACCACAATCACCACCAACAAAAGGAAACCAGAAAGCCTCCGACACCTCCAATAACTCCAAGAACTTCTACTTCCAAAATTTCCTCTACTATTACTCCCTTTACAACACCTTCCATTAATAGTACCTCCACTGCTACAACTTCCATTACGACAACTTCCACTACTTCAACTACCACTACTACAAATTCCACGACTACAGTTTCCACTTCTACGAATTCTACAACTATAACTTCCTCTACTACTTCTTCCACTATAACAACTTCCACTTCCACTACTACTTCTTCCACAACTACCACTTACACTACAACAACTTGCACAACCACGACTTTCACAACTTCAACTTCCACAACTACAACTTCCACAACTTCAACTTCCACTACTATTTCTTCCGCAACTACAACTTCCACTACTACAACTTCCACTATTACAACTTCCACAACTACAACTTCCACTACTTCAACTTCCTCTACTACAACTTCCACAACTACAACTTCAACTACTACAACTTCCACTACTACTTCTTCCACTACTACAACTTCCACAACTTCAATTTCCACTACTACAACTTCTACAACTACACCTTCCTCTACTTCTTCTACCACAACTACAACTTCCATTACTACAACTTGCACTACTACAATTTCCACTACTACTTCTTCCTCTACTACAACTTCCACTATTACAACTTCCTCAATTACAACTTCCACTACTACTTCTTCCACTACTACAACTTCCACTACTACAACTTCCACAACTACAACTTCCACTTCTACAACTTCTATTACTACAACATCCACTACAACAACTTCCAATACTACAACTTCCACTACTGCAAGTTCCACAACTACAACTTCCACTACTACTTCTTCCATTACTACAGCTTCTACAACTACAACTTCCACTACTACAACTTCCACTACTACAACTCCCACTACAATAACTTCCACAACTACAACTTCCACTACTACTTCTTCTATAACTACAACTTTCACTTCTACAATTTCCAATACAACAGCTTCCACTACTACAACTTCCGCTACTACAACTTCCAATACTACAACTTCAACTTCAACAGCTTCAACTACTACAATTTCCACCATACAACTTCCACAACTACAACTTCCACTACCACAACTTCAACAACTACAACTTCCACAACTACTTCTTCAGCAACTACAACTTCCACTACTACAACTTCCACTACTACAACTTCCACTATTACAACTTCCACTACTGCAACTTCCACAACTACAACTTCCACTTCTACAACTTCCACAACTGCAACTTCCACTAGTATTTCTTCCACTACTACAACTTCCACTACTACAACTTCCACAACTGCAACTTCCACTACTACTTCTTCCACTACATCAACTTCAAATTCTACAACTTCCGCAACTACAACTTCCACTACTACAACTTCCACTACTACAACTTCCAGTACTTCAACTTCCACAACTTCAACTTCCACAACTACTTCTTCCACTACTACAACTTTCACTACTACAACTTCCACTACTACAACTTCCACTACTACAACTTCCACTACTACAACTTTCACTACTACAACTTCCAAAACTACAACTTCCACTACTCCATCCCCCACAACTACAACTTTCACTAGTACTTCTTCCACTTCTACAACTTCCACTACTTCAACTTCCACTACTACAACTTCCACTACTACAACTTCCACTACTACAACTTCCACTACTACGACTTTCACTACTACAATTTCCAAAACTACAACTTCCACTACTCCATCCCCCACAACTACAACTTTCATTAGTACTTCTTCCACTTCTACAACTTCCACTACTTCAACTTCCACTACTACAACTTCCACTACTTCAACTTCCACTACTACAGCTTCCACTACTACAATTTCCACTACTACAGCTTCCACTACTACAACTTCCACAACTACAACTTCCACTACTACAACTTCCACTACTACAACTTCCACTAGTACAACTTCCACTACTACAACTTCCACTACTACAACTTCCACGACTACAACTTCCACTACTACAATTTCCACTACTACAACTTCCACTACTACAACTTCTACAACTACAACTTCCGCTACTACAACTTCCTCTACTACAACTTCCACTACTACAACTTCCACTACTATATATTCCACTTCTACAACTTCCACAACTACAACTTCCACTACTACAAGTTCCACTACTACAAGTTTCACTACTACAACTTCCACTACTACAACTTCCACTACTACAACTACTACTACTACAACTTTCACTACTACAACTTCCACTACTACAACTTCCATTAAAACCAATACCACTAATACAACTTCCACTACTACAATTTCCACAACTACAACTTCCACTACTACAACTTCCACTACTACATCTTCCACTACAACTTCCTCCAGTACTACAACTTTCACTACTACGACTTCTACTACTACAACTTCAACAATCTCCTCTACTACCATCATCACCACCACCATCACCATCACCAAATTCACCACCAGCACAAGAAAATCAGAAAACCTCCAACACCTCCAACAACTCCTACAACTTCTACTTCAACAATTTCCTCTACTACAACTCCCTCTACTACACCTACCATTAATACTATCCACTACTACAACTTCCGCTTCTACAAGTTCCACTACTACAACTTCCACAACTACAACTTCCACTTCTCCTACTTCCACAACTACAACTTCCAATTTTGCAACTACCACTACTACAACTTCCAGTACTACAACTTCCAGTACTACAACTTCCACAACTACAACTTCCACAACTACAATATATATATATATATATATATATATATATATATATATATATATATATATATATATATATATATATATATATATATATATATATATATATATATATATATATATATATATATATATATATATATATATATATATATATATATATATATATATATATATATATATATATATATATATATATATATATATATATATATATATATATATATATATATATATATATATATATATATATATATATATATATATATATATATATATATATATATATATATATATATATATATATATATATATATATATATATATATATATATATATATAGGTAGTATAGTACTACCGTCCTGCCAGATACTGTACCTGTAACTGTTTTGCATGATGGTAGGATTGCTGGTTTCTTTTTCTGTCTCATAAACACGCTAGATAACAGGGATATCTTGCTACTCCTACTTACACTTTGGTCACACTTCACAGACACGCACATGCATATATATATACATACATCTAGGTTTTTCTCCTTTTTCTAAATAGCTCTTGTTCTTCTTTATTTCTTCTATTGTCCATGGGGAAGTGGAAAAGAATCTTTCCTCCGTAAGCCATGCGTGTCGTATGAGGCGACTAAAATGCCGGGAGCAATGGGCTAGTAACCCCTTCTCCTGTAGACACTTACTAAAAAAGAGAAGAAGAAAAACTTTATAAAACTGGGATGCTTAAATGTGCGTGGATGTAGTGCGGATGACAAGAAACAGATGATTGCTGATGTTATGAATGAAAAGAAGTTGGATGTCCTGGCCCTAAGCGAAACAAAGCTGAAGGGGGTAGGAGAGTTTCAGTGGGGGGAAATAAATGGGATTAAATCTGGAGTATCTGAGAGAGTTAGAGCAAAGGAAGGGGTAGCAGTAATGTTAAATGATCAGTTATGGAAGGAGAAAAGAGAATATGAATGTGTAAATTCAAGAATTATGTGGATTAAAGTAAAGGTTGGATGCGAGAAGTGGGTCATAATAAGCGTGTATGCACCTGGAGAAGAGAGGAATGCAGAGGAGAGAGAGAGATTTTGGGAGATGTTAAGTGAATGTATAGGAGCCTTTGAACCAAGTGAGAGAGTAATTGTGGTAGGGGACCTGAATGCTAAAGTAGGAGAAACTTTTAGAGAGGGTGTGGTAGGTAAGTTTGGGGTGCCAGGTGTAAATGATAATGGGAGCCCTTTGATTGAACTTTGTATAGAAAGGGGTTTAGTTATAGGTAATACATATTTTAAGAAAAAGAGGATAAATAAGTATACAAGATATGATGTAGGGCGAAATGACAGTAGTTTGTTGGATTATGTATTGGTAGATAAAAGACTGTTGAGTAGACTTCAGGATGTACATGTTTATAGAGGGGCCACAGATATATCAGATCACTTTCTAGTTGTAGCTACACTGAGAGTAAAAGGTAGATGGGATACAAGGAGAATAGAAGCATCAGGGAAGAGAGAGGTGAAGGTTTATAAACTAAAAGAGGAGGCAGTTAGGGTAAGATATAAACAGCTATTGGAGGATAGATGGGCTAATGAGAGCATAGGCAATGGGGTCGAAGAGGTATGGGGTAGGTTTAAAAATGTAGTGTTAGAGTGTTCAGCAGAAGTTTGTGGTTACAGGAAAGTGGGTGCGGGAGGGAAGAGGAGCGATTGGTGGAATGATGATGTAAAGAGAGTAGTAAGGGAGAAAAAGTTAGCATATGAGAAGTTTTTACAAAGTAGAAGTGATGCAAGGAGGGAAGAGTATATGGAGAAAAAGAGAGAGGTTAAGAGAGTGGTGAAGCAATGTAAAAAGAGAGCAAATGAGAGAGTGGGTGAGATGTTATCAACAAATTTTGTTGAAAATAAGAAAAAGTTTTGGAGTGAGATTAACAAGTTAAGAAAGCCTAGAGAACAAATGGATTTGTCAGTTAAAAATAGGAGAGGAGAGTTATTAAATGGAGAGTTAGAGGTATTGGGAAGATGGAGGGAATATTTTGAGGAATTGTTAAATGTTGATGAAGATAGGGAAGCTGTGATTTCGTGTATAGGACAAGGAGGAATAACATCTTGTAGGAGTGAGGAAGAGCCAGTTGTGAGTGTGGGGGAAGTTCGTGAGGCAGTAGGTAAAATGAAAGGGGGTAAGGCAGCCGGGATTGATGGGATAAAGATAGAAATGTTAAAAGCAGGTGGGGATATAGTTTTGGAGTGGTTGGTGCAATTATTTAATAAATGTATGGAAGAGGGTAAGGTACCTAGGGATTGGCAGAGAGCATGCATAGTTCCTTTGTATAAAGGCAAAGGGGATAAAAGAGAGTGCAAAAATTATAGGGGGATAAGTCTGCTGAGTATACCTGGTAAAGTGTATGGTAGAGTTATTATTGAAAGAATTAAGAGTAAGACGGAGAATAGGATAGCAGATGAACAAGGAGGCTTTAGGAAAGGTAGGGGGTGTGTGGACCAGGTGTTTACAGTGAAACATATAAGTGAACAGTATTTAGATAAGGCTAAAGAGGTCTTTGTGGCATTTATGGATTTGGAAAAGGCGTATGACAGGGTGGATAGGGGGGCAATGTGGCAGATGTTGCAAGTGTATGGTGTAGGAGGTAGGTTACTGAAAGCAGTGAAGAGTTTTTACGAGGATAGTGAGGCTCAAGTTAGAGTATGTAGGAAAGAGGGAAATTATTTCCCAGTAAAAGTAGGCCTTAGACAAGGATGTGTGATGTCACCGTGGTTGTTTAATATATTTATAGATGGGGTTGTAAGAGAAGTAAATGCGAGGGTCTTGACAAGAGGCGTGGAGTTAAAAGATAAAGAATCACACACAAAGTGGGAGTTGTCACAGCTGCTCTTTGCTGATGACACTGTGCTCTTGGGAGATTCTGAAGAGAAGTTGCAGAGATTGGTGGATGAATTTGGTAGGGTGTGCAAAAGAAGAAAATTAAAGGTGAATACAGGAAAGAGTAAGGTTATGAGGATAACAAAAAGATTAGGTGATGAAAGATTGAATATCAGATTGGAGGGAGAGAGTATGGAGGAGGTGAATGTATTCAGATATTTGGGAGTGGACGTGTCAGCGGATGGGTCTATGAAAGATGAGGTGAATCATAGAATTGATGAGGGAAAAAGAGTGAGTGGTGCACTTAGGAGTCTGTGGAGACAAAGAACTTTGTCCTTGGAGGCAAAGAGGGGAATGTATGAGAGTATAGTTTTACCAACGCTCTTATATGGGTGTGAAGCATGGGTGATGAATGTTGCAGCGAGGAGAAGGCTGGAGGCAGTGGAGATGTCATGTCTGAGGGCAATGTGTGGTGTGAATATAATGCAGAGAATTCGTAGTTTGGAAGTTAGGAGGAGGTGCGGGATTACCAAAACTGTTGTCCAGAGGGCTGAGGAAGGGTTGTTGAGGTGGTTCGGACATGTAGAGAGAATGGAGCGAAACAGAATGACTTCAAGAGTGTATCAGTCTGTAGTGGAAGGAAGGCGGGGTAGGGGTCGGCCTAGGAAAGGTTGGAGAGAGGGGGTAAAGGAGGTTTTGTGTGCGAGGGGCTTGGACTTCCAGCAGGTATGCGTGAGCGTGTTTGATAGGAGTGAATGGAGACAAATGGTTTTTAATACTTGACGTGCTGTTGGAGTGTGAGCAAAGTAACATTTATGAAGGGGTTCAGGGAAACCGGCAGGCCGGACTTGAGTCCTGGAGATGGGAAGTACAGTGCCTGCACTCTGAAGGAGGGGTGTTAATGTTGCAGTTTAAAAACTGTAGTGTAAAGCACCCTTCTGGCAAGACAGTGATGGAGTGAATGATGGTGAAAGTTTTTCTTTTTCGGGCCACCCTGCCTTGGTGGGAATCGGCCAGTGTGATAATAAAAAAAAAATATATATATATATATATATATATATATATATATATATATATATATATATATATATATATACAACTTTCTCAACTTTTTGAAAATCAATTATATGGTTAAAATCTCTCACATGAATAAATAGAGCATTGGAATCTTGTCCAGTTCTAATGCTTGTTTATTCTTAAAGATTCGCCGGTACTCTCCCGGCCCGGGCCTTTCCAATTGGTGGCCCAGGTCTTTTCCAATTGGTGGCCCGGCCTTGTCTCCCTCTTTAGAGAGTGTCTGAGACCTAAGTCTCCCATGGTAGTAGACACAAGTACCTCCTCATGTTTGGGACCAACTGTGTCCTCTGGTCTGCAATCCCCGCCCCAAAGGAGCTAATGGGAATGACAGGTTTGTGAGCTGTAAGCTCGGGCTCAAGCACCTGCCCTACCCTAGAAGGGTTAGGCATGGTGTCGATCGTTCTAATGCTATATTTATGTTGTTTTAATCTTAGTTCGAGACTTTTACCAGTTTGACCATAATAAACTTTATCACATATTTTACAAGGAATCTTATAGACACATCCGTCATCATTTTGTGGGGAATTCTTTATCAAAAGTTATTTTTTACTGTATCAAGATTTTTAAATACAACTTTGATATTAAAAGTCTTAAGAAGAGAAGGCATATTAACCAAGTTTTGATGGTAAGGGAGAACCAACATATTTTGAGCTGAAAAGTGTCGATTGTCCCTTTTTGGATTGTAAAAAGTATTTCTAGTAATTTTTAAACATTTATCAATTACGTTTCTTGCGCATTTCAGATCATTAGCTATTTCATAAATTTTTGATATTTCTTCATCTATGAACTCTGGACTACAAATTCATAAAGCTCTCAAAAAATTGATGAGAAAACAAACAGTTTAACTCTATCTTGATGTGAAGAATAATAGTGTATAAAGGAACAGTTATTTGTAGGTTTTATGTAAATTTTAAAGTCAATATCCTTAATAAATAAAACATCTAGGAAGGGTAATGAGTTGTTTTCTTCGAACTCAACAGTAAAGTTTATAGACTGGGCTAAGCTATTTAATTTAACATCTGATCAGTAAACCAATAATCTGTCCCGGTGTATGATATGAATCTTCATATCTTCTCCAGTCTTCCGTCTTGTAGGTATAATAATGAATACAAGAACAGCTAGAATGGCTCTTGAGTTCCACCTCACATTGCTGATGCTTGGAAATTTCTGAAAAATAATCAAAGGAAAGTTCCATTTTCCTTCAAAGATTCTAAACACTTTTCTGGCCGACGATGCAACATCTCCCGAATGAAAAGCAGGGGTGTCAATATCACATTAAGAGACCATACAATAAGTGACAGGGGCCCGAGACTGTTCAACTGCCTCCCAGCATACATAAGGGGGATTACCAATAGACCCCTGGCAGTCTTCAAGCTGGCACTGGACAAGCAACTAAAGTCGGTACCTGACCAGCCGGGCTCTGGCTCGTACGTAGCTTTGCGTGAAGCCAGCAGTAACAGCCTGGTTGATCAGGCTCTGATCCACCAGGAGGCCTGGTCACAGATCGGGCAGCGGGTAAGGCAGCCGGGATTGATGGGATAAAGATAGAAATGTTAAAAGCAGGTGGGGATATAGTTTTGGAGTGGTTGGTGCAATTATTTAATAAATGTATGGAAGAGGGTAAGGTACCTAGGGATTGGCAGAGAGCATGCATAGTTCCTTTGTATAAAGGCAAAGGGGATAAAAGAGAGTGCAAAAATTATAGGGGGATAAGTCTGCTGAGTATACCTGGTAAAGTGTATGGTAGAGTTATTATTGAAAGAATTAAGAGTAAGACGGAGAATAGGATAGCAGATGAACAAGGAGGCTTTAGGAAAGGTAGGGGGTGTGTGGACCAGGTGTTTACAGTGAAACATATAAGTGAACAGTATTTAGATAAGGCTAAAGAGGTCTTTGTGGCATTTATGGATTTGGAAAAGGCGTATGACAGGGTGGATAGGGGGGCAATGTGGCAGATGTTGCAAGTGTATGGTGTAGGAGGTAGGTTACTGAAAGCAGTGAAGAGTTTTTACGAGGATAGTGAGGCTCAAGTTAGAGTATGTAGGAAAGAGGGAAATTATTTCCCAGTAAAAGTAGGCCTTAGACAAGGATGTGTGATGTCACCGTGGTTGTTTAATATATTTATAGATGGGGTTGTAAGAGAAGTAAATGCGAGGGTCTTGACAAGAGGCGTGGAGTTAAAAGATAAAGAATCACACACAAAGTGGGAGTTGTCACAGCTGCTCTTTGCTGATGACACTGTGCTCTTGGGAGATTCTGAAGAGAAGTTGCAGAGATTGGTGGATGAATTTGGTAGGGTGTGCAAAAGAAGAAAATTAAAGGTGAATACAGGAAAGAGTAAGGTTATGAGGATAACAAAAAGATTAGGTGATGAAAGATTGAATATCAGATTGGAGGGAGAGAGTATGGAGGAGGTGAATGTATTCAGATATTTGGGAGTGGACGTGTCAGCGGATGGGTCTATGAAAGATGAGGTGAATCATAGAATTGATGAGGGAAAAAGAGTGAGTGGTGCACTTAGGAGTCTGTGGAGACAAAGAACTTTGTCCTTGGAGGCAAAGAGGGGAATGTATGAGAGTATAGTTTTACCAACGCTCTTATATGGGTGTGAAGCATGGGTGATGAATGTTGCAGCGAGGAGAAGGCTGGAGGCAGTGGAGATGTCATGTCTGAGGGCAATGTGTGGTGTGAATATAATGCAGAGAATTCGTAGTTTGGAAGTTAGGAGGAGGTGCGGGATTACCAAAACTGTTGTCCAGAGGGCTGAGGAAGGGTTGTTGAGGTGGTTCGGACATGTAGAGAGAATGGAGCGAAACAGAATGACTTCAAGAGTGTATCAGTCTGTAGTGGAAGGAAGGCGGGGTAGGGGTCGGCCTAGGAAAGGTTGGAGAGAGGGGGTAAAGGAGGTTTTGTGTGCGAGGGGCTTGGACTTCCAGCAGGTATGCGTGAGCGTGTTTGATAGGAGTGAATGGAGACAAATGGTTTTTAATACTTGACGTGCTGTTGGAGTGTGAGCAAAGTAACATTTATGAAGGGGTTCAGGGAAACCGGCAGGCCGGACTTGAGTCCTGGAGATGGGAAGTACAGTGCCTGCACTCTGAAGGAGGGGTGTTAATGTTGCAGTTTAAAAACTGTAGTGTAAAGCACCCTTCTGGCAAGACAGTGATGGAGTGAATGATGGTGAAAGTTTTTCTTTTTCGGGCCACCCTGCCTTGGTGGGAATCGGCCAGTGTGATAATAAAAAAATAATATATATATATATATATATATATATATATATATATATATATATATATATATATATATATATATATATATATATATATATATATATATATATATATATATATATATATATATATATATATATATATATATATATATATATATTATTAAATTCTTCCCAAATTCTATTAATTATAAATGGATCTAATTTATTTGAACCATAGGAAATATTCTTATTATTGTCAAAACTGCTTTTTTATGAAACAATATTCAATTATATTCCTGTCGACCATCCATTTGCTTGATACAACTTTCTCAACTTTTTGAAAATCAATTATATGGTTAAAATCTCTCACATGAATAAATAGAGCATTGGAATCTTGTCCAGTTCTAATGCTTGTTTATTCTTAAAGATTCGCCGGTACTCTCCCGGCCCGGGCCTTTCCAATTGGTGGCCCAGGTCTTTTCCAATTGGTGGCCCGGCCTTGTCTCCCTCTTTAGAGAGTGTCTGAGACCTAAGTCTCCCATGGTAGTAGACACAAGTACCTCCTCATGTTTGGGACCAACTGTGTCCTCTGGTCTGCAATCCCCGCCCCAAAGGAGCTAATGGGAATGACAGGTTTGTGAGCTGTAAGCTCGGGCTCAAGCACCTGCCCTACCCTAGAAGGGTTAGGCATGGTGTCGATCGTTCTAATGCTATATTTATGTTGTTTTAATCTTAGTTCGAGACTTTTACCAGTTTGACCATAATAAACTTTATCACATATTTTACAAGGAATCTTATAGACACATCCGTCATCATTTTGTGGGGAATTCTTTATCAAAAGTTATTTTTTACTGTATCAAGATTTTTAAATACAACTTTGATATTAAAAGTCTTAAGAAGAGAAGGCATATTAACCAAGTTTTGATGGTAAGGGAGAACCAACATATTTTGAGCTGAAAAGTGTCGATTGTCCCTTTTTGGATTGTAAAAAGTATTTCTAGTAATTTTTAAACATTTATCAATTACGTTTCTTGCGTATTTCAGATCATTAGCTATTTCATAAATTTTTGATATTTCTTCATCTATGAACTCTGGACTACAAATTCATAAAGCTCTCAAAAAATTGATGAGAAAACAAACAGTTTAACTCTATCTTGATGTGAAGAATAATAGTGTATAAGACTGTTCAACTGCCTCCCAGCATACATAAGGGGGATTACCAATAGACCCCTGGCAGTCTTCAAGCAGATATATATATATATATATATATATATATATATATATATATATATATATATATATATATATATATATATATATATATATATATATATATATATATGCAAAACAACCACTCTGAAAGAATAGAGAAATTCTAAGCGCTTTCGTGACTACTCACATTATCAAGGAACTATGAAAGTAAAGCATCCAAGGAAGCTATATAAGGGGTCTGGCCAGCACCTCACTATCAGATCCCACAACGGTTAAACACCTGACGCGCGCCGACCCAACTTGGATAGGTCCTTTGCACAACTCACCAACAAACTATTCTACCCAAGAAAATTTAAAAATTATTATTTGTCCAGTGTATTATTAAATTCTTCCCAAATTCTATTAATTATAAATGGATCTAATTTATATAAACCAAAGGAAATATTCATATTATTGTCAAAACTGCTTTTTATGAAACAAGATTCAATTATATTCCTGTCGACCATGGACTTGCTTGATACTACTTTCTCAACTTTTTGAAAATCAATTGGATGGTTAAAATCTCTTACATGAATAAATAGAGCATTGGAATCTTGTCCAGTTCTAATGCTATATTTATGTTGTTTTAATCTTAGTTCGAGATTTTTACCAGTTTGACCGTAATAAACTTTATCGCAAATTTTACAAGGAATCTTATAGACACATCCATCAGCATTTTGGGGGGAATTCTTTATCAAAAGTTTTTTTACTGTATCAAGATTTTTGAATACAACTTTAATATTAAAAGTCTTAAGAAGAGAAGGCATATCAACCAAGTTTTCATGGTAAGGGAGAACCAACATATTTTTAGTTGAATAAGGCTGGTTGTCCCTTTTTGGATTGTAAAAAGTATTTCTAGCAACTTTAAAAGATTTATCAATTACATTTCTTGGGTATTTTAAATCATTACCTATTTCATAAATTTTGGATATTTCCTCATCTATGAACTCAGGACTACAAATTCGTAAAGCTCTCAAAAACATTGATGAGAAAACAGACAGTTTGACTCTATCTTGATGCGAGGAATAATAGTGGACATAGGAACAGTTATTTGTAGGTTTTCTGTAAATTTTAAATTTGAATTCATTATTACCCTTAATAATTAAAACATCTAGAAAAGGCAATGAGTTATTTTCTTCAAACTCAACAGTAAAGTTTATAGAATGGGCTAAGTAAGCTAAATGGTCAGTATGTCTATGATATTTTGTGTCTTATGCCCAAAAATGTAGATATACACCATTTCCTTGGAAAATTAAATAGCTTAGCCCATTCTATAAACTTTACTGTTGAGTTTGAAGAAAATAACTCATTGCCTTTTCTAGATGTTTTAATTATTAAGGGTAATAATGAATTCAAATTTAAAATTTACAGAAAACCTACAAATAACTGTTCCTATGTCCACTATTATTCCTCGCATCAAGATAGAGTCAAACTGTCTGTTTTCTCATCAATGTTTTTGAGAGCTTTACGAATTTGTAGTCCTGAGTTCATAGATGAGGAAATATCCAAAATTTATGAAATAGGTAATGATTTAAAATACCCAAGAAATGTAATTGATAAATCTTTTAAAGTTGCTAGAAATACTTTTTACAATCCAAAAAGGGACAACCAGCCTTATTCAACTAAAAATATGTTGGTTCTCCCTTACCATGAAAACTTGGTTGATATGCCTTCTCTTCTTAAGACTTTTAATATTAAAGTTGTATTCAAAAATCTTGATACAGTAAAAAAACTTTTGATAAAGAATTCCCCCCAAAATGCTGATGGATGTGTCTATAAGATTCCTTGTAAAATTTGCGATAAAGTTTATTACGGTCAAACTGGTAAAAATCTCGAACTAAGATTAAAACAACATAAATATAGCATTAGAACTGGACAAGATTCCAATGCTCTATTTATTCATGTAAGAGATTTTAACCATCCAATTGATTTTCAAAAAGTTGAGAAAGTAGTATCAAGCAAGTCCATGGTCGACAGGAATATAATTGAATCTTGTTTCATAAAAAGCAGTTTTGACAATAATATGAATATTTCCTTTGGTTTATATAAATTAGATCCATTTATAATTAATAGAATTTGGGAAGAATTTAATAATACACTGGACAAATAATAATTTTTAAATTTTCTTGGGTAGAATAGTTTGGGGGTGAGTTGTGCAAAGGACCTATCCAAGTTGGGTCGGCGCGCGTCAGGTGTTTAACCGTTGTGGGATCTGATAGTGAGGTGCTGGCCAGACCCCTTATATAGCTTCCTTGGATGCTTTACTTTCATAGTTCCTTGATAATGTGAGTAGTCACGAAAGCGCTTGGAATTTCTCTATTCTTTCAGAGTGGTTGTTTTGCATATTCTGAAATCACCTGTTTACTGTGATCTTATTGCATATATATATATATATATATATATATATATATATATATATATATATATATATACCAGGATTCTTCGGTATTGGGTGTTGTCTTCTGTGGCGATAAGTCTTGAGTTTCTGTAGTTTATCAAGTGGTTGTGTGAATTACGGTGTTGTACGCATGCATTCCTTGTGTCGTCAGACCTGCTTGCGTATTGGTGTTCTGAAATACGTGTTTGGAGGTCCCTTGATGTTTCGCCCACGTATAACTTGTTGCAGTCATTACAAGGGATTATGTATACCCCTGCAGAGGATGGAGGCTTGTCCTGCCTACTACTGGTGATGTCCTTGATGGTCGTGGTTGTGGAGGTAGATACTTGGAATGATGTTTTGGCAAAGATGTTGGAAACATGTTTGGCAGCATTCTTCACCTGACCTCAGCCGGACTATAAATACTCGCTTTCCTTCCACCCCAGGTAGTTCTGTTTGTGACTTGAAAAAGCCCACTGTGTGGGCGAAACGTAGTCAATAAAGGATCACATTATACTGCATTTGTGTTTATATTGCCATTGTGTCGGTATTTTATACCATTTATTTCCATGGTCATTTACGTGCTGCTACAACTACCCGATAATTATAGTCGACCTTTTCTTTGAGGGTTTAATACTTTGGTTATTAAGTCTATATATAATGGATAAGTATTAAGTGTATATACAATGGATAAGTATTAAGTCTGTATACTTTGGTTAACTATTAAGAGTGTATAACTGGGTTAACTTCACTTTCCCTCAAGCACTGGCCATCAATATGGAACAAAATTCGTGTGTATTCATAAGAACATAAGAACGAAGGAACACTGCAGAAGGCCTACTGGCCCATGCGAGGCAGGTCCAAGTCTCCTACCGGCTTAAGCCAATGCACCCAACCTAGTCAGGTCAGGTCACATTGACTTAAGGGAGGAACACGGCAACCGACCTGGTAGCACAAGCTATCAGGTCCAACTCACACCCACCCACATCCACTCATGTATTTATCCAACCTATTTTTAAAGCTACACAACGTTCTGGCCTCTATAACGGTACTCGGGAGTTTGTTCCACTCATCCACAACTCTATTACCAAACCAGTACTTTCCTATATCCTTCCTGAATCTGAATTTTTCCAACTTAAAACCATTACTGCGAGTCCTGTCTAGGCTAGATATTTTCAGCACACTATTTACATCCCCTTTATTTATTCCTGTCTTCCATTTATACACCTCAATCATATCCCCCTAATTCTATGTCGTTCTAGAGAGTGCAGATTCAGGGCCCTTAGTCTATCCTAGGGAAGGTTTCTGATTCATGGGATCAATTTGTCATCCTCCTTTGTGGTATAAACCTTGGTAATAAATACCGACAAGTTGGTTTAGAAAGACACGTAAGCAAACACTATAACATATTTATTAGAAAACGTTTCGGTCCCAGGACCGAAACGTTTTCTAATAAATATGTTATAGTGTTTGCTTACGTGTCTTTCTAAACCATCCTCCTTTGTACATTTTCCAGAGAATTTATATCCATTCTGTAATACGGTGACCAAAACTGTGCAGCATAATCTAAATGAGGCCTAACCAAGGATATATAGAGTTGAAGAACAACCTGAGGACTCCTATTATTTATGCTTCTTGATATGAAGTCAAGGATTCTATTAGCTTTATTGCGAACACTTATGCACTGTTGTCTTGGTTTCAGATTACTGCTAACCAGAACTCCTAAATCTTTTTCGCAATCCGTAATATTAAGACCTACATTATTTAGTTTACATGTGGCATGGTTATTGCCCTGTCCAACATTTAGAACTTTGCATTTGTATATATTAAACTGCATCTGCCACTTCTCCGACCACTGCATCAGTCTATTCAAATCTTCCTGGAGTGCTTTAATGTCCTCGTCAGAATGAATTCGACGGCCTATTTTGGTGTCATCGGCAAACTTGCTGATGTCGCTCTTTATGCCTTCATCTATGTCGTTTATGTAGATTGTGAACAGCAGGGGGCCCAACACTGACCCCTGTGGAACACCGCTTGTGACGCTTCCCCAATCTGATTTATCCCCATTTATGCAAACTCTCTGCTGCCTATTTGTCAACCATGCCTCCATCCAGTAAAAAATTTCTCCTCCTATTCCATGTGCCTTAATTTTCCTGAATAGTCTCTGATGTGGGACCCTGTCAAAAGCCTTACTGAAGTCCATATACACAATATCATATTCATTACCATGATCCACCTCCTCAAATACCTTAGTGAAAAAAGTTAATAAATTCGTAAGGCAGGAACGCCCCTTTGTAAAACCATGCTGAGATTCGTTGATTAATTTATGCTTTTCAAGGTGGTTACGAACTGCCTCGGCAATTATTGATTCCATAAATTTTCCCACTATGGAGGTTAGGCTTATTGGTCTATAGTTCGAAGCTAAGGACCTGTCACTTGCTTTGAAAATAGGTATCACATTTGCCATTTTCCACCTATCTGGCACCATGCCAGTTTGTAGTGATATGTTGAAAAGATTAGCCAATGGTTTGCTAAGCTCCTCTTTACATTCCTTTAGAACCCTTGCATACAGTTCATCAGGGCCTGGGGATTTGTTAGGTTTTAATTTATCTATTTGCCTAAGGACTATGTCACTTTTGACCCTAATCGTGCACAGTTTATTATCGTCTTGTTCTACATAATTTATCATTTCTGGAATAACGCTGGTATCCTCCTGTGTAAAAACTGAGAGGAAGCATGTGTTAAAAATTCTACACATTTCCTTATCACTGTCAGTGAGCTGACCCGAGGAACTTTTGAGTGGGCCTATCTTGTCCCTGATCTTACTTCTGTATACTTGAAAGAATCCTTTTGGGTTAGTCTTCGATTCTCTTGCAACTTTAACCTCATAATCTTTTTTTGCTTTTCCAATTTGTGAAGGCTTACTCAGCCCTGTAACAACTTCAGACAGTATTACCCAGGCTGGCTCCTCCTCAGGAAAATTAGTGAATAGAAAAAGAAATAATAACAGACAAACATAAACACTTTATTATGTAGAAAATATAAAATGTAAAACACTTAAATATGAAATATTAATCCTACATTAAAGAAAATGAAAAATTAAAAATATAAATGATAACTGAATTCAACGCTAATTTAAAACTTGGGTGTCTGGTGTTGGTGACACTGCTTGTTGAAATCGTAGCCGTTGCTGATGTGGGGGGGGGGTCGCAGGTGTTGGTGACCACCACTGGCTAGTTCTTCACAGAGAATCGCCGTGATTATTATCCCGATGACAGGAAAGCAGGTTCTTTACTGCTGCAATGATGTGGGGTTACGTCCTGGAATTTCATACAGGTGCACAGGTAGTTCAATACGAAATGGGGAAGTCTCTGGACGGTAGTCCTTCTCCATCCGTTCTTCTCGTTGATTGACAGGTGACCCTCACTGTCATCCAAGCTGAAAAGATAGACAGGTTACCCACTGCTTAAATAATCACTCTCCATGGCAGTGTACAATACTCAAAAGACGTGGTGATTATTACAACAGTCAACCTAGAGCAAGACTAGGTTTATTATTGGTCAAAAGTGAAGCTTTTAACCAATAAATCCACTAGAATACAAGGCACGCATGTACTTACAGTAGTGTTGGGAGATGTGAGTCGAGTGATTTACTGTTTGACCAGAGCCCCACATGTCACCTTTCGAGGGGGGTGGAAGAGGGAGGGGAAGGGATAGCGGGAGCTAGACTGACCCTACGTTAACAAGCAGCCGGCAATCAAACTATCACTTTAGGGGTGGGGGAGAAAAGGCGGGAAAAACGGGAGCGTGACTTACCCTACCTTAACTAGTAGCCGGCAATGAAACTATCACTTTCGAGGAGGGGGAAGAAAGGTGGGAGCTTGACTTACCCTACCTTAACTAGTAGCCGGTAATGAAACTATCGTTACTATATCTCTACTCCTATATATAAGAAGAATAGGCGAGGAAAAAGTTCTAACATGTGGAAGTCGCGTAAGGCAACAAATCTTCTACTGACTGTCACGATTTAACCAGTCAGAGAAATAATTGGATGAACCATTGATATACACAATATGGAACTTAAAAGCCTGTAGTGCCAATGTCCACCTTAAGAGGCGACTGTTGGTTCCCTTAAAAGTTTCTAGGTATATCAAAGGTTTGTGGTCCGTTTCTAAAATGAATTTTTTTTCCAGGAAATAAAATTTAAGTTTGGAGATACCCCACACAAAGGCTAAACATTCCTTTTCTATTGTGTAGTATCTTGTTTCTGCAGGAAGGAGTTTCCGGCTTAGGAAGCATACAGGGAAGGGAGTACCATCATGGTATTGTAGTAACACCGCACCTAAGCCCGTATTGGAGGCATCAGTTATCAAACAAAATGTTTTATTAATATCTGGAATCTTAAGTATAGGGTCTTTCGAAAAGATACTTTTAATCTCATTAAACTTTTCCCGAGCTACGTCGGAAAGTTCAAGAGGTTCCTTCACAGACTTTTTAAGGAAGTCAGATAAGATGCCTGTAAGATCAGTAAGGTTCGGGATAAACTGTGCATAAAAATTTACAGAACCAAGAAAGCTTCGCATGAGCTTCTTGGTTTTGGGGAATTTAAATTCTAATAAAGCTTTGATCTTACTGGGGAGAGGCTGCAGAGAGTTATTAGAAAGTATCAGTCTAAGATATCTAATCTTGTTATACCCAAGGAAGCATTTCTTCGGCTTGGCAGTGAGGCCATGTGAGCGTAACCTACGCAAAACTGATGTTTAAATATGTTCGCCCCACGTAGATGTCATTACGTAAATGTTATCAAAATAGACTGAAACATTTGGCATATTACCCAAGACCTTTCTCATCAGTCTCACGTAGGTAGCACAATCAAACTGGTGAGCTCGTATAAACTTTCTATATTAAGCTGGAACATTGCATCACTTAGAAAAAGACTTCCTGACTTTCTGACCTTCATCATAAAGTAACCACCGAACCCATTGATGTTGTGTGTCTACAAGAGTGCAGAGTCCCTGAAAAATCCCAACCCCCTAAATTACCATCATTTGTTGCATATAACCTCAAATCTACTAACTCTTGTGTTCTATATATTAAAAAATCACTTCCCCATCAACTTCTTGCACACAAGAAAACAGAGGGGCTACAATATCACGGTGTTAGGATTTATATAGGGAACTCTGCTCTCAACATATTTAACTTGTATGCTCCTGCTGATAAATTTAATTACTTGGAGCTCCCAACTTGTGCTCATTCTGAGCCTACTCTTATTATTGGCGATTACAATGCGAGACACAAAAGCATTGGAAACTCACAGTTTGGTAATCGTAATGGCAATCAACTGTTGTCACTCTTAAACAGTCATGATAATGTCCAAATTGTAGGTGACCTTGAACCCACACATATCTATGGAGGCGTCCTTGATCTGTGCCTGGGCTTCAACATTACTTCTGCCAGCTGTGAGTCTTCCATTGTAACAGATATAGCGTCTGATCATTTCCCTAGGCTAACCTCACTAGATATTGGTAATACTATCCTTCCTGGTGGGATATTCAAACGGAAACGTTTTAATGTTCCCACTGATCAGCATGATGACTTTGTTGCACATGTGACTGACTGGTATAATTCCTATGAGTGTTCCTCTGTAGAGACCTTTAACAATGATCTTGTGAGCAGTATTCAGAACTACTTAGAGCCGCCACTGCAACCTCTTGGTACTCTAAACCCAACAAACTTCCATAATAATCATACCTCCTTCAAAAACCATACTTATTACAATGATTCTAAACTTCGTACACTGAAACGTACTGCTCGCAGACTAGGCCTAGCCTATAGAAAACATCGTACCCCTGGAATGCTGAGGCTCTTCCAAACTGCCCTTGCTGCTGCCAGAGAGCGTATGACAGAGCTGCGGCAAACCGACTGGGAAAAATTTGTCAACGGTCTTAATGCTCACACCCCACTTAGCCGGGCATGGAGGGACATAAATAGAATTAAGGGTAACAGAACTGGGCAGATCGCGCACCCTCATCCCTTACATAGGGCGAATGAGTTAGTCAGTGCTTGGGCTGCTACATCTAGCTATGACAATCTTCCCAGTACCACACAGGCAAAATTAAATGACAAATATGATGCAAGGGAGAGACTTGTTTGCTTTATGCTCAGCAAGGCAGATGATTGCAACATTCCTTTCACTAATTATGAACTTGATGCAGCACTAACTAAGGGCAACTCCACGTCGCCTGGTGAGGATGGTATTACTTACAACATACTCAGATTGCTGTGTCGAGTACCAGGTAATCCATTACTTGAATTATATAACATGAGCTATGTAACTGGGGAGCTCCCTCAATCTTGGACCAACAGCCTCATCATTCCAATTCCTAAGCCCAATCAACAAAATGCATTTCGCCCAATATCTCTTACTAGCTGCTTGTGTAAAACATTTGAGAGAATGATTCTTAATCGTCTCATGTACAGAATCAAACAATTTTTGTCTCCCCGGTTACATGGTTTCATGCATGGAAGGAGCGTGCATCATTGCATAGCCACCTTTCTCACCCTGCACACTGACAGCTCCTACACTACCTTCCTTGACCTTAAATCCGCTTTCGATGTAGCCAACCGACATGTAATCATTAGTGAACTTGCCAGAATGGATGTTGGAGGATGGCTTCTCCGCTGGATTAAAGGCTACCTGTCCAACAGAAAATCGTCTGTGTTGTTCCAGGGACATAGAAGTGTAACTAAAGACTTTGAATTAGGAACCCCACAGGGAGGTGTGCTCAGTCCCACACTGTTCAATATTCTAATTAATGCATTACTTAATGCTATGCCTAGTCAGCCCCATCATTATGTGATTAGTTTTGCTGATGATATAATGATTCACACCACCGGATTCTCCAACACCCAAAACATTCTTAATCATGTACTAGCCTCGTGTCAGGACCTGGGGTTGATAATCTCTACTGATAAAACAAAGATACTCAATAGGCGTCCTCCTCGACAGAGAGGCACAGTTCGTCAGATCCAATTGCATGATGGGTCTCTTCTAGAATATGTAAGCAGATACAGGTATCTAGGCTTTGAGGTTCCACTACTTGGACCTGTTGTAACAAGACTTTGTCGCCAATACAAAGAACGACTAAGAGCACTTAGAGTTGTGGCAGGGCTTCACCCCAGGTATGGTGCTAATGTTAAAATTGTGAAAATGATGTATCTTGCTTATATTAGATCATTGGTTGATTATGCTGCGCCACTACTTGCTCTTGTGTCTGACTGGAAGCTTGGAGGGCTGGAAAAACTGCAGAACGAAGCAATGAGGATCATTTTAGGATGCCCTCGTACTGCCAAAATTTTAAATATGCAAAAAGAACTTGATATTCCAAGCATCAGAGATCGTGTTACTGAAAGAAATATCCTAATTGGGGTTAATATGCTCAGGCAAGCTCATTCAAACCCCTGCACAGAAGCCCTCCAAACTTTCCTCAGCACTGGTGAACACTCCTCCAGATGGATCGAAAAAACTGGAACCGACCTCCGCATGAATCAGATACATGATCTATGTCAAGTAAGGCAACAGCGGCACTTCTCCGCTCCATGGAATATTACCCCATTCCAAACTACCATTCCTCCATTTCCCCCCAAACTACTTCTTAAATCACAACCAAAACTTCGCCTTGAAGCCAAACATGAGGCCTTAAGCTGTATTGATAACTTAGTCACACAGCACACACTCTCGCAAATTATTTACGTTGATGGTTCTGTTCACCAATCCACTGGTGCAGCTGGTAGTGCTGCTGTTGTCGTACAGAGTGATGGCTCTCTTAAAGAAATTGGAGCACGCATCAATAATTGGGCCTCTACCCTTCAGACAGAACTGTTTGCCATACTCCTTGCACTGAAATGCATCTATGTATCAAAGATTGACAGTTTAATTGTAACTGATTCTCTGTCATCCATAAATGCTCTCAACTCATTAAGCATAAATTGTGGCATGCTTGTGTCAGAAGCCAGACACAGGTATGGTAGGATTGTGGACAGTGGAGTCAGAGTGCACATGCTGTGGATTCCATCTCACATTGGTCTTCAGATGCATGATAGAACTGATAAATTGGCTAAGCTGTATGCTTTCAAAGAGGGAGTAGATTACAATCTTGGCTTGTCAGGTAGTAGTTTGAGAACAATAATACGAAAAGAACTTCAACTGAATTTTATGGACTTAAGGCTCAGGGAGATTGACACCAGTGAGTCCATCTATCATCATTCTATCATGCAGGAGGAGCCACATGTCTATGGTGCATCCAACAAAATAAGCAGACTCTTGGATGTCACTACCGCCCGGCTCCGGCTGGGTTACAAGTATCTTTGGCAGGTTAAATCACCACCACCAGATGTAGACCAAACGAAATGTAAACTTTGCCAGATGGATTATTGTCACACCCTGCGTCATTATGTACTGGAGTGCGATAAAATTAATGAATTTAGAAACAACTCACTCAGAAGTGTTCAAGAAATGGCAAAGTATTTTATCCACAGTGGTATATTACAGACCATTCTGGAGAAATACCCTGACTTTGCTAGCTGTAAATAAAGCATTACCACATGTGTGCATGTGTGTGTGTGTGTGTGTGTGTGTGTGTGTGTGTGTGTGTGTGTGTGTGTGTGTGTGAGTGTGTGTGTGTGTGTGTGTGTGTGTGTGTGTGTGTGTGTGTGCACTCACCTAGTTGAGATTGCAGGGGTCGAGTCCAAGCACCTGTGTGTGTGTGTGTGTGTGTGTGTATGAGTGTGTGTGTGTGTGTGTGTGTGTGTGTGTGAGTGTGTGTGTTTGTGTTTGTGTATGTGTGTGTGTGTGTGTGTGTGTGTGTGTGTGTGTGTGTTTATGTGTGTGTGTGTATAAATTTGAATGTGTGTGTGTGTGTGTGTGTGAGAGAGAGAGAGAGACTCAGCAATCAACATTTGCACCAATAACTCACTACAGTTGTGACCGGGTGTGGAAGTGTGAATTGCTCATTACTCTAAAATTTGTTCATGATTGCAGCCATGTATAAACGTAAGTAACCATTCTTACAGTATTCATTACCTTTGTAACTTGTGAGTTCATTACCTTTGTAACTTGTGAGTTCATTACCTTGTACCTAGTTCAGCCATCAAAACTTTGGAGCCCGGTCCCTGGACCCATTGTGTACCTCTGTAATCTGTAAATACCTTTGTAACTTGTCATGATTGTGACTAGACCTACCTGGAGTTCATTACCTTTGTAAATTGTGAGTTCATTACCTTTGTAAATTGTGAATTCATTACCTCTGTAACTTGCTCAGCTATCAAAACTTTGAGGCCCAGTCCCTGGACCCATTATGTACCTCTGTAATCTTTTGACTACCGCCCACAGGATGGGTATGGGGTGCATAATAAACATATTAAACAAAAACTCCCAGAAGTTGGTATAGATGATGCATTAAGTAGGATGTGAATTGTGTCCCACGGTCAGACAAAATTTCTCTAGGGATGCCCACTCTGGAGAAGATGGACAAAAGGGCTTCAGCCACCTCTGTAGTAGTTATGGTTTTTAAGGGAACGGCTTCAGGGAAGCTCGAAGCATAATCAACTAACGTTAATATATATGTCCCCCAGATGAAAGTGGAGATAAAGGACCAACGATGTCAATAGCTACTCTTTCAAACGGTACCGTAAAGATTGGCATTTTGACTATAGGTACTTGCCTGGTACCTCGGGAGGATGACAGTTGGCAAACTTTACACGATCTACAATAGGTAGTGACATCTGAGGACATTTTTGGCTAAAAATAGGTTTCCCTAATTTTATTTAAGGTTTTACGATGCGAGAAATGCCCGGCCACTGGCAGGTCATGAGCCATTTTAAGAACAGTCTCTCTGCATTGACTTGGAACAACTAAGATGGAATAGTCTATCTCATCTGAATTTAATTTGAATACTGACTTGTACAAGATACATTTTTTACATTCAAATTTATATGAAAAGTTTTTCCTTTGGATAACTTGATTTTGTTTAGCGGCATTACGTCAATTCTGAAGAGAAGGGCAATTACGTTGTAAATTGACAAAGGAGTCCTTCGATATGTCTAAAGGCTTAAAGTCAGGGAAAATCAAAGGATGGACAGTAGGAGAAACCTGGGCTTTGGTCTGAGCCCTAGTCAAGACATTTATGGTATCGGAGGTGATATCTTCACTTTCATCTAATAAGTGAACCGGTGATCCTACTACCTCGCTTTCGAGAGTAGCATCACTGGTTTTTAATCCCACCTGAATCTCACGAGACATTGTCTCATATGAACTTTCGAGGGACTTCTCTGATTCTACAGGAAGAGGATCTGAAAAGTCTATGTCCACCTTTGGTGATGAAAGGTCAACCTCAGAAGGAAGAATTGCACCTTTTACATTACCTATTAGTACGGAGCAAGAAGTGATGGGAGCTAGTACGGCTTCAGACCAACCTGTGAACCATTTAGACCTAATGTAACAACGGATGGTAGGAAAAGTGTCCGTACGGCCCAAGTAGTCTGAAAGTATAGCAGAGGAATGAGTTTCTTTAAGATTAGGGAACAGCTTATCAGAAATGACTATACATGTGCATCCAGTGTCTCGTAAAATGGTAGATACATTAAGTCCATTAACTGTTCCTGAACAGAAGGGTGCTTGGTCATTACAGTCTTTAAAACATCTTCCAACTTTTTGGACCTTCTTAGAAGAACAATCTGGACGTTTATGTCCCTTAACACCACACAAATGACAAACAGGAATAAAAGAAGTCATTTTACTTTCCACTACAGGCTTTGATTTCTTAAGGTCTGATGAACCCTTGCCCTTAGGGTTCGATCCCTTTAGGTCTTTATAGGAATTGTGAGCCACAGCATACAGGTCAGCAGCCTCAGCAACTTCCTCAGCTTTAATCAGATTACATTCTCTAATGAATGTTCGTATCTGGTGAGGAAGAGCTGTCAGGAACTGGTCAGCAACCATGAAGTCTCTAAGAGATTCATAACTGTGATCAATTCCTGAACTCTCTATCCAGAAGTCGAACAAACGAAAGAGTGTTACCTGTAACTGCTGAAAGTTCTGGCCAGGCTGTAAGGTGGCATACCTGAAATCTTTCCTGTAAGAATTAGTGGTTTTTTGATATGCTTTGAGGATTGCCTTCTTCAGTAGGTTATAATTACATATAATATCCTGCGACAGAGTTGCATAGATATTCAAAGCTGTACCAGAAAATAACATTCCTAACCTGGTAGCCCAGGTGTCAGCAGGCCATTTACAGAGGGTAGCAGTATTTTCAAACCTGATAATGTATGAAGTTATGTCTTCCCCCTCTGTGAAGGGAGGTAAATTAGGTGTTGGAATATGTGCACTAGCTGCATGATGTTCAATTACTCCTTCCTCTAATTGTTGTGTAAGAGTTAACTTTTTATTCTCTAATTCAAGGTGAGCTTTTTCGAGCTCGCGATCCTTTTCTCTCTCTATTAACTCAAGCTCTCTAGCTTTTTCATCACGTTCTCTAGCTTTTTCCTCACGTTCTCTAGCTTTTTCCTCAACTTCTCTATCCTTTGCTCTTTCCTCAAGTTCTCTTATTTTAGCCTGTTCCTCACGTATTTTAGCCTGTTCCTCACGTACTCTAGCTCTTTATTCATGATCAAGTCTATCACGCTCCTTTTTGTCTTCTATTTCTCTTTCTAACCGTCTTTCTTGGATTTCTCTCTCAATTCTCTCCCTCTCTTTTTTCTCTTCTCTTTCCCTTTCTAACTGTCTCTCTTCTCTCTCAATTCTCTCTCTTTCAAGTCTTTCCTGGATCTTAGCACTAATGAAAGATTCTAAATTTTTCCCTGTTATTCCTAACTTAGTTCCAGCGTTCATCCAAAACTGGTATTCCTCCATACTTGCAAGAATAACTTAAATTATCAGGGGAAATGAAACGGGTATTAAAGAAAACAGAGGGTTCAATTCCTGCTCCGCTCAAACTGTAAATAAACCAGAGGGCTCGATCCCTACTTCAATTAAACAATATGTATTAATTAAAATGAAGGGTTCTATGCCGGCTCCGAGCAAACAGTAAGTAGAATGGGGTCACTTGACCATCCAATCTTCTCACCAACAAATCAAGAGTGTCCTATGACAGTTCCCTTGATATAATAAAGAGCTCAATGAAACAAATTGTCACTGGAAAATCTCGGGTCCCTAGAGTCTAATCCTCCAAAGTGTTTCAAGCTCACACAAAAATAGATGGCAGAATTAACTAGTATTCCTGTCTTGACTTGACTTACAATAAATTGAGACTATAACAATCACCAAATCCTTTAAATACCTGTACTGTAGCCCTACCATAGAGAATGATTACTCATGGCTGGTGGTAACCATCTGTGGTATGCGGCATTGAAGTTCCAATGGTAGATTCGAGATGGAGTTGAATCTTGAGTCAGTAGAGTTGATCCTGGCAAGGTCGCCACTTGTGAAGGCTTACTCAGCCCTGTAACAACTTCAGACAGTATTACCAAGGCTGGCTCCTCCTCAGGAAAACTAATGAATAGAAAAAGAAATAATAACAAACATGAACACTTTATTATACAGAAAATATAAAATATAAAACACTTATATATGAAATGTTAATACTACATTAAAGAAAATGAAAAATGAAAAATATAAATGATAACTGAATTCAACGCTAATATAAAACTTGGGTGTCTGGTGTTGGTGACACTGTGTGTTGTTGAAATCGTAGCCGTTGCCGATGATGGGGGGGGGTCGCAGGTGTTGGTTACAACCCACTGGCTAGTTCTTCACAGTATAGCCGTGAGTATTATATCCCGATGACAGGAAAGCAGGTTCTTTACCGGGGTTACGTCCTGCAATTTCATACAGGTGCACAGGTAATTAAATCCAAAATGGGGAAGTCTCGGGACGTTAGTCCATCTCCATCAGTTCTACTCGTTGATTGGCAGGTGACCCTCTCTGTCATCCAAGCTGGAAAGATAGACAGATTACCCACTGCTTAAGAAATCACTCTCCATGATAAGTACAATACCTAAAAGATGTGGTGATTATTACAACAGTCAACTTAGAGCAAGACTGAAAGGACTAAGTTTATTATTGGTCAAAAGTGAAGCTTTTAACCAATAAATCCACTAGAATACAAGGCAGGCATGTACTTACAGTAGTGTTGGGAGCTGTGAGTCGAGTGATTTACTGTTTGACCAGAGCCCCACACGTCACCTTTAGAAAGGGGGGGGGGAAGAGGGAGGGGAAGAGATAGTGGGAGCTAGACTGACCCTACGTTAACAAGCAGCCGGCAATCAAACTGTCACTTTAAAGGTGGGGGAGAAAAGGCGGGAAAAACGGGAGCGTGACTTACCCTACCTTAACTAGTAGCCGGTAATGAAACTATCGTTACTATATCTCTACTCCTATCTATTGAACTTTTCCCTCAAACATAATTTGACTGAGCAGCTAGAACTATGCCCTGGAAAGCGTCATATCGGCAACCATCACCACCCACCTGACCCTTGGTCAAGTCATTCCAGTTCAGCCCACCTAAGTAATTTTTCAGTCCTATGAAATCAGCCATGCAAAAGTCAGGGACAGAGACTTGATTGCCATTATTAGGGGAATTCCATGATATATTAAAACTGAGTGATTTGTGATCACTTTCCCCAAGCTCATCATTAACCTCAAGATTATTAATTAGTGTTTCCCTACTGGCAAGAACCAAGTCAAGGAGGTTATTTCCCCTAGTTCGCTCTGTCACAAACTGTTTTAAAAAACAATTCTGGATCGTATCAAGAAAGTCACCTGACTCTAAATTTCCTGTCAAATTGCTCCAGTCAATCTGTCTATAGTTGAAATCTCCCAATAGCACAACATTTTCGTATGTAGATGCCTTAGGAATTTCGTCCCATAGAAGTTTACTGCACTCCCTATCATGATTTGGGGCCATGTAAATCACACCCAAAATTAGTTTTTCTCGGCCCTCGAGAAGCTGAAACCAAACAGATTCAGTGGCTGACGCTTCTAATTTTATATCTTGTCTAACACAACAATTTAAATTGTCTCAGACATACATCGCTTCTCCGCCACCCTTCCTGTTGACCCTGTCAGTGTGGAATAATTTATAGCCTTGTATGTGACATTCAGAGGGCATTTCTCTATCTTTCAGATTGAGCCAGGTCTCTGTTATAGCAATAATATCTATGTTTCCTGCACTTGCAATTAATCTTTGCTCATCTATCTTATTTCTTACACTCTTGCTATTAGTATAGTAAACCTTGAGGGAGCTAGTCCCTTGCTGCCGTCTGCTGTCCCGCTTTGTTTGCTGACCTGATCTATTGTCTTTATTCATAACTTCATGCTGAATGCCTTTTATACATTTACTGTTTCCAACCCTAGTGTTGCAACCTGCTTGTTTCGCACACACACCCATACCTCTATCTTCTATCAGTTTAAAATCATAGGCATTTCACCAATGGCCTTTTCAAATGAGTTTGCAAGTGCTACCACCCCAGCTCCAGAGAGATTATACCCCATCCCTTGCATACATATCATGTTTGCCATAAAAGTTGTTCCAGTTGTCAATGAATGGGATTGCAAGTTCCTTGCAGTATCTGTCTAGCCAGCAATTTACACCAATTGCCCTAGACAACCATTCATTTCCTACTCCCCTTCTAGGCAAGATGCTACATATGATTGGGACCCCTCCCTTAGACTTAATGAAATCTATAGCTGACCTGTACTTATCTAGCAGCTCTTCTCTCCTACCCTTCCCAATATCATTTCCACCAGCACTGAGACAGATAATGGGCTTGTTCCCATTACCTGACATGATATTATCCAGCCTGTTAACTATGTCCCCAACACCAGCTCCTGGGAAGCACACTCTAACTCTCATCTTCATATTATTATTATTATAATCAAAAAGAAGCGCTAAGCCACAAGGGCTATACAGCTCTCATCTTCATATTCCCATTACAAAAAGCATGGTCAATATATCTTACCTGAGAGTCACCAACCACAAGAATGCGCTTACCTCTGTTAGCAGGGGCAGTAGTACCCTTACCTTCACTGGCCACTGAAGTACATTCAACCTGAAGAACAGAGAAGCAATTTCCTACCTTCAGATCTTCACTCTTAACTTTCCTTATTCTGATTCTCCTCCCATTACTGGTTACCACTCGCCACTTGTAGCAGGTGCTGGACTGCACCTCACTGCTGGTAGCCGTTGCTACCTCCCCACCTACAGCCTCCTCACAGCGAGAGACAGATTGCACCTCACTGCTAGAAGCCTCATTCCACACAACTCCAGCCACCTCACACTTTCTCCCAGACCCATTGAGGTGGATCTTCAGCCTCCTAATCTCCTCCTGGAGAAGCAAGACCTCCTCCTTCAGCTCTCCAACCTCAATTTTTAAAACACTGCAGAAGCAAGCCATGCTTTGTAACCGTCCACGCTAATCCCCAAAGCAGCTCAGGGTCTGTGACCTCACGTAACGACTGACCACTGACCACTCGACGACTGAACACTGACCTGTGTTGCCTTGCTCACCCATATACCTCCCAATCGCACTGGTAGAGTTGGCTGATCCCACAGCTGATCTTCCAGTGACAGATTCAGTGCCTTCTTAAAGATTGATCTCAGGAGTGAGTCATATTCATTGATTGTTGGGTTGTCATAAGAGGCTGCACACCTCTGAAAGTGAGTACAATTGGTCAATTAGCAAGAACTCATTTAAAATTAATTTCTTTCTAAAATATTCTCTTAAAAGTTTAAAGATATATTTTTTCTATGTGTTAATGTAAGAATTAAAATTTTTGTACCAAAAGTACAATAGAAAAACTTACCTAACCTAATTATGAAAAGCGTAATTTAATTTAGCATAATCCAACTAAATATATTTTAGATAAGTTTGCAATATTTTAATAAAAAACAAACACAAAGGAATATATTTTTTCGACAACGATTTTTGTGAAATTTTGGCATACACAAATTTTTGCTTCCCTTATTCGGCAAGGAGAGTGTTGCAATTTAATCCAAAAATCTCAAACTTTATCTATTCGGCACGACATATATATAATTTGTGTGTGTGTATGTGTATGTGTGTGTGTGTGTGTGTGTGTGTGTGTGTGTGTGTGTGTGTGTGTGCGTGTGTGTGTGTGTCTCTCTCTGTGTTTACTCACCTATTTTTACCCACCTATTTGTGGTTGCAGGGGTCGATTCATAGCTCCTGGCCCTGCCTCTTCACTGATTGCTACTAGGTCCTCTCTCCCCCTGCTCCATGAGCTTTATCAAATCCCGCCTCCACTGCGTCACTTTCTAGGCTACTCCACGGCTTGACTACTCTATGACTGAAGAAATACTTCCTAACATCCCTTTGATTCATCTGAGTCTTCAACTTCCAATTGTGTCCCATCTCTGGAACATCCCGTCTTTGTCCACCTTGTCTATTCTGCACAGTATTTTATATGTCGTTATCATGTCTCCCCTGACCCTCCTGTCCTCCACTGTCGTAAGGCCGATTTCCTTCAACCTTTCTCCGTAGGACAATCCCCTTTGCTCTGGGATTAGTCTTGTTGCAAGCCTTTGCAGTTTCTCTAATTTCTTGACGTGCTTGACCAGGTGTGGATTCCAAACTGGAGCTGCATACTCCAGTATGGGCCTGACGTAAATGGTGAACGATTGCTTACTGAGGTATCGGAACGCTATCCGTAAGTTTGCCAGACGCCCGTATGCTGCAGCAGTTATCTGATTGATATGCGCCTCAGGAGATTTGCTCGATGTTATACTTACCCCCAGTGAGGTTTGTAGTCCTTGGCCATCTAGACTATATTGTGTCTGCGGTCTTCTTTGCCCTTCCCCAATCTATGGTGTTGGTTGAGGTAGAGGTGACTGGGGTTGTGGTGTTGGTTGAGGTAGAGCTAACTGGGGTTATGGTGTTAGTTGAAGTAAAGGTGACTCGGATTATGGTGTGGGTTGATGCACAGGTGACTGGTGTTACGGTGTGGGTTGATGTAAAGGGTTATGGTGTGGGTTGATGTATGGGTGACTGGGGTTATGGTGTAGGCTGAGGAAGAGGTGACTCGAGTTATGGTGGGAGTTGACGTAGAAGTGACTAGGGTTACAGTGTGGGTTGATGTATGGGTGACTGGGGTTATGGTGTGGGCTGAGGAAGAGGTGACTGGGATTATGGTGTGGGTTGAGGTAGAGGTGACTATGCTTATGGTGTGGGTTGAGGTAGAGATGACTGGGGATATTGTGTGGGTTGATGTATAGGAGACTGTAGTTATGGTGTGGGTTGAGGGAGAGGTGACTGGGGTTATGGTGTGGGTTGAGGTAGAGATGACTGGGGTTATGATGTGGTTTGAGGAAGAGGTGACTGAGGATATAGTGTTGGTTGATGAAGAGGTGACTGGGGTTATGGTGTTGGCTGATGTATAGGTAACTGGGGTTATGGTCTGGGTTGAAGTAGATGTGACTAGGGTTATGGTGTTGGTTGATGTAATGGTGACTGGGGTTATGGTGTGGGTTGAGATAAAGGTGACTGGGGTTATTGTGTGGGTAGAGGTAGAGGTAACAGGGGTTATGGTTTGGCTTAATGCATAGATGACTGGGGTTATGTAGTGGATTAAGGTAGAGGAGACTGGTGTTATGGTGTGGGTTGATCTAGAGGTGAATCGGATTATAGTGAGGGTCGAGGTAGACGTGACTGAGGATATGGTGTGCTTTCTGAAGAGGTCACTAGGGTTATTGTGTGTGATGAGGTAGATATGATTGGGGTTATGGTGTGCATTGAGGTAGAAGTTACTGGGGTTATGGTGTACATTGAGGTAAAGGTGACTTGAGTTATGGTGTGGGTTGATTTAGAGGTGACTGGGGTTATGGTGTGGGTTGAGGTAGAGCTGACTGGGGTTATGGTGTGCTTTCAGGTAGAGATGACTGGGGTTATGGAGTGGGTTGACGTAGAGGTGACTAGAGTTATGGTGTGGATTGAGGTAGAGGTGACTGGGGTTAAGGTGTACGTTTAGGGGGAAATGACTTGAGTTATAGTGTGAGCTGATATAGAGGTGACTGGGGTTATCATGTGGGTTAAGGGAGAGATGACTGGGGTTATGCTGTTGGTTGATGAAGATGTGACTGGGGTTATGGTGTTGGTTGATGTATGGGTGATTCGGGTTATGGTGTAGATTGATGTATATGTGACTGGGGTTATGGTGTGGGTTGAGGTAGATCTGACTGGGGTTATGGTATCGGTTGAGGTAGGGGTGACTGCGGTTATAGAGTGGGATTATGTAGAGGTGACTGCGGTTATGGTGTGGGTTGAGATAAAGGTGACTGGGTGATGTATGGGTTGAGGTAGAGATGACCTGGGTTATAGTATGGTTTAGGTAGAGGTGACTGGGGTTATAGTGTGGGTTGAGGTAGAGCTGACTGGTGTCATGGTGTGGGTTGAGGTAGATGTGACTGGGGTTATGGCGTGGATTGGTGAAGGGGAGACTGGGGTTATGCTGTGGGTTTAGGTAGAGATGACTGGGGTTATGGCGTGGGTTGATATAGAGGTGACATGGGTTGTGGTGTCGGATGAGGTAGAGATGACTAGGGTTATGGTGTGGGTTGAGGTAGAGGTGACTCGGGTTATATTGTTGGCTGATGTAGAGTTGACTAGGGTTATGGTGTGGGCTCAGACAGGTGACTGGGGTGATTTTCTTGGTTGAGGTAGAGGTGGCTGGGGTTATTGTGTGGGGTGATTTTCTTGGTTGAGGTAGAGGTGGCTGGGGTTATGGTGTGGGTTGAGGTAGATGTGACTGCAGCTATGGTGTGGGTTGAGATAAAGGTGACTAGTGTTATGGTGTGGGTTGATGTATAGATGAATGGGGTTATGGTGCGGGTTAAGGTAGAGACGACTAGGGTTACGGTATGGGTTGAGGTAGAGATGACTCCGGTTATGGTGTTTTTTGATATAGAGGTGACTGGACTTATGGTGTGCGTAAAGGTAGAGGTGACTGGGGTTATGGTGTGGGTTGACGTAGAGATGACTGGGGTTATGGTGCAGATTAAGGTAGAGGTGACTGGGGTTATGGTGTGGGTTGATGTTGAGGTGAATCGGGTTATAATGAGGGTTGAGGTAGAGATGACTAGGGTTATGGTGTGGTTTGATGTAGAGGTGACTAGGGTTATTGTGTGGGTTGAGGTAGAGGTAACAGGAGTTAGGTATGGGTTGAGGTAAAGGTGTCTGGGGTTATGGTGTGGGATGAGATAGAGCTGGCAGGGGTTATTGTGTTAGTTGATGTAAAGGTGACTGGGGTAATGGTGTTTGTTAATGTAGAGGTGACTGGGGTTATGGTGTGGATTAATGTAAAGGTGAATAGGTTATGGAGAGGGTTGATGTGGAGGTGATTGGGGTTATGGTGTAGGTTGAGGTAGAGATGACTGGGGTTATGATGTGGGTTGAGGTAGAGAGGGCTGGTGTTATGGTGTGGGTAGATGTAGGGGTGACTGAGGTAATGGTATAGGTAGACGTAGAGTTGACTGGAGTTATGGTGTGGTTTGAAATTGAGATGACTTGGGTTATGGTGTGGGTTGAGATAGAGGTGACTGGGGTTATAATGAGGGTTGAGGTAGAGATGACTGGGGTTATGGTGTGGGTTGAGGGAGAGTTGACTGGGGTAAAAGGGTGGGTTGATGCAGAGGTAACTGGGGTTATAGTGTGGGTTGATGTAGAGGTGACTGGGGTTGTGGTGTGGGTTGAGGTAGAGATGACTGGCGTTATGGTGTGGGTTGAGGTAAAGATGACTGGGGTTATGGTGTGGGTTGAGGTAGAGATGACTGGGGTTATGGTGTTAGCTGATGTATGGGTGACTGGGGTTATGGTGTAGGTTGATATATATGTGACTCGGATTATGGTGTCGGTTGAGGTAGAGCTGACTGGGGTTATGATCTGGGTTGAGGTAGAGGTGACTGGGGCTATGGTGTGGGTTGAGGTAGAGATTACTGGGGTTATGGTCTGGGTTGATGGATAGGTGACTGGGGTTATTGTGTGTGTTGATGTAGAGGTGACTTGGGTTATGGAGTGGGTTGAGATAAATGTGACTGGGGTTATGGTGTGGGTTGAGGTGGAGATGGCTGGGGTTATTGTGTGGGTTGAGGTAGAGGTGACTAGGGTTATGCTGTTGGTTGATGAAGATGTGACTGGGGTTATGGTGTGGGTTGAGGTAGAACTGACTGGGGTTATGGTCTTGGTTGAGGTAGGGGTAACTGCGGTTATAGAGTGGGATTATGTAGAGGTGACTGCGGATATGGTGTGGGTTGAGACAAAGGTGACTGGGTGATGTGTGGGTTGAGGTAGAGATGGCTGAAGTTATGGTGATGGATGAGGTAGAGATGACCTGGGTTATGGTATGGTTTAGGTAGAGGTGACTGGGGTTATGGTGTGGATTGAGGTAGAGCTGACTGGTGTAATGGTATGGGTTGAGGTATAGGTGACTGGGGTTATGGTGTGGATTGGTGTAGGGGAGACTGGGGTTATGGTGTGGGTTTAGGTAGAGATGACTGGGGTTATGGTGTGGGTTGATACAGTGGTGGCTCGGGTTATATTATTGGCTGATGTAGAGTTGACTATGGTTATGGTGTGGGCTCAGAAAGAGGTGACTGGGGTGATTTTCTTGGTTGAGGAAGAGGTGGCTGGGGTTATGGTGTGGGGTGATTTTCTTGGTTGACGTAGAGGTGGCTGGGGTTATGGTGTGGTTTTCTGTTGAGGTGACTTTGGTTATGGTCTGGGTTGAGGTAGAGGTGACTGGGGTTATTGTGTGGCTTGAGGTAGAGGTGACTGCAGCTATGGTGTGGGTTGAGATAAAGGTGACTGGTGTTATGGTGTGGGTTGATGTAGAGATGAATGGCATTATGGTGCGGGTTAAGGTAGAGAAGACTGGGGTTACGGTATGGGTTGAAGTAGAGATGACTCGGCTTATGGTGTGGTTTGATATAGAGGTGACGGGTTATGGTGTGCATAGAGGTAGAGGTGACTGGGGTTATGGTGTGGGTTGACGTAGAGATGACTGGTGTTATGGTGCAGATTAAGTTAGAGGTGACAGGGGTTATCGTGTGGCTTGATGTTGAGGTGAATCGGGTTATAGAGAGGGTTGAGGTAGAGAAGACTGGGGTTATGATGTGGGTTGAGGTAGAGAGGGCTGGTGTTATGGTGTGTGTAGATGTAGGGGTGACTCGGGTTATGGTATTGGTAGACGTAGAGTTGACTGGAGTTATGGTGTGGTTTGAAATTGAGATGACTTGGGTTATGGTGTTGATTGAGGTAGAGGTGACTGGGGTTATAATGAGGGTTGATGTAGAGATGACTTGGGTTATGGTGTGGGTTGAGGGAGAGTTGACTGGGCCTAAAGGGTGGGTTGACGCAGAGGTAACTGGGGTTATGGTGTGGGTTGATGTAGAGGTGACTGGGGTTGTGGTGTGGGTTGAGGTAGAGATGACTGGCGGAATGGTGTGGGTTGAGGTAAAGATGACTGGGGTTATGGTGTTAGCTGATGTATGGGTGACTGGGGTTATGGTGTAGGTTGATGTATAGGTGACTCGGGTTATGGTGTTGGTTGAGGTAGAGCTGACTGGGGTTATGATCTGGGTTGAGGTAGAGGTGACTGGGGTTATGGTGTGGGTTGAGGTAGAGCTGACTGGGGTTATGGTCTGGGTTGATGGATAGGTGACTGGGGTTATTGTGTGGGTTGATGTAGAGGTGACTAGGGTTATGGTGTGGGTTGAGAGAGAGATGACTGGGGTTATTGTGTGGGGAGAGGTAGAGGTAACATGGGTTATGGTGTGGGTTGATTCAGAGATGACTGGGGTTATGGACTGGGTTGATGGATAGGTGACTGGGGTTATTGTGTGGGTTGATGTAGAGGTGACTGGGGTTATGGACTGGGTTGAGATAAAGGTGACTGGGGTTATGGTGTGGGTTGAGGTAGAGATGGCTGGTGTTATTGTGTGGGTTGAGGTAGAGGTGACTGGGGTTATGGTGTTTGATGATGAAATTGTGACTGGGGTTATGATGTTAGCTGATGTGTGGATGACTGGGGTTATTGTGTGGGTTGATGTATAGATGACTGGGGTTATGGTGTGGGTTGAGGTAGAGCTGACTGGGGTTATGGTCTGGGTTGAGGTAGAGGTGACGGCAGTTATGGTGTGGGTTGATGTAGAGGTGACTGCCGTTATGGTGTGGGTTGAGATAAAGATGACTAGGTGATGGTTTGGGTTGAGGTAGAGATGGCTCGGCTTATGGTGGTGGATGAGGTAGAGAAGTCCTGGATTATGGTATGAGTTGAGGTAGAGGTAACTGGGGTTGAAGTGTTGGTTAAGGTAGATTATTATTATTATTATTATTATAATCAAAGGGAAGCACTAAACCCGTAGGATTATACAGCGCCTGGGGGGGAGGGTGTGGAAGGCATTCAGGCTTAATTCGGGGAACTGGAGCACAGATCCAATTCCCTAAATCAAGAGCCCCTCACCAACATCAAGGAACCTTCCCTGAGGGGTGGTTAAGGTAGAGCTGACTAGGGTTATGGTCTGGTTTGAGGTAGAGGTGACTGGGGTTATGGTGTGGGTTGGTGTAGGGGTGACTGGGGTTATGGAGTGGGTTCAGATAGACATGGCTAGGGTTATGGTGTGGGTTCAGTTAGAGATGACGGGTTATTATGTGGGTTCAGGTAGAGGTGACTGGGGTTACGGTGTGGGTTAAGATAGAGGTGACTGAGGTTATGGTGTGGGTTGAGGTAGAGGTGACTGGGGTTATGGTGTGGGTTTATATAGAGGTGACTGGGGTTATGGTGTGGGTTGAAGTAGAGATGTCAAGGGTTATGGTGAGGGTTGATCTATAGGTGTCTGTGTTTATTTTGTGGGTTGAAGTAGAAGTGACTGGGGTTATGGAGTGGGTTGAGGTAAAGATGACTGGGGTTATGGTGTGGGTTGAGGTAGAGGTGAATCGGTTATATTGTTGGCTGACGTAGAGTTGACTAGAGTTATGGTGTGGGCTGAGATAGAGGTGACAGGGGTGATTTTGTTGGTTGAGGTAAAGGTGACTTGGGTTATAGTGTTGGTGGATGTGAAGGTGACTATGGTTATGGTCTGCATTGAGGTAGAGGTGACTGGGGTTATGGTGTGTGTTGATGTAGAGGTGACTAGGGTTATGGTGTGGGTTGAGAAAGAGATGACTGGGGTTATTGTGTGGGTAGAGGTAGAGGTAACAGGGGTTATGGTGTGGGTTGATGCAGGGATGACTGGGGTTATGGAGTGGGTTTAGGTAGAGGCGACTGGGGTTATGGTGTGCGTTGATCTAGAGGTGAATCGGGTTATAGTGAGTGTTGAGGTAGAGGTGACTGAGGTTATGGTGTTGTTTCTGAAGAGGTGACTAGGGTTATTGTGAGGGATGAGGTAGAGATGATTAGGGTTATGGTGTGGGTTGAGGAAGAGGTTACTGGGGTTATGGTGTGCATTGAGGTAAAGGTTGCTTGAGTCATAGAGTGGGTTGATTTAAAGGTGACTGGGGTTATGGTGTGGGTTGAGGTAGAGCTGATTTGGGTTATGGTGTGGTTTGAGGTAGATTATTATTATTATTATAATGAAGGGGGAAGCGCTAAACCCGGAGGATTATACAGTGCCTGGGGGGGATGTGGAAGGCATTCAGGCCTAATTCGGGGAACTGGAGCACAGATCCAATTCCCTAAATCAAGAGCCCCTCACCAACATCAAGGAACCTTCCTTGAGGGGAGGTTTGAGGTAGAGATGACTGGGGTTATGGTGTAGGTTGAGGAAGAGGTGACTGGGGTTATGGTGTGCATTGAGGTAAAGGTGACTTGAGTTATGGTGTGAGTTTATTTAGAGGTGACTGGGGTTATGGTGAGGGTTGAGGTAGACTTGACTGGGGTTATTTTTTGCCTTGAGGTAAAGAAGACTTGAATTATGGTGTGGGTTGATTTTGAGGAGACTGGGGTTATAGTGTGGGTTGAGGTAGAGCTGACTGGTGTTAAAGTGTGGGTTCATGTAGAGGTGACTGGGGTTATGGTGTGGGTTCAGGTAGAGATGACTATGGTTATGGTGTGGGTTGACGTAGAGGTGACTGGGGTTAAGGTGTGCGTTGAGGTAGAAATGAGTTGAGTTATGGTGTGGGTTGATCTTGATGTGAATCGGGTTATAATGAGTGTTCAGGTAGAGGTGACTCAGGTTATGGTGTGGTTTCTGAAGAGGTGACTAGGGTTATTGTGTGGGATGAGGTAGAGATGATTGGTGTTATGGTGTGGGTTGAGGTAGAGGTTACTGGGGTTATGGTGTGCATTGAGGTAATGGTGGCTTGATGTATAAAGTGGGTTGATTTAGAGGTGACTGGGGTTATGGTGTGCGTTGAGGTAGAGCAGACTTGGGTTATGGTGTGGGTTGAGGTAGAGCTGACTTGGGTTATGGTGTGGGATGAGGTAGAAATGACTGGGGTTATGGTGTTGGTTGATGTTGAGGTGAATCGGGTTATAGTGAGGGTTGAGGTAGAGAAGACTGGGGTTATGGTGTGGTTTGATGTAGAGGTGATTGGGGTTATGGAGTGGGTTGAGGTAGAGTTGACTGGGGTTTAGGTGAAGGTTCATGTAGAGATGACTGGGGTTACAGTGTGGGTTCAGCTAGAGATGACTATAGTTATGGTGTGGGTTTAGGTAGAGGTGACTGGGGTTGTGGTGTGGGTTGAGGTAGAGATGACTGGGAGAATGGTGTGGGTTGAGGTAAAGATGACTGGGGTTATGGTGTGGATTCAGGTAGAGATGACTGGGGTTATGGTGTTAGCTGATGTATGGGTGACTGGGGTTATTGTGTAGGTTGATGTATAGGTGACTCGGGTTATGGTGTCGGTTGAGGTAGAGATGACTTGAGTTATGGTGAGGGTTGATGTAGAGCTCACTGGGTTTACGGTGTGGTTTGAGGTAGAGATGACTGTGGTTATGGTGTGGGTTGATATATAGGTGGCTGAGGTTATGGTGTGGGTTTTGGTAGAGGTGACTAGGGTTATGGTGTTGGTTGATGTATATGTGACTTGGGTTATGGTGTTGGATGATGTAAGGGTGACTGGGGTTATGGTGCAGGTTGATGTATAGGTGATGGGGGTTATGGTGTGTGTTGAGGTAGAGCTAACTGGAGTTATGGTCTGGGTTGAGGGAGAGGTGACTGCGGTTATGGAGTGGGATGATGTAGAGGTGCCTGCAGTTATTGTGTGGGTTGAGACGAAGGTGACTGGGAGATGAGTGGGTGGAATTAGAGATGACTGGAGTTATGGTGATGGATGAGGTAGAGATGACAGGCGTTATAGTATGGTTTAATTAGGGGTGACTGGGGTTATGGTGTGGGTTGAGGTAGAGGTGACTTGGGTTATGGTGTGGGTTGATATAGCAGTAACAGGGGCTAAGGTGTCGGTTGAGATAGAGATGACTGGGGTTATGGTGTGGGTTGAGGTAGAGGTGACTTTTGTTATGGTGTGGGTTGATTTAGAGGTGACTGGAAGTAAGGTGTGGGTTGAAGTAGATATGACTAGGGTTATGGTGCAGGTTGATCTATAGGTGTCTGGTGTTATTGTGTGGGTTGAGGTAGAGGTGACTAGGCTTATGGAGTGTGTTATTACTATTCTTGCTGCTGAACACGGTTTAGTGCCGATGAAGGTAGCATAGGTAGCAATGATACGGCCGTGGACTAGTTTGGCTTTAATTGGGTAGGAGTGAGTACACAGCGGGCAGTGTGAGGGAGTGACTGCAAAGCCAGTCCGAGGAGGGGGAGCACTTGTGCCTATCAAGTCAGTCGGCCTAGGAGTGAGCCCGTGTGGGCTGTGTCTCCCACTGACCTGGGAGAGCCTACAGAGGGCAGCACCTGAATGCCGCGAAATATGAACTAGTCAGAGCAGACGGCTAGGCTGTGTGCCCTAACAGTACAGGCTGTCTACATTTGCTCGGCCACGCACCTCGCGTCGTCCCGACGCGACAATACTGTTGGGCCCATAGGTATACAGGAATTACACTAGCTACCCCAGAGAGGGACTGGCTTTCGCTCACTGGTAAATAAAAAATGGACATAAAAATGCAACAGGGAAAAAAAAAACTCTCCCATCCATGGGAAGAGAAAACTGGTTTGCCCGCGCTGTTTCATCGAGGAGAGAGTCCGGAGACATCAGCACTGGAACTAAAATCTTCTATATACAGGTTGTCTGCAGGGCTGAACATCAGTTGACCACTCGTCTACTAATGTTGTTGCACCCTCACATCTGCAAACAATGACTGACAGTAGCATTTCCTAAGGTGTGACATGTAACTCAGGGGGCAGCACTGCCCTGACCATAATACAGGTTTTTTTTTTGTTATAAAAACACTGGGTGCACATAACTACAATAATACTATATCCATGGAATTCATTACACTCTGGGTACCCTTCTAAAAGTATTTACATAATTACATGATGTTGTCCACCCTGACTCCATTATCGACTAGCTATACAATGTGTGCGCATTTATACCCATTTCTGCAAGCAAACAATTAGCATAACTAGCTAGGAGTCAGACAAGTCAGTAGGTACGTCCATGTCACAGAAATGTACTGTTGTCCTGGGTCGCAGGCCATAGGTATGGAGCCTTACTGGGCCGTCTTCCGTAACAGTAGTAGTGGGAGAAGGGATAGACGGGTTGTCCCTAGCATTGGTCTGATTGTGGTGTTGCGACGCACGCTACTCCAGCTCTGCTTCGGCCTGCACATGGTCCACATACTTCATGTGATCAAGGTGGGCTTCCTTAATAGTTCCCGTAGCAATCTCCCTCACCTCGAACTTATTGCCACGGAGCTGTCGTAGAACACGGTAAGGACCCACGAATTTTGGGAAAAGTTTGTGCATACCTGGGGTCTGCGCTGGGTTGAGCAACATAACTTTGCAACCTGGTTCCACTTTGCTTTCCTTGGCACGGCATTGCGCTCAGACGTGAACCTATCAGTAGCTTTCATAAGGTTCTCTCGTACCCGCTGGAAGACAAGCTGCGTTGTCCGCATCTTTACTACACTGGGGTTATCAGTATCGTAAGTAGGTCTAGGTGGCGCAAACAGAATTTCATATGGTAAGCGTTTGTCATAGCCATATAAAGCAAAATGAGGTGTCTCACCGATCGAGCTGTTGAGGGAGGAATTTAATGTACACTGAACATCTGGAATAGCCTCATCCCATGTAGTACAACTTGGGTTAACGGTTACCCTGAGCACCTCCAGGACTTTGCGATTTGTACGTTCAGCCAGCCCATTACTCGCAGGGTGGCGTGGAGCTACTGGCGCTTGGTGAATATTAAATCTGGAGCAAAGATCCTGCATTATGCCATTTATAAACTCAGACTCATTGTCTGACAGAAGGACACGTGGGCAGGTATGACGAAGAACAACATGCTCTCGGAAAGCACTAGCGACCGTTTCGGCGGTTTTATCAGGAATGGGTACTAATTCACTGTACCGCGTCAAGTTATCTACCATTACAAGCAGGTGCTTATTTCCCTTCTCTGAGGTCGAGAAGTTCGTCAACAGGTCGACAGAAGTTCTCTCCCAGGGCTCCTTTGTAATGGGATACTTTAGAATGGGGTGGGGACCTGTAATGGTACCCTTGTACTGTAGGCAAACAACACACTGGTGCACATGCTTGGCAATGTCCGCTGCCATCTTAGGCCAGAAATATTTCATTCGTGCCTGTTTGATACTGCAGTCCTTCCCGGGATGCGCTACACCTGGGACATCGTGGATCAACCTAAGAGTAGCTGGTATCATGGACTCTGGTATCACCAGTTGGTATATGGTTCTGCCGGGGTCCCCCAGCTGTGCAACACGGCACAGTACTCCTTGGTTGACCACCAAATCCTTCAGTGGAACGGGAGACTTGACCTGTAAGTCAACGTCCTCCTTGGTCAGGAAACGAAGGACTGGAGACCACACAGGGTCCTGTCGTTGGGCTCTCTCGAGATCGTCAACAGAGAGCGAATTGCCGACACTCACGAATGCTATATGCCTCGACAGGGCATCAGCTACAACATTTTGCTTACCTGGGACATAGCAAATTTCAGGGTTGTAGTCATTGAACGTGAGCGACCATCGAGCATGCTTTCCGAGAGGTTCTTATTCGCAAAAAGAGCCAATGAGGGTAGATGATCTGTGTAAATCTTGATGGGATAATGATAGATGATATCCCAAAAATGACTCAGGGCCCATACAATGGCTAAAGCTTCTAGCTCTGTCACTGAATAATTGACTTCCGCTTTAGTAAGGACACGGCTAGCATAGGCAATAGGCTGTTGCTTACCATTAGATTCCTGTGACAAGACTGCACCGATGCCAACTTTGCTGGCATCAGTCGTCAAGGTAAATGCCTTGGTGAAATAAGGGAATCTAAGGGTTGGGGCTGATGTTAACTTGTTCTTAAGAATGACAAAAGCTCGTTCCTGATCACACGTCCACTCAAAAGGGGCGACCTTCTTGAGTAAGCGTGTCAGGGGTGCAGCAATGGTGGAGAAACCTGCAATAAAGGTGCGGTAGATACCCGCCAGGCCTATGAAGGACCGGACTGCATCCGCCGTCATGGGTCTGGGGAATTTCTGCACGGCCGAGATTTTAGACTCGTCCGTCTTTATGCCATTCTGAGTCACTACGTGACCCAGAAATTTTATTTCCTTCCGGAGGAAATGACATTTGGTGAGCTTTACCTTAACGTTTGCCTGAGCTAACCTGTCCAGTACCCTGTCAAGTTTCTCGAGATGTGTCGGGACATCTTGCGACATGACTATGAGATCATCTAGGTAGACCATGAGCGTGCCACCTAGGAGGGTACGGAAAATTGTCATTATCAAACGACTAAATGTGATTAGGCTTCCACGCAAGCCGAAAGGCATCCTCCTGAACTGGTAATGACCAGTTGGCGTAGAGAAAGCTGTCAACTCTTTGCTCTCGTCATCAAGGGGGATCTGCCAGAACCCTTGAAGAAGATCAAGAGTTGAAAAGACCTTATTATTGCCGATGTTCTGCAACAGGTCGTTCAGAACTGGCAATGGGATGCGGTCTGGGATGGTACATGCATTCAGTTTCCTGTAATTGATAACAGGGCGCCAGGTTCCGTCTTTCTTGGGAACCAGAATAAGGGGAGCATTCTACGGGGAAGTGGACTCCTCAATAACTCCATCACGGAGCATCCGTGTGATGAGTTCTTCGGCGAAGACTCTTTGCGCATGTGGCAGGTGATACGCAGGTACATAAATGGGTTTAGTACCATTGTCGAGTGGAATACGATGAGAGATCAGTGGGGTCAAACCCATCGACTCACCATCTAGTGCGACTGCAGAATGTGCACGATTGAGAACCTGGAGAAGTTTTGGGACCTCTTCAGGATAGTCTGTCAAGGCTAGATCATCTTCCTGCACTGGCCGGGTGTTGGAAGAGTCAGCAGCAGACTCGCCTGGGAGAACTGCACTCACGAGGAAGTCAGCTGGGGCTTCACCCTCCACTCTCACCGGGAGAGGGAATCTGACAAGGTCGACAAGCGAGGTATTCTTCCACAGGGGAAATTCTCGACTGTGCATGTTGACAACAAGGACTTGCAACTTACCACGTTGCACTGTGTGTAAGGAAGGTTCAAGGGAGAGGCCCTTGACTCGGCACGTGTCGTTGTCAACCAGCACATGGTCTCCTTCAAAAGCTCTGCTCACGTACACCGTAACAGGAGTGAGCGAGTTAGCTGACAAAGTGACGTCATACTTTGTACAAGCAGTAACTCTGCTCACTGATGCCATGACACGAATCAGACAGTCGCCTGCCGACAGGGATACTGCGGCTTGACAACTGCTGTTCTCTACAACAGCGTCAGAGTTAGAGTGAAGGTTAGACTGGGCGTCCCCAGACTGGGTTTCACTGGTAACTAAGTGCTGATGGCCAGGAGGTGACGGGCAACGAGCTCTACTACGAGGACGATCAGGACAAGAGACCGACCCCGGGGAGAATGTGCTATGGAAACCACCGGTTTCCAACGATTCCAGGCACTGTGCATACTCTGAGACAGAGTAGCACGTAGTGCATCCTAAGCGCACGCCCCAGAAGGGCACATCCACTCCATTGAATTCCGCTTTCCACTCAGCTGGATCTAAGCGGATCCTAAGATCTGCCATGGTTTTGAACCCTATGAGCAGGTCACCATGGAAAACAATACCATCTACGACTAAGAATTTTGCGGACAGCTTGTGACCCTGGACCGCAAATTCTAACGTTGTGCGACCGTGGACCATCAGCGGACTACCTGAGACTCCTCTCAAGGTCTGAATGGCAGACGGCTCTGTCAACATGGCCGCGTGAAGGCCAATGTCTCGGAAAAAGGTGGAGCGGACAATGTTAACCACCGAACCTGTATCTAGGAAAAGCTGAACAGGCTTATGGTGGACAGTGGACTCGATGAGCGGTCCACACGGGTTGTCATACCGAACATGAAGGCATGACAGGCCGACGGAATCCCCGGAGTCACAGCTGCTTGAGGCTCGATGCATGTTGACGAGGCTCGACCTGGATGGTACGGTACGAGTCTCGGCAACAACGTCAAGACACTCTGTTTCCTCACTGTCGGCAAGCGTATCACTGCCCAGGGCGGCGAATGCATTGCGGACAGCGACGGAATACAGCGACTCCGAGAGGGTTACTATGTCTTTTGCTGGTTTCGTGGACGCGCCTCTTCCCCCGAACTAGTGGAAGGGCTTCTACGAGCACGAGCATTGCGCGACGATTGTTTGCTCCACTCAGCTGACAGCATACTTCGCAGCTTGTTACACTCATGGGAGGTATGACTGGAAGTATTGTGGTACACACAGACTCCCTCGCGAGACTGAGCATGGGGACGGTTACGGTTACTTTGATATTGAGCGTGGGGATGGTTACGGTTACTTTGATATTGAGCATGGGGACGGTTACGGTTACTTTGATACTGAGCGTGGGGACTGTGACGGTTACTTTGTGGGGACTTAGGTGTGTAACACTCCGATCGATAGTGCCCACGTTTGCCACAGTTGAAACAAGTCACTACACGCTTAGCAGGTGAGGTTGGGGTGGTGTTTGCTGGCGACGTTTCGCCTTGGTCTAGGAATTCGATGACTGTGTTTTTGTATGAGACTGACTGTTGTTACTCTGGTCAATATTTTTACTTAGGCGAGTGGTAGTAAGACTAGGGTTAGAAACTTTGTGGGCTGGCTGTCTGGAGTATACCTGGAGTTTACCTGGAGAGAGTTCCGGGGGTCAACGCCCCCGCGGCCCGGTCTGTGACCAGGCCTCCTGGTGGATCAGAGCCTGATCAACCAGGCTGTTGCTGCTGGCTGCACGCAAACCAACGTACGAGCCACAGCCCGGCTGATCCGGAACTGACTTTAGGTGCTTGTCCAGTGCCAGCTTGAAGACTGCCAGGGGTCTGTTGGTAATCCCCCTTATGTGTGCTGGGAGGCAGTTGAACAGTCCCGGGCCCCTGACACTTATTGTATGGTCTCTTAACGTGCTAGTGACACCCCTGCTTTTCATTGGGGGATGGTGCATCGTCTGCCAAGTCTTTTGCTTTCGTAGTGAGTGATTTTCGTGTGCAAGTTCGGTACTAGTCCCTCTAGGATTTTCCAGGTGTATATAATCATGTATCTCTCCCTCCTGCGTTCCAGGGAATACAGGTTTAGGAACCTCAAGTGCTCCCAATAATTGAGGCGTTTTATCTCCGTTATGCACGCCGTGAAAGTTCTCTGTACATTTTCTAGGTCGGCAATTTCACCTGCCTTGAAAGGTGCTGTTAGTGTGCAGCAATATTCCAGCCTAGATAGAACAAGTGACCTGAAGAGTGTCATCATGGGCTTGGCCTCCCTAGTTTTGAAGGTTCTCATTATCCATCCTGTCATTTTTCTAGCAGATGCGATTGATACAATGTTATGGTCCTTGAAGGTGAGATCCTCCGACATGATCACTCCCAGGTCTTTGACGTTGGTGTTTCGCTCTATTTTGTGGCCAGAATTTGTTTTGTACTCTGATGAAGATTTAATTTCCTCATGTTTACCATATCTGAGTAATTGAAATTTCTCATCGTTGAACTTCATATTGTTTTCTGCAGCCCACTGAAAGATTTGGTTGATGTCCGCCTGGAGCATTGCAGTGTCTGCAATGGAAGACACTGTCATGCAGATTCGGGTGTCATCTGCAAAGGAAGACACGGTGCTGTGGCTGACATCCTTGTCTATGTCGGATATGAGGATGAGGAACAAGATGGGAGCGAGTACTGTGCCTTGTGGAACCGAGCTTTTCACCGTAGCTGCCTCGGACTTTACTCTGTTGACGACTACTCTCTGTGTTCTGTTAGTGAGGAAATTATAGATCCATCGACCGACTTTTCCTGTTATTCCTTTAGCACGCATTTTGTGCGCTATTACACCATGGTCACACTTGTCGAAGGCTTTTGCAAAGTCTGTATATATTACATCTGCATTCTTTTTGTCTTCTAGTGCATTTAGGACCTTGTCGTAGTGATCCAATAGTTGAGACAGACAGGAGCGACCTGTTCTAAACCCATGTTGCCCTGGGTTGTGTAACTGATGGGTTTCTAGATGGGTGGTGATCTTGCTTCTTAGGACCCTTTCAAAGATTTTTATGATATAGGATGTTAGTGCTATTGGTCTGTAGTTCTTTGCTGTTGCTTTACTGCCCCCTTTGTGGAGTGGGGCTATGTCTGTTGTTTTTAGTAACTGTGGGACGACCCCCGTGTCCATGCTCCCTTTCCATAGGATGGAAAAGGCTCGTGATAGGGGCTTCTTGCAGTTCTTGATGAACACAGAGTTCCATGAGTCTGGCCCTGGGGCAGAGTGCATGGGCATGTCATTTATCGCCTGTTCGAAGTCATTTGGCGTCAGGATAACATCGGATAGGCTTGTGTTAATCAAATTTTGTGGCTCTCTCATAAAAAATTCATTTTGATCTTCGACTCTCAGTCTGGTTAGCGGCTTGCTAAAAACTGAGTCATATTGGGACTTGAGTAGCTCACTCATTTCCTTGCTGTCATCTGTGTAGGACCCATCTTGTTTAAGTAGGGGCCCAATACTGGACGTTGTTCTCGATTTTGATTTGGCATAGGAGAAGAAATACTTTGGGTTTCTTTCGATTTCATTTATGGCTTTTAGTTCTTCCCGCGATTCCTGACTCCTAAAGGATTCTTTTAGCTTAAGTTCGATGTTTGCTATTTCTCTGACCAGTGTCTCCCTGCGCATTTCAGATATATTGACCTCTTTTAGACGCTCTGTTATTCTTTTCCGTCGCCTGAAAAGGGAGCGCCTGTCTCTTTCTGTTTTACATCTACTCCTCCTTTTTCTTAGAGGAATAAGCCTTGTGCATACATCGAGTGCCACCGAGTTAATCTGTTCTAGGCATAAGTTGGGGTCTGTGTTACTTAGTATATCTTCCCAGCTTATATCGGTTAGGACTTGGTTTACTTGGTCCCACTTTATGTTTTTGTTATTGAAGTTGAATTTGGTGAATGCTCCCTCGTGACTAATCTCATTATGTCGGTCTGGGGCTCCGCGCATACATGACTGAACCTCAATTATGTTGTGATCTGAGTATATTGTTTTTGATATGGTGACATTTCTTATCAGATCATCATTGTTAGTGAAGATGAGGTCTAGTGTATTCTCCAGTCTAGTAGGCTCTATTATTTGCTGGTTTAAATTGAATTTTGTGCAGAGATTTAAAAGCTCGTGTGAGTGTGAGTTTTCATCAGAGCTGCCTCCTGGTGTTATTACTGCAACAATATTATTTGCTATATTCCTCCATTTTTGGTGCCTTAAGTTGAAATCCCCCAGGAGCAAGATGTTGGGTGCAGGAGCTGGAAGGTTTTCCAGACAGTGGTCAATTTTTAACAGCTGTTCCTGGAATTGCTGGGATGTTGCATCCGGAGGCTTGTAGACTACCACAATGACTAGGTTTTGGTTCTCGACCTTTACTGCTAAAACTTCCACTACATCATTTGAGGCATTTAGCAGTTCTGTGCATACAAGTGACTCTGCAATGTCTGACAGCAGCGGCGAAAGTGACTTCCGGCTGCGACCGCAGGGCCAGTGTGGACGGCGCCGGAAGGATGGGTAGGGGATCATCCGCAAAGCGGCAAACCTTGCCTTGCTCGGAAGGCGGCTTGAGCGAGTCGATGGCATCATATGCACCCAGGACGTCGTGCTGAGGGCCGAGTCCTAGCGCATCAATGGCAACCCAGAGGTTAGGGGGGGCATCCCTCCGCATGATGCCGACAGCCAGCATGGGGATGATGTCTTTAGCATAAATACGGCAGGCACCATCCACCCACTTAGTGGAGCTGATGGCATCAGTAAAGTCCATGGCAGCTTGCTCAAACCGGCAAATGCAAGCCAGGGGGCTTTCGTGACGGTATTGATATTCGGCCAAGACGCTGGTAACGATGTCAATGTAATGGCTTTGGCTACTACGCCGAAAATAACGCCTAAATTCCTCCTTAAGCTCGACCCAAGACTGCATCTCACAAACGCGCTTGAGCCGCACAAAGGCGCCTATATCATTCTGGAGGAGATCCACTGCTGCAACAGCAGCACGAATATACTGTGCGTCCGTGAGACTATCAAATTGGGCCTTAACAGACGTCTCGACTGACTGCAGCCATGGCTCTAACCTATGTGAACTACCGTCAAAAATAAGGGTCGGGTATGGACAATGAGCCAGCCCATTGGTGGTGGAGGCTTGTGCCACAACTAGACCAACTGTCACGGGGGCTTCAATGCCCTGCCGCGTGGTCGCGCTGGCTGAGGCACCATTGCTAGCACCAGCAGAATCTGGACTAGCGGTACGGCCACTGCGTGTCTTAGTCATGACGTCAATTGTTCAAATGCAAGAAGGTCACGAAGAGGGTAAACAGGTCAGAGCAAGAAATGGTATGCACTGGCTACAATTCAACACAGAGTCAGAGAGAACTCAGCACCACGGTACTAGGTAAACTGCTTAGTGATGGAAATAGTTTGAGCAAAACAACAATAAAAAGGAAATAGTGGTACACTCTGAACACAAAATAAGAGATGTATGCAAGTGAATGTACTACAGGGAAGTGCACAAAATGAAGCTAAGGGTGGTCAATAATTTCACCAGGAGACTGGCAACAGAATTTATGAAAAGGAGTTGAACTGTAAACACTGGTAGCAAAAACTGCACAAAAATTAAAATAAATCAGGTACTACACAACACTAAACTGTGCTGCAAGCACAGTTTAAAAAGATTGTGGGTGCTGGCAGTTGCAAATTGGAATGCAAAAAAAAATAATTCACTTGCACAAAGGGAAGTTGGCACAGCAAAGATATCAAAGTATGAGATAGTGCCAAAAATCACAGAAAAAAAATACACTGTATCAAGAAATGCTATAATGCACACAAATTAAAATTAATAAAAATGCAAATTATTAAATTCAAGAATTTGGCAAAGGTTAACTGGTGTTAGCAGGGTGTACACTGGTGTTAGCAGGGTGTACACTGGTGTTAGCAGGGTGTACACTGGTGTTAGCAGGGTGTACACCGGTGTTAGCAGGGTGTACACTGGTGTTAGCAGGGTGTACACTGGTGTTAGCAGGGTGTACACTGGTGTTAGCAGGGTGTACACTGGTGTTAGCAGGGTGTACACTGGTGTTAGCAGGGTGTACACTGGTGTTAGCAGGGTGTACACTGGTAAAAACAAAAATTTCACAATCTCTAGGTCAAAATTAATGAACTTCACAAGTAATTTTGGTAATTAATGGTAAATAAGCAGGTTCCCAAAAATACACTCAATGACTTGGGTATACAAAATAGCAAAATGTAATGCACATAGGTGAATATTCACAGATAAAACATAGAATATATGTAGAGCAAATAAATGGGGAAACAGGAGAAAAGTGTAATGGGCTAGGCACAGATTGTTTCACTGCAGGTAAAATAAACTAATACTTAAGTACTTGAAGATTACACTTATTAAAAGAAAGAAAAACTAACAAACAAAACAGTGCAGGGCTGTCAACAATCAGTGGCTAACTTGCAGGTGCAACTAACAAAATAACAGCACACAGGAATTACTTGCAACTGTATGTGAGAGGTAAATTGTATAAATGGTTAACACTGAACAATTTAAATCAATAACTGAGGTGCAAGAAGCAGAATAAAATACTGGAATTTAAAATGTAGGAGTGCAAAATAAATGTACAAAATTTAAGAAGCTGTAGGTAAGTGGCAAAATGTGCACTGATGACAAACTGAACAATTTACTGAAGTATGGCTTCAGTAACTGTAACTGTATTGGTGCAGGACAGTTAAATAATGTCACAAAATATTAGGAAATGCTAGGTAAGTCACTGTTTACTTAACTTTGAGTGCAGGAGATGGACGAAGGTACGGGTGCTGCAGGTCCTGAAACTTTCAGTGATGTTCTAGTGACACTACACGCCTCGTAGCATTTGTATACTGCTATGGGGCTTCAATGTCGTAGGAAAAATTATCAGAATGGACTTGGGAAGAACAGGAAAGACCGGGGTTACTCTGTGGAGGTATAAGATATGAGAGAAACGTGGCTAACTCAGCGTGAGCCACAGCTGTGAGTGGTTTGTTTACACTGGCAAGCGTGTCTGGGCTCGCTGACTGACTGCGGCTTCAGCGCAAGGAAGAAAACATTCACTGCGCTACTCGAACGTGCTAAAAAAACAAGCTTAAGCGAAACAAGGAACTGATGCGAGGAAGTTTTACTGTAACAATTTACTGGGGAAAAACTGATGACGAACTGGGAATGTAACAGCAAGGGAAAAAAAAATAATATAACTGGGCAACACAAAAAAAAAACTGCACTGGCTGGAGATACGTAGATGCTGAGTAGTTGTAGACACCATGAGCTGCTGCAGACGGCGTGGGGGCTGAACTAAGCTGGCTTAGGGGCTAAGCCAACTGGGTTTCCACGTGGTTAAGCCAGGTAGAACTTCTTGGAGGAAACTGGGAAGAACACAACACACATGGACGACGAGATGGACGTCGTTGCGTAGCAGAGAAGGCTGGTATGTGTACAAGGTGTCAAGGGCATGGACCAACCCCAGAGCTGCCTCGTGGTCACGCGGGAAGCCACACGAAGCCAACACACTAAACGACCTCACCTCTACTTCTTGTAGCTGAGAAGGGCGTAGAGACGCTGTAGGAGGCAAGAGAATGGTGCTGGAGAGTGTTGAAGGGCTGTAGAGAGGGTGATGAGGTGAACACGTGACTGCTAAGGCTGGAGATAATGCCGTGACGCCTATGTCCAGATTTTGTGGAAAAAATCTAGGACGAAGATCTATCTCAGGTCCCGTCAAGACGCTGGGAGTAACAGATAACTCTTTAGGCCAGCAGGGGCGTTGGATGACGACGGATGATGTTGACTGGCATCGACCGATGGTGTTGACCCCTCCACCCTGAAGAGGCTCACAATGCCGCTGACTCCGCTGTCACCACTGTTATTACTATTCTTGCTGCTGAACACGGTTTAGTGCCGATGAAAGTAGCGTAGGTAGCAATGATACGACCGTGGACTAGTTTGGCTTTAATTGGGTGGGAGTGAGTACACAGCAGGCAGTGTGAGGGAGTGACCGCAAAGCCAGTCCGAGGAGGGGGAGCACTTGTGCCTATCAAGTCGGTCGGCCTAGGAGTGAGCCCGTGTGGGCTGTGTCTCCCACTGACCTGGGAGAGCCTAGAGAGGGCAGCACCTGAATGCCGCGAAATATGAACTAGTCAGAGCAGACGGCTAGGCTGTGTTCCCTAAGAGTACAGGCTGTCTACAAGTGGGTTGAGATAGAGATGACTGGGGTTATCGTGTGGGTTGAGGTAGAGGTGACTGGGGTGATTTTCTTGGTTGAGTTAGAGGTGACTGGGGTTATGGTGCTTGTTAAAGTAGAGGTGTCTGCGATTATGGTGTGGGTTGAGATAAAGGTGACTAATGGATGGTGTGGGTTGAGGTAGAGATGACTGGGGTTATGGTGTGGTTTGATATAAAGATGACTGGGGTTATGGTGTGAGTAGAGGAAGAGGTGACTGAGGTCATGGTGTGGGTTGATGTAGAGATGACTGGGGTTATGGTGTTGGTTAATGTAGAGGTGACTGGGGTTATGGTGTGGGTTGATGTAGAGGAGAATCGGGTTATAGTGAGGGTTGAGGTAGAGGTGACTGGGGTTATGATATGGATTGATGCAGAGGTGACTAGGGTTATTGTGTGGGTTGAGGTAGAGGTCACAGGAGTTATGGTGTGGGTTGAGGTAGAGATGACTGGGGTTATGGTGTGGGTTGAGGTAGAGGTGATTGGGGTTACAGGGTGGGTTGATGAAGAGGTGTCTGGGGTTATGGTGTGGGTTGAGGTAGAGGTGACTGGAGTTATGGTGTGGGTTGAAGTAGAGGTGACTCAGGTTATGGTATGAGTTGAGGTAGCGGTGACTGGGGTTGAGGAGGTGGTTGAGGTAGAGTTAACTGGGGTTATGGTCTGGTTTGAGGTAGAGGTGACTGGGGTTATGGTGTGGGTTGAGATAGAGATGACTTTGGCTATCATGTGGGTTGAGGTAACGGTGACTAAGGGTAAGGTGAGGGTTGAGGTAGAGATGACTGGGGTTATAGAGTGGGTTGAGGGAGAAAGAGCTGGGGTTATGTTGTGGGTAGATGTAGAGGTGACTGGGGATATGGTATGGGTAGATGTAGAGGTGACTGGAGCTATGGTGTGGGTTGAGATAGAGAAGACTTTGGCTATCATGTGGGTTGAGGTAAAGGTGACTAAGGGTAAGGTGAGGGTTGAGGTAGAGATGACTGGGGTTATGGTGTGGATTGAGGTAGAGGTGACTGGGGTTATGATGTGGGTTCATTTAGAGGTGACTGAGGTTATGGTGTGGGTTGAGGTAGAGATGACTATGGTTATGGGCTAGGTTGAGGTAGAGGTGACTTGGGTTATGGTGTTGGTTGATGGTGTGACTGGAGATATGGTCTTCGATGATGTATGGGTGACTGGGGTTATGGTGTGGGTTGATGAAGAGGAGACTGGGGTTATAGTGTGGGTTGAAGTAGAGCTGACAGAGGTTATGGTCTAGGTTGAGGTAGATGTGGCTGGGGTTATGGTGTGGGTTGATGTAGACGTGACTGAGGTTATGGTCTGGGTTGAGGTTGAGATGACTAAGGTTATGGTCTGTTTTGAGTTTGAGGTGTCTGTGGTTATAATGTGGGTTGAGGTAGAGATTACTGGGGTTATGAGTTACGTTGAGGGAGAGGAGATTGGGGTTATGGTGTTGAGTGATGAAGGTGTGACTGGAGTTATGGTGTTGGCCGATGTATGGGAGACTAGGGTTACGGTGTGGGTTGATGCGTAGGTGACTGGGGTTATGGTGTGGGTTGAGATAAAGGTGACTGGGGTTAAGGTGTGGTTTGAGGTAGAGATTACTGGGGTTATTGTGTGAGTTGAGGTAGAGGTGACTGGGGTTATGGTGTGTGTTGATATAGATGTGACTGGGGTTATGGTGTTGGTTGAGGTAGAGATGTCTGTGGTTGTGTTGTGGGTTGAAGTAGAGGTGACTGAGGTTATGGTGTGGGTTGAGGTAGAGATGGCTTGGGTTATTGAGTGGGTTGAGGTAGACGTGACTGGTGTTATGGTGTGGGTTGACATAGAGGTGACAACGGTTATGGTGTGTATTGAGGTAGAGGTGACTGGGGTTAATGTGTGGGTTGATGTAGAGGTGACTCTGGTTATGGTCTGGGTTGACTTAGTTGTGGCTGAGGTTATGGTGTGAGTTGATGTAGAAGTGACTGGGGTTATGGTGTGGGTTGATATATAAGTGGCTGGAGTTATGGTGTGGGATGAGGTAGAGGTGTCTGGGTTATAGTGTAGGTTGTGTTAGAGGTGACTGGGGTTATGCTATGGGTTGAGGTAGAGGTGACTCGTTATTGTGTGGGTTTAGGTAGAGGTGACTGGGGTTTTGGTGTGGATTGAGGAAAAGCTGTCTGGGGTTATGGGGTTAATTGATGTAGAGGTGACTGGGGTTATGGCGTGGTTTGAGGTAGAGGTGACTGGGGTTATTGTGTGGGTTAATGTTTAGGTGACTGGGGTTATGGTGTGGGTTGATGTTGAGGTGACTGGGGTTATGGTGTGTGTTGATGTATAGGTAACTTGGGCTACGGTGTGTGCTGAGATAGATTTGACTGAGGTTATGGTGTGGGTTGAGGTAGACGTGACTGGAGTTATGGTGTGTGTTGATGTAGATGTGACTGGGGTTATGGTGTTGGTTGAGGTAGAGATGGCTTGGGTTATTGAGTGGGTTGAGGTAGACGTGACTAGTGTTATGGTGTGGGTTGACATAGAGGTGACAATGGTTATGGTGTGTGTTGAGGTAGAGGTGACTGGGGTTATGGTGTGGGTTGAGGTAGAGATGACTGGAGTTATGGTGTGTGTTGAGGTAGAGGTGACTGGGGTTAATGTGTGGGTTGATGTAGAGGTGACTCTGGTTATGGTCTGGGTTGAGTTAGTTGTTGCTGAGGTTATGGTGTGAGTTGATGTAGAGGTGACTGGGGTTATGGTGTGGGTTGATATATAAGTGGCTGGAGTTATGGTGTGGGATGAGGTAGAGGTGTCTGGGTTATAGTGTAGGTTGTGTTAGAGGTGACTGGGGTTATGCTATGGGTTGAGGTAGAGGAGACTCGTTATTGTGTGGGTTTAGGTAGAGGTGACTGGGGTTTTTGAGTGGATTGAGGAACAGCTGTCTGGGGTTATGGGGTTAATTGATGTAGAGGTGACTGGGGTTATGGTGTGGTTTGAGGTAGAGGTGACTGGGGTTATTGTGTGGGTTAATGTTTAGGTGACTGGGGTTATTGTGTGGGTTGATGTAGAGGTGACTAGGGTTATGGTGTGTGTTGATGTATAGGTAACTTGGGCTACGGTGTGTGCTGAGGTAGATTTGACTGAGATTATGGTGTGGGTTGAGGTAGACGTGACTGGAGTTATGGTGTGGCTTGATATGGAGGTGACTGGGGTTATGGTGTGGGTTGAGGTGGAAATGACTGTAGTTATGGTGTGGGTTGATGTATAGGTGTCTGGGGTTATTATATGTGTTGCAGAAGAGGTGACTTGGGTTATGGTGTGGGTTGAGGTAGAGATAACTTGAGTTATTGTGTGGGTTGAGGTAGAGGTGACTGGGGTTATGGTGTTAATTGATGAAGAGGTGACTTGGGTTATGGTGAGGGTTGAGATAAAGATGACTGGGGTTATGATGTGGGTTGATTTAGAGATGACTGGGGTTATTGTGTGAGTTGAGGAAGAAGTGACTGGGGTTATGGTGTGGGTTGAGGTAGATATGCCTGTAGTTATGGTGTGAGTTGACGTACAGGTGTCTGGAGATATTATGTGGGTTGCGGTAGAGATGACTTGGGTTATGGTGTGAGTTGAGGTAGAAATGACTTGGGTTGTGGTGTTTACTGATGTAGAGTTGACTAGGGTTATGGTGTGGGCTGAGATAGAGGTGACTCGGGTTACGGTGTGGGTTGAGACAGAGGTGACTGGGGTGATGGTCTTGGTTGATGTAGAGGTGACTGGGGTTATTGTGTGGGTTGATATAGAGGTGACTGTGGTTATGGTCTGGGTTGATGTAAAGGTGGCTGGTGTTATGGTGTTGGTTGATGTAGAGGTGACTTGGGTTATGGTGTTGGTTGATACATAAGAGACTGGAGTTATAGTGTGAAATGAGGTAGAGGTGACTGGGGTTATAGTGTAGGTTGTGTTAGAGGTGACTTGGGTTATGCTGTGGGTTGAGGTAGAGGTGACTCGGGTTATGGTGTGGGTTGAGGCAGAGGTGAATAGGGTTATGGTGTGGATTGAGGAAGAGCTGACTTGGGTTATGGTGTTAATTGATATAGATATGACTGGGGTTATGGTGTGGGTTGAGGTAGAGATGACTTGGGATATGGTGTGGAATAATGTAGAGGTGACTGGGGTTATGGTGTGGGTTGATGCAAATATGACATGGGTTATGGTGTGGGTTGATGTGTAGGTAACTTGAGCTATGGTGTGGGCTGAGGCAGAGGTGACTGGGGTTATGGTGTGGGTTGAGGTAGACGTGACTGGGGTTATGGTGTGGGTTGATATAGAGGTAACTGGGGTTATGGCATAGTTTGAGGTACAGATGACTATGGTTATGTTTTGGGTTGATGTATAGGTGACTGGGGTTATGTAGTGGCTTGAGGTAGGGGTGACTGTGGTTATGGTGTGGGGTGACCTAGAGATGACTGGAGTTATGGTGTGGGTTTAGGTAGAGATGACTGGACTTATGGTGTTGATTGATGTAGAGATGACTAGGGTTATGGTGTAGGTTGATGTAGAGGTGACTTGGGTTATGGTGTGTGTTGACGTAGAGCTGACTGGGGTTATGGTGTTAGTTGATGTAGAGGCGACTCGGGTTATGGTGTGTGTTGATGTAGAGGTGACTGGGGTTCTCGTGTGGGTTAATGTAAAGGTGACTGGGGTTATGGTATGGGTTGATGTAGAGATGACTTGGGTTATTGTGTGGGTTGAGGGAGAGATGGCTTGGCTTATGTTGTGGGTACGTGTAGAGGTGACTGGAGTTATAGAGTGGGTTGAGGTAGAGATGACTGGGGTTATGGTGTTGATTGAGGTAGAGGTGACTGGGGTTACAGTGTGGGTTGACGTAGAGGTGACTATGGTTATGGTGTGGGTTGAGGTAAAGGTGACTGGGGTTACGGTGTGGGTTGATGTATAAGTGATTGGGGTTATGGTGTTGTTAGTGGTAGAGGTGACTGGGGTTATAGTGTGGGTTGATATAGAGGTGACTTGGGTTATGGTGAGGGGTGAGGTAAAGGTGACTTGGGTTAGTGTGTGGGTTGATGTAAAGGTTGCTGGGGTTATGGTGTGGGTTGAGGTAGGGGTGACTGGGGTTATAATATGGGTTGAAGTAGATGTGACTGGGGCTATGGTGTGGGTTGAGGAAGAGATGACTGGGGCCATGATGTGTGTTTGGGTAGAGGTGACTGAGGTTATGGTATGGGTTGAGTTACAGATGACTTTAGTTATGCTGTGGCTTGATATAGAGTTGACTGGGGTTATGGTGTGGGTTGAGGTAGAGATGACTGGGGTTATAAAGTGGGTTTAGGTAGAGGTGACTGTGGTTAATGTGTGGGTTGATATGCAGGTGACTATGGTTATGGTGTTCGTTGAGATAGAGATAGCTGAGGTTCTGGTGTGGGTTGATGTATAGGTGACTGGGGTTATGGTGTGGGTTGAGGTAGAGGTGACTTTGGTTATTGTGTGCGTTGAGTTAGAGATGACTGGAGTTATTGTGTGGGTTGAGGTAGATGTGACTTGGGTTACAGTGTTGGTTGATGTAGAGGTGACTGGCGTTATGGTGTTGGCTGATGTATAGGTTACTTGGGTTATAGTGTGGGTTGATGTATAGGTGACTCGGGTTATGGTGTGGGTTGAGATAGAGGTGGCTGGGGTTATGGTCTGATTTGACGTAGAGGTGACTGTGGTTATGATGTTGGTTGATGAAGAGGTGACTGGGTTTATGGTGTGGGTTGAGATAAAGGTGACTGGTTGTTATGATGTTGGTTGATGTAGAGTTGACTTGCGTTATGGCGTGGGTTGATATAGAGGTGACTGCGTTATGGTGTGGGTTGATGTATAGGTAACTTGGGCTATGGTGTGGGCTCAGGAAATGGTGACTGGGGTTATGGCGTGGGTTGAAGTAGAGGTGACTGAGGATATGGTTTGGGTTGAGGAAGAGGTGACTTAGGTTATGGTGTGGTTTGAGGTTGAGGTGACTGGGGTTATGGTGTGGGTTGATATAGAGGTGACTGGGGTTATAGTGTGGCTTGAGGTAGAGATGACTGGGGTTATGGTGTGGGCTGATGCTTAGGTGACTGGGGTTATGGTGTGGGTTAAGGTAGAGGGGACATGGGTTATGGTGTGATCTGTCCTAGAGATTACTGGGGTTATTGTGTGGGTTGATGTAGAGGTGACGGGGGTTATGGTGTTGGTTGATGTAGAGGTGACTCCGGTTATGGTGTGGGTTTAGGTCGAGGTGACTGGGGTTATGGTCTGGATTGAGGAAGATGTGACTGGGATTATGGTGTGGGATGATGTAGGGATGACTTGGGTTATGGTGTGGGTTGAGATAAATGTGACTGGGGTTATGGTGTTGGTTGATGAAGAGGTGACTGGGGTTATGGTGTGAGCTGATGTATCGGTGACTGGGGTTATGGTGTGAGCTCAGGTAGAGGTGACTGGGGTTATGGTGTTGGTTGAGGAAGAGGTGACTGGGGTTGTGGTGTGGGTTGAGGTAGAGGTGACTGGGGTTATGGTGTTTGTTGAGGAAGAGATGACTGTGGTTATGGTGTTAGTTGATGTAGAGGTGACTGAGATTATGGTGTGGGTTGATGTATAAGTGACTGGGGTTATGGTGTGGGATGAGGTAGAGGTGAATGGGGTTATGGTGTTAGTTGATGTAGAGGTGACTGGGGTTATGGTGTGGGTTGACGTAGTGGTGACAGGGGTTATGGTGTTGGCTGATGTATAGGTTACTGGGGTTATGGAGTGGGTTGATTTATAGGTGACTCGGGTTATGGTGTGGGTTGAGGTAGAGGTGACTGGGATTATGGTCTGGTTTGAGGTAGAGGAGACTGAGGTTATGATGTTGGCTGATGAAGAGGTGACTGGGATTATCGTGTGGGTTGAGATAAAGGTTACTGGGGTTATGATGTTCGTTGATGTAGAGGTGACTTGGGTTATAGTGAGGGTTGATGTAGAGGTGACTGGGGTTATGGTGTGGGTTGATGTATAGGTAACTTGGGCTATGGTGTGTGCTGAGTTAGAAGTGACTGTAGTTATGGTGAGGGTTGATGAAGAGGTGACTAGGGTTATGGTGTGGGTTGATGTTGAGGTGACTATGGTTATGGTATGGGTTGAGGTAGAGATGACTGGGCTTTTGATGTGGGTTGATGTATAGATGTCTGGGGTTATGGTGTAGGTTGATGTAGAGGTGACTAGGGTTATTCAGTAGGTTGAGGTAGAGATGACTGGTGCTATGGTGTTGGTGTATATAGAGGTGAGTGGCGTTATTGTGTTAGCTGATGTATAGGTTACTAGGATTATGATGTAGGTTGATGTAGAGGTGACTGGGGTTATGGTGTTGGTTGATGAAGAGGTAACTTGGGTTATGGTATGGGTTGAGATAAATTTGACTGGGGATATGATGTTAGCTAATGTAGAGGTGACTGGGGATATGATGTGAGTTGATACATTTGTGACTGGGGTTATGGTGTGCATTGAGTTAGAGGTGACTGATGTTACGGTTTGGTTTGAAGAATAGGTGACAAGGGTTATGCTGTTGGTTGATGTAGATATGACTGGTGTTATGGTGTTGGCTGATGTATCGGTGACTGGGGTTATGGTGTGGGTTAATGTACAGGTGACTGGGATTATGCTGTGGGTTAAGGTAGAGCTGACTGGGGTTATGGTGTAGGTTGAGGTAGAGGTGACTTGGGTTACGGTGTGGGTTGATGTAGACGTGATTGGGGTTAAGGTTTGGGTTGAGGTAGAGGTGACTGGCATTGTAGTCAGGGTTGAGTTAGAGGTAACTGGAATTATAGTGTGGGTTGAGGTAGAGACTACTATGGTTATGGTGTGGGATAAGGTAGAGGTGATTGGGGTTATGATGTTGGTTGATGAAGGTGTGACTGGAGGTATGGTGTTGGCTGATGTATGGGTGACTAGGGTTATGGTGTGGGTTGATGCATAGGTGACTCAAGTTATGGAGTGGGTTGAGGTAGAGCTGACTGGGGTTATGGTCTAGTTTGAAGTAGAGATGACCGGGGTTATTGTGTGTGTTGAGGTAGAAGTGACTTTGGTTATGGTGTTGATTGATAAAGATGTGACTGGGGTTATGGTGTGGGTTGAGGTAGATATGCCTGTAGTTATGGTGTGAGTTGATGTATAGGAGTCTGGGGTTATTATGTGGGTTGCGGTAGAGATGACTTGGGTTATGGTGTGGGTTGAGGTAGAAATGACTGGAGTTATGGTGTGGGTTGAGATAGAGAATACTGGGGTTATTGTGTTAACTGATGTACAGATGACTAGGGTTATGGTGTGGGCTGAGATAGAGGTGACTCGGGTTACTGTGTGGGTTGAGACAGAGATGACTGGGGTGATGGTCTTTGTTGATGTAGAGGTGACTGGGTTTATTGTGTTGGTTGATATATAAGTGACTGTAGTTATGGTGTGAAATGAGGTACAGGTGACTGGGGTCATAGTGTGGGTTGTGTTAGAGGTGACTGGGGTTATGCTGTGGGTTGATGTAGAGGTGACTCGGGTTATGGTGTGGGTTGAGGTAGAGGTGACTGGGGTTATGGTGTGGATTGAGGAAGAGCTGACTTGTTTCATAGTGTTAATTGATGTAGATGTGACTGGGGTTATGGTGTGGGTTGAGGTAGAGGTGACTGGGGATATGGTGTGAATTAATGTAGAGGTGACTGGGGATATGGTGTGGGTTGATGTAAATATGACATGAGTTATGGTGTGGGTTGATGTATAGATAACTTGAGCTATGGTGTGTGCTGAGGCAGAGGTGACTTGGGTTATGGTGTGGGTTGAGGTAGACGTGACAGAGGTTATGGTGCGGGTTGATATAGAGGTGATTGGGGTTATGGCATAGTTCGAGGTAGAGATAACTAGGGTTATGCTTTGGGTTGATGTATAGGTGACTGGGGTTATGGTGTGGCTTGAGGTAGGGGTGACTGGGGTTATGGTGTGGGCTGACCTAGAGATGACTGGAGTTATGGTGTGGGTTTAGGTAGAGATGACTGGATTTATGGTGTTGATTGATGTAGAGATGACTGGGGTTATGGTGTAGGTTGATGTAGAGGTGACTTGGGTTATGGTGTGGGTTGAGGTAGAGCTGACTGGGGTTATGGTGTTAGTTGATGTAGAGGCGACTTGGGTTATGGTGTGTGTTGATGTAGAGATGACTGTGGTTATTGTGTGGGTTAATTTAAAGGTGACTGGGGTTATGGTGTGGATTGATATGGAGGTGACTGGGGTTATAGTGTGAGTTGATGTAGAGATGACTTATGTTATTGTGTGGGCTGAGGGAGAGATGGCTAGGCTTATGTTGTGGGTAGATGTAGAGGTGACTCAGGTTATTGTGTAGGTAGATGTAGAGGTGACTGGAGTTATAGAGTGGGTTGAGGTAGAGGTGACTGGAGTTATAGAGTGGGTTGAGGTAGAGATGACTGGGATTATAGTGTTGATTAAGGTAAAGGTGACTGGGGTTACAGTGTGGGTTGATGTAGAGGTGACTATGGTTATGGTGTAGGTAGATGTAGAAATGACTTGGGTTATGGTGTGGGTTGAGGTAAAGGAGACTGAAGTTATGGTGTGGGTTGATATATAGGTGATTGGGGTTATGGTGTTGGTTTTGGTAGAGGTGACTGGGGTTATAGTGTGGGTTGATGTAGAGGTGACTGGGGTTATGGTGTGGGTTCAGGTAAAGGTGACTTGGGTTACGGTGTGGGTTGATGTAGAGAGGACTGGGCTTATGGTGTAGGTTGAGGTAGAGGTGACTGGGGTTATAATGTGGGTTGAAGTAGATGTGACTGGGGCTATGGCGTGGGTTGAGGAAGAGATAAATGGGGCTATGATGTGTGTTGAGGTAGAGGTGACTGAGGTTATGGTATGGGTTGAGTTAGAGATGACTTGAGTTATGCTGTGGGTTGTTATAGAGTTGACTGGGGTTATGGTGTGGGTTGACGTAGAGATGACTGGGTTTATGGAGTGGGTTTAGGTAGAGGTTACTGGGGTTAAGGTGTGGGTTGATAAGGAGGTGACTATGGTTATGGTGTGGGTTGAGATAGAGATGACTGAGGTTCTGGTGTGGGTTGATGTATAGGTGACTGGGTTTATGGTGTGGGTTGAGGTGTAGGTGACTTGGGTTATTGTGTGCTTTGAGTTAGAGATGACTGGAGTTATAGTGTGGGTTGAGGTAGATATGACTGAGGTTATAGTGTTGGTTGATGTAAAGGTGACTGGCGTTATGGTGTTGACTGAAGTATAGGTTACTTGGGTTATGGTGTGGGTTGATGTATAGGTGACTAGGGTTATGGTGTGGGTTGAGGCAGAGGTGGCTGGGGTTATGGTCTGGGTTGACTTAGAGGTGACTCTGGTTATGATGTTCTTTGATGAAGAGGTGACTGGGGTTATGGTGTGGGTTGAGATGAAGGTGACTTGTGGTTATGATGTTGGTTGATGTAGAGGTGACTTGGCTTATGGTGTGGGTTGATATAGAGGTGACTGGGGTTATTGTGTGAGTTGATGTATAGGTAACTTGGGCTATGGTGTGGGCTCAGGAAGTGGTGACTGGGGTTATGGCTTGGGTTGAAGTAGAGGTGACTGAGGATATGGTTTGGGCTGAGGTAGAGGTGACTGGGGTTATGGAGTGGCTTGATGTAGAGATGACTTGGTTTATGGTGTGGGCTGATGTTTAGGTGACTGGGGTTATGGTGTGGGTTAATGTAGAGGTGACTGGGGTTATGGTGTGGTTTGAGGTTGAGGTGACTGGGGTTATGGAGTGGTTTGAGGTTGAGGTGACTGCGTTATGGTGTGGGTTGATGTAGAGGTGATTGGGGTTATAGTGTGGCTTGATGTAGAGATGACTTGGTTTATGGTGTGGGCTGATGTTTAGGTGACTGGGGTTATGGTGTGGGTTAATGTAGAGGTGACTGGGGTTATAGTGTGGCTTGAGGTAGAGATGACTTGGGTTATGGTGTGGGCTGATGTTTAGGTGACTGGGGTTATGGTGTGGGTTACGGTAGAGGTGACTGGGGTTATGGTGTGGGCTGACCTAGAGATTACTGGGGTTATTGTGTGTGCTGATGTATAGGTGACTTGGGTTGTGGTGTAGGTTGATATAGAGTTGACTGCGGTTATGGTGTGTGTTTAGGTCGAGGTGACTGGGGTTATGGTCTGGATTGAGGTAGATGTCACTGGGATTATGGTGTGGGATGATGTAGAGATGACTGGGGTTATGGTGCAGGTTGAGATAAAGGTGACTGGGGTTATGGTGTTGGTTGATGAAGAGGTGACTGGGGTTATGGTGAGAGCTGATGTATCGGTGACTGGGGTTATGGTGTGAGCTGAGGTAGAGGTGACTGGGGTTATGGTGTTGGTTGAGGTAGAGGTTACCGGGGTTGTGATGTGGGTTGAGGTAGAGGTGACTGGGGTTATGGTGTGGGCTCAGGTAGAGATGACTGTGGTTGTGGTGCTAGTTGATGTAGAGGTGACTGAGGTTATGGTGTGGGTTGATGTAAAAGTGACTGTGGTTATGGTGTGGGTTGAGGTAGAGGTGAATGGGGTTATGGTGTTAGTTGAAGTAGAGGTGACTGGGGTTATGGTGTGGGTTGATGTAGAGGTGACAGGGGTTATGGTGTGGGTTGACGTGAAGGTGACTGGGGTTATGGTGTGGGTTGATGTAAAGGTGGTTGTAGTTATGGTGTTAGTTGATGTAGAGGTGACTTGGGTTATGGTGTGGGTTGATGTAAAGGTGACTGTAATTATGGTGAGGGTTGAGGTAGAGGTGACTGGGGTTATGGTGTGGGTAGAGGTGACAGGGGATGTAGAGGTGACAGGGGTTATGGTGTGGGTTGATGTAAAGGTGGCTGTAATTATGGTGAGGGTTGAGGTAGAGGTGACTGGGGTTATGGGACAGGAAGTTTTCTTTCTTGGATCATGCAATAGCCAAATATATCTAGTTATTATATACGTTGCAGGTTGTGTTCAAAGAAACTAGGCGATGTAAGAGGTATAACTGGTAGTTAAAATATATTGCATGCTTACTTTTTTGTAAGTCAACACGAATACAGTTTCATCTCAAATTCCGTCTTCCTACCCTGTCTGTTGAACACTTGTTCACTGCCTGTCTCTGGGAACAACACCCTCAGTGACTGTGAGAGATCTTTAATATGGTATAAGTAGAGTTTCTCAAAGCTGTCAGCACATGAGAGTTGTGTAAAACAGCCCCCGAGATATGAGGGCAACGACCTCGCTGATCCTGGTATTGGTCTTCATAGTTCACGTCACCAAAACTGTCGTCACTGAAAAACAGGTGGGATGCAGATATTCATGATGCAAGGGAACATATGTTTCTTTGACTTTCTATGAGAATCCTTTTATAGCTCATGGGAGTGGTGTGAGACTCAAATCCGTATGTCTTGCATCATTTAAAGGTCGATCCTACTACACTAACGATTTACTACGTACAGTAAGTTGAAGGTGTTCAGACTTAGCAAGCAACTCAAATACTTGAACACTCGTCGTAGTGCGATGTTCTGGGAATGATTTCAACTTATCAGTTCCTAACAAATAGAGGTTTATGATTTACATTATACGTTAAATTTCATTGCACATTTCATTCTACTTACATTTGCCTTTATAACCTTCTGGTACAAATATAAAATCAGTAAATAAACGTCCATATTTCTGTATTACTTGGCTCAATATATTCATGTTGGTCATTGAAAATTTATGTCACGTTTATTGTTCAAGACAGAAATTAATAGTGACACTTACATTAATATAAATGGAGCGTTTTTCAAGATTATGCACACAGAAAGGTGTGTATCATTAAGTGTAAATACACTGAAAGCTTGCCTTACAATAGTTTCTATTTACGTTATTTAGTTACCAGTTACTGATGGTGTACGGGTTACATACAGCCTTAATTTCCCTCGCGTAGTCCATAGACTTTAAACCTAGAAAATCACCCAAACGAAATTCATCACAATCAAACTGCAGGAGTTGGCCTTTTAATGCACTATTGTAGATATGAAAAAAGAAGTCTGACACAGTGTGTACTCACTTAGTTGTGGTTGCAGGGTTGAGTCACAGCCCCTGGCTCCACCTCTTCACTAGTCGCTACTAGGCAACTCTTCCTGCTCTATGAGCTTTATCATACCTCTTCTTAAAGTTATGCATGGGTCTTGCCTCCATTACATCACTTTCCAGATTATTCTACTTCCTAACAACTCAGTTGCTGAAGAAATACTTCCTAACATCCCTGTGATTTATCTGAGTCTTCGGCTTCCAACTATATCCCCTTGTTGTTGTGTCCCATCTCTGGAACATCCTCTGTCCACCTTGTCAATTCCTCTTAGTATTTCGTATGTCGTATGTCCCCCCTTTCTCTGTTTTCCAGTGTCGTCAGGTCGATTTTCCTTAACTGCTCCTCGTAGGATGTACCCCATAGGTCCGAGACTAGTCTTGTTGCAAACCTTTGCGCTTCCTCTAGTTTCCTTACGTGCTTGGCTAGGTGTGGGTTCGAAAATGGTGAGCTGAATACTCCAATTTGGGCCTAACGTACACGGTGTACTGGGTCTTGAACGATTCCTTATTAAGATGTCAGAATCCTGTTTTTATGTTTGCTAGGTGCCCGTATGCTGCAGCAGTTATTTGGTTGATGTACTCACCTATTTCTGCTCACCTATTTGTGGTTGCAGGGGTTGAGACTCAGCTCCTGGCCCCGCCTCTTCACTGACTGCTACCAGGTCCTCTCTCTCCCTCTCTTCCTCTCACTCCCTCTCTCCCTCACTCTCCCTCGTCTTAAAACTATGTATGGTTCCTGACCCCACTACATCGCTTGCTAGACTGTTACACTTCTTTGCAACTCTATGACTGAAGAAATACTTCCTAACATCTCTTTGACTCATCTGAGTCTTCAACTTCCAATTGTGACCCCTTATTTCTGTGTCACATCTCTGGAACATCCTGTCTCTGTCCACCTTGTCTATTCTTCACTATCTTGTCTCCCTTGACTCTCCTGTCCTCAAGTGTCATCAGATCTATTTCCCTAAACCTTTCTTCATAGGACATTCCCCTTTGTTCTGGAGCTAGCCTTGTTGGACACCTTTGCACACTCTTTAGTTTTTATAATTGCTTGACAAGGTGTGGGTTCCAAAGTGGTGCTGCATACTCCAGTATGGGTCTGACGTACACAGTGTACAGGGTCTTGAACGATTCTTTATTGAAGCATCGGAACGCTATTCTCAAGTTTCCCAGGCGCCCATATGATGATATGGGCTTCCGGAGACGTACTCGGTATTAACTCACCCCAAGATCTTACTCCTTGCATAAGGTTAGCAGTCTATGGCTACCTAGCCTAAACTGTCTCTGTGGTCTTCTTTGCCCTCCCCCGCTCTTCATGACTTTGCTTTTGGCGGGATTAAATTTAAAGAGCCAGTTGCTTGGCCAGGTGTCCCGCATGTCCAGGTCTCTTTGTAGTCCGGCCTAATCCTCATTTGATATAATTTTCGTCATTAACTTCACATCAACTGCGAACAGGGACACTTCCGAGTCTATCTCTTCCATCATGTTATTCATATATACCAAAAATAGCATTGGTCCTAGGACTGATCCTTGTGGGACCCCACTCGTCACAGGCACCCACTGTGATACCTCACAACATGCCATGACACGTTGTTGCCTTCCTGTCAGGTATACTCTTTTCCACTCCAGTGCTCTTCCTCCAGCTTCTGCACTAGTATCTCGTGAGGAACTGCATCGAAGACCTTGCAGTCAAAGAAAATGATATCAACCCAACCCTCACTCTCTCTCATGTCTTACTCCTGTTACCTTGTGCTTGTGTGTGTGTACTCTCCTAATTGTACTTCAGTGGTCGAGATTCAGCTCCTGGCTCTGCTTCTTCACTGGTCACTACTTATTACAACCCAGGAAATGAAATGCCTGTAGTCCTGGGTGTAAAGGGAGCAAAAATAAACACAGCAGAAAAACTTTTGGCTTATCCTTTCACCAAATAAAAACAGAAGTATGTACACTACATACACTACGTACAGCAATAGGTATGAGTGCACGCCACGGTAAGCAAGACAGAATAGATGCCTCTAGAGAGCAGACCATGCTTCACCCAGCTCTAGAATGGAAATGGCAAGGGCAGACAGGCGGGTGGTGTCCAGAACACCTCTGCGACTGCGAGAACCATCTTCTCATTGGCTGAACCTGGGTACTGATCGAACGACGGGGCCCCATCGTCTGTCCCTAGTACTGGTTCACTGGCTGGAGGAGATAGCCTTTCAATGAGGGTGTGTACATGTGCCAAATAAACGTTATATACTCTTTGCATGCCACAATTCCACTTCTTGACAACTCTATGACTGAAAAAATACTTCCTAACATTCCTTTGACTCATCTGAGCCACCAATTTCCAATTTTGACCCCATGTTTGTGTGTCCCTTCACAGGAACATCCTGTCGTCCTCAACCATATCTATTCCTCTCTGTATTTTGTATGTCGTTATCATGTCACCAGTAACCTTCCTGTCCTCCAGTGTCGTCAGCCCGATTTCCTTTAATCTTTCTTCACAGGATATTCTCCTTAGCTCTGGGACTACTCTTGTTGCCAATCATTACACTTTCTCTAATTTCTTGACATGGTTTTTGAGATGTCGGATGCAGACTGGTGCTGCATTCTCCAGTATGGTCCTGATGTACACGGTGTACAGAGTCTTTAACGTTTCCTTACTGAGGTATCGGAACGCTGTTCTCAGGTTTGCCAGGAGCCCATATGCTGCTGCAATTACCTGGTTGGTGTGTGCTTCTGGAGACGTGCTCGGTATTATACTCACCCCATGATCTTTCTCATTGAGTGAGATTTGCAGTCTTTGGCCACCTGGCCTATACTCTGTCTGCAGTCTTCTTTGCCCTTTCCCGATCATCATGACTTTGCATTTGGCAGGGATAAATTCCAGGAACCAGTTGCTGTACTATGCGTCCAGCCTGCCCAGGTCTCTTTGAAGTCATGCCTGATCCTTATCTGATTTAGTTCTCCTCATTAACTTCACATTATCTGCTAACAGGGACACTTCTGAGTCTATTCCTTCCATCATGTCATTCACATATACCAAAAATAGAACTGGTCCTATTACTGACCCCTGTGGGACCCCACTCGTCACAGGCGCCCTCTATGATACCTCATCACGTACCATGACTCGTTGTTGCCTCCTTGTCAGGTATTCTCTGATCCATTGCAGTACCCTTCTTGTTATACGTGCTTGATCTTCTACCTTCTGCCCTAATCTCTTGTAAGGATCTGTGTCGGAGGCCTCTTTGCAGATCAAGAAAATGCACTCACCCTGCCCCTCTCTCTCGTGTCTTACTTCAGTTACCTTGTCATGAAACTCCAGTTTGTTTATGACACAGGATTTGCCTTCCGTGAATCCGTAATGGTTGTCATTTATAATCTTGTTCCATTCAAGGTGCTTCACCACTCTCCTCCTGATAATCTTCTCCATGACTTTGCATACTATACACGTCAGAGACACTAGTCTGTAGTTTAGTGCCTCATTTCTGTCTCCTTTCTGACACATGGAGACTACATTTGTCGTCATCTATACCTCAGGTAGTTGCTCAGTTTCAATGGATGTGTTGAAATTATTGTTAGTGACACACACAGCATCTCTGCTCCCTCTCTATGGGACAACGGAGAGATGTCCAGTTGCACTGCTTTTCAGGTATCATGTCAATTTAACAATATCTTCACCTCCCTCTCTGTTGTTGAGTGTATTTCATCCAGCACTTGTTGATATATATCCCTTCTTGGTGTACCACTTAGTTCTGACTTCCCTGAGTGCTTTCTGTCTCCACTGTAAATACTTCCTTAAATCTCATGTTGAGCTCCTCATACTTTTTGGTCGCTTTTTGAGCTCCACACCTTCTTTCTTCAGCCTGATTACTTAGTCCTTACTCTTATCTTCCTCCTGATGTGGCTATACAACAGCTTCAGGTCAGACTTGACTTTAGATGCAATGTCATTTTCGTAGCTGGGCCTCCATCCTTATTTGCATATACTCGCTTTTGGCTCTTCAACTAATCTCTTTTTTTTCCTGGGTCCTTTGTCTTCTGTACATTTTCCATTCTCTATCATACTTAGTTTTTGCCTCCTTTCACCTGTGGGTAAACCAACGGTTCATTCTGATTTTTCCATTATTTCTGTTGCTCTTGAAAACAAATCTCTCCTCTTCCTCCTTGCATTTTGTTATCACCTAATCCATCCTTTTGCTTACTGATTTCCCTACTAATTCTTTTTCCCACTGAACCTCTTGCAGAAAGTTCCTCATGCCTGAGTAGCCCCCTCTCTTGTAGTTTGGCTTTTCCCATCCTATTCCTGTTACCCTTTCCACTTGTAACTCTACTATGTATTCAAAGCTGAAAACCACGTGATCACTAACTCAAAGGGGCCTTTCATATGTGACATCCTCGATGTCAAAGCTACTTTAGATGAACACGAGGTTCAGTCTTGCTAGTTCGTCCTCACCTCTCTCTCTCTCTGGTAGTGTCCCTAACATGTTCAGTCATGAGGTTTTCCAGTACCACATCCATCATCTTGGTTCTTCATGTTTTGGGGGCCCCATGTGGCTCCAGGTTTTCCCATTCAATCTCCTTATAATTGAAATCACCCATAACTAGTAGCTTTGCTCTACCCATGTGAGCTCTCCTGACCACCTGAGCTAGTGTGTCCACTATTGCTCTGTTGCTCACTTCATATTCATGTCTTGGCCTCCTGCAGTTCTGTTGCAGTTTGTACATCACTGCAATGGCTACCTTATATACCCCAGACTGAATTGCACATACTGTGCAGTCCCTTTCGCCCATTCCTTCCATTCCTTCTATTTCTTCAAACCCCATCGGGTTTTAACGAGCAGTGAAAGTCTTTTCCTCATCTCGCTCTATCTTTATTCAGGGTCTGATGTCTGGGTGGGAAAATTGCGTCTTCTATTATCTCGCTGAGTTTCATTTCTGAGAGCTATAATGTCTGGGGATGTCTCCTTGATTCTTTCATGCCACTCCTCACATTCACTTGTTATTCCATCAGTATTTGTATACCAAACCTTCAACTTCTTTTCTAAAACTGTGGTTTGGGGAGGACGTTGGGGTTATGAGACCAGGAGACCTGGCAAGAAACTATAGGGGGTTGCTGTGGGGGTGGAGTTCATGATGAGGGGTGGTAGAGGCAGTGGGTATGGTGTATGTGTATGTGTGAGTGGGTATGTACTCAATTAGTTGTACTCACCCAGTTGTGTTTGAAGGGGTCGAGTCACAGCTCCTGGCCCTGCCTCTTCACTGGATGCTACTGGTCACTCTTCCTGCTCCATGAGCTTTGTCATACATCTTCTTAAACCTATGCATGGATCCTACCTCCACTACATGGCATCTCAGACTATCAGTAATAACACCAGGAGGCAGCTCTGATGAAAACTCACACTCACAAGAGCTTTGAAATCTCTGCACAAAATTCAATTTAAACCAGCAAATAATAGAGCCTTCTAGACTGGAGAATACACTAGACCTCATCTTCACTAACAATGATGATCTGATAAGAAATGTCACCATATCAAAAACAATATACTCAGATCACAACATAATTTAAGTTCAGACATGTATGCGTAGAGCCCCAGACCGACATAATGAGACTAGTCACGAGGGAGCATTCACCAAATTCAACTTCAATAAGAAAAACATAAAGTGGGACCAAGAAAACCAAGTCCTAACCGATATAAGCTGGGAAGATATATTAAGCGACACACACCCCAACTTATGCCTAGAACAGATTAACTCGGTGGCACTCGATGTATGCACAAGGCTTATTCTTCTAAGAAAAAGGAGGAGTAGATGTAAAATAGAAAGAGACAGGCGCTCCCTTTACAGGCGACGGAAAAGAATAACAGAGCGGCTAAAAGAGGTCAATATATCTGAAATGCGTAGGGAGACACTGGTCAGAGAAATAACAAGCATCGAACTTAAGCTAAGAGAATCCTTTAGGAGTCTGGACTCGCGGGAAGAACTAAAAGCCATAATTGAAATCGAAAGAAACCCAAAGTATTTCTTCTCCTATGCCAAATCAAAATCGAGAACAACGTCCACTATTGGGCCCTTACTTAAACAAGATGGGTCCTACACAGATGACAGCAAGGAAATGAGTGAGCTACTCAAGTCCCAATATGACTCAGTTTTTAGCAAGCCGCTAACCAGACTGAGAGTCGAAGATCAAAATGATTTTTTTATGAGAGAGCCACAAAATTTGATTAACACAAGCCTATCCGATGTTATCCTGACGCCAAATGACTTCGAACAGGCGATAAATGACATGCCCATGCACTCTGCCCCAGGGCCAGGCTCATGGAACTCTGTGTTCATCAAGAACTGCAAGAACCCCTATCACGAGCCTTTTCCATCCTATGGAGAGGGAGCATGGACACGGGGGTCGTCCCACAGTTATTAAAAACAACAGACATAGCCCCACTCCACAAAGGGGGCAGTAAAGCAACAGCAAAGAGCTACAGACCAATAGCACTAACATCCCATATCATAAAAATCTTTGAAAGGGTCCTAAGAAGCAAGATCACCACCCATCTAGAAACCCATCAATCACACAACCCAGGGCAACATGGGTTTAGAACAGGTCGCTCCTGTCTGTCTCAACTATTGGATCACTACGACAAGGTCCTAAATGCACTAGAAGACAAAAAGAATGCAGATGTAATATATACAGACTTTGCAAAAGCCTTCGACAAGTGTGACAATGGCGTAATAGCGCACAAAATGCGTGCTAAAGGAATAACAGGAAAAGTCGGTCGATGGATCTATAATTTCCTCTCTAACATAACACAGAGAGTAGTCGGCAAAAGAGTAAAGTCTAAGGCAGCTACGGTGAAAAGCTCTGTTCCACAAGGCACAGTACTCGCTCCCATCTTCTTCCTCATCCTCATATCCGACAAAGACAAGGATGTCAGCCACAGCACCGTGTCTTCCTTTGCAGATGACACCCGAATCTGTATGACAGTGTCTTCCATTGCAGACACTGCAAGGCTCCAGGCGGACATCAACCAAATCTTTCAGTGGGCTGCAGAAAACAATATGAAGTTCAACTATGAGAAATTTCAATTACTCAGATATGGTAAACATGAGGAAAATAAATCTTCATGAGAGCACAAAACAAATTCTGGCCACGAAATAGAGCGAAACACCAACGTCAAAGACCTGGGAGTGATCATGTCGGAGGATCTCACATTCAAGGACCATAACATTGTATCAATTGCTTCTGCTAGAAAAATGACAGGATGGATAATGAGAACCTTCAGAACTAGGGAGGCCAAGCCCATGATGACACTCTACAGGTCACTTGTTCTATCTAGGCTGGAATATTCCTGCACACTAACAGCACCTTTCAAGGCAGGTGAAATTGCCGACCTAGAAAATGTACAGAGAACTTTCACGGCGCGCATAACGGAGATAAAACACCTCAATTACTGGGAGCACTTGAGGTTCCTAAACCTGTATTCCCTGGAACGCAGGAGGGAGAGATACATGATTATATACACCTGGAAAATCCTAGAGGGACTAGTACCGAACTTGCACTCGAAAATCACTCACTACGAAAGCAAAAGACTTGGCAGACGATGCACCATCCCCGCAATGAAAAGCAGGGGTGTCACTAGCACGTTAAGAGACCATACAATAAGTGTCAGGGGCCCGAGACTGTTCAACTGCCTCCCAGCACACATAAGGGGGATTACCAACAGACTCCTGGCAGTCTTCAAGCTGGCACTGGACAAGCACCTAAAGTCAGTTCCTGATCATCCGGGCTGTGGCTCGTGCGTTGGTTTGCGTGCAGCCAGCAGCAATAGCCTGGTTGATCAGCCTCTGATCCACCAGGAGGCCTGGTCACAGGCCGGGCCGCGAGGGCGTTGACCCCCGGAACTCTCTCCAGGTAAACTCCAGGTAAACGTTCATGACCATTCGTTCATGACCAAAAAATTCGTGAAATTTATGCATCTGGTCACGAACACATAATCGGGTGCCAAACATAGTCGAGCCAATTTTCCCATTCCGTGCATGATCTAATTTTTCCAACTTCTCGATGTTTATGTGTACCTAACAAAAACTCATGCCTCATAGTCGGTCTCGGTAAGACGTGCGTTCATCTGCTGTGAAGTCGAGGATGAAAGATAAAGTATCATCCTCTTATCCCCTCCTGGGTACTTTTATTAGTAAAAACATTGTGCAGTACAGTGCTGTGATGTACTCTCATAATGCACCATCTAACTAAGTAAGTTTATTCAGGTATACACAAATACAGTTACATAGATTCCCATATATAGCAGCATGTGTGTAGAGAACCCAGTATAACCTAAAAAAGTCAGTGACTTATTTTCTCGATTTTCTTTTCGGTGCGCACTCGTTTTCGTCGATTATCTTGGAAGTAAGTTATTCATGAATTACAGTAATTACAACAGTGATAAATATGGATTAGCAATGTAGTATCAACAGCTTCTTGTAGCGCCAGTACCCGGCTAGGGCTTGCCATATATGATTTTTGGTAAATATTTTTTCTTAGTTGTTTGTTGGATTATCTTATTGAAATTTGGGCACTATATGATGGAAAGATGCATCTTAACGTACAGTAAATGTGAAAGAAATCGAACGGTTTGTAGGTTTTCTCAGAGTTAATCAAGGTATTTACATGTAGTTTACTATTACACTGTACATTATAAGGTATAATTAACTATTTTAGAGCTTATAAATCTTAAAAAAATATATTTACATACAGTTCATTTGGTCATGAATGGATTAATCGTATTTACATACAATCCAATGGGGTAATTAGGTTCGAATCATGACCAAATCGGGTTACGACGAGAGTTTTGATAGAAAACATAACATATCTATTACGTTGGTCGCCTCACTTTTCGAGAACTACTAGACCGATTGTCATGATTTTCGCACACCTTATTAAGGAACGACGGCTCTACAAAATATGAATAGGAATTTGAGATATTACTTACCGTTTTCTTTTTTATGATTTTTCCCCCCAAAAAAAATCCTTTAGAAAAAGCAGATTGAAATCACCAACAATCAGTAGCTTTGCTTTGTTCGCATTAGCCCTTGTGGCCACTTCAGCCAGTGTGTCAATCGTTGCTCTGTTAGTCTCATCTTGCTCTTGCCTTGGCTTCCTGCTGTTCTGTGGTGGGTTATACATAACTGCAATTACCACCTTGGGACCTGCAAACTGAAGTGTTCCTATCATATAGTCTCTTGATTCTATTCTGTCCCCTTTCTCTAGTTCATCAGAATAACATTGGTTTTCGAAGTGCAGCAGCACTCCTCCACTCCCTCTGTTCCATCTGTCTTTCCTCATGATCTGATATCCTCTTGGAAAGATGGCATCAGTTATCATTCCTCTGAGACTGGTTTCTGTGAGAGCTATGATGTCCAGTGATGCCTCTTTGATTCTTTCATGCCACTCCCACTTATTTGTTATTCCATCAGCATTGGTGTACCAAACTTTCAGTTTCCTCTCCAACACTGTGTCCTGGGAGTTCTGTGGGGGTGGGGGACCTGGCAGTGTGTTGTGAGATTCAACAGCATAGTGTGAGGCAGGTGCTGTAAGTGTGGATTGTGATTCTTGTTGGGATAGCATGTTGGGATGTATGGTTCTGAGGGTGGTTGTGTATGTGCTTGCACTTGTTGCTCTGCCCGGCTCTGGTCGTCCTCTGCTGACTTTCTCCTTGTCTCACTCTCTAGCCCCTTTCGTTTGTGTGTCCTCTCCCTCAGCTGCTGTCGTTCTGTTCTTGTTCTGACACAATTTAGGAACACCTTCTTGTATGTTGATTATTCCTTCAGCCAATGTTTCTCTTGCAGGATCTTGTTCCACACTGTTTCTCTCTTGAAAATCAGTTTGACTGGCTGACTTCTTCCCTTCAAGTATCCTTCTATTCTCTGAAAATTTAATCTCTCAGTTATGTCCTCATTCCTTATTTCTTTGATGTTTTCAATCTCCTGTTTTTCTTTTTTATTGTCTTTCTTTGTGTGTCCTTCCTTTGCTCTCTTGAAGCACATGAATAAACATTGACTTCTCCCTTTCCTCCTCCCATTGTCTTTCCCTCTGTGCCTTCGGGTTCCATTTGTATATAGCCGTTGCTTCCCTTATTTTTTCCTGTAACTTTTGGTAGTATGTTGGCGCCCCTGCTTGGGCTTGTCTCCTTCCCCCTCCCCACACTTACTGATATCCCTGCTCCTAGCAGCTTTTCCCCTTCATTCCTCCGCCTTGCTTGATGGACTGATAGGGCCTTAGCATAAGTCTTGTCTCTTTCCTTTCCATTGGGCTCATCATTTAATATGGGTGCACTTGCTTCAGATGCTATGCCTCCTCTGGGCAATAGCCCCATAACTCGCTAGAGCATATTTACCTCAAATTTTAGGGCCCATATCATGGCTTCTGCAGCTTCACCTTATGACTCCCAATTCTTCTTCTCTGCCTCCATCCTCTTCTCCATTTGCACAGAAAGCTCACCTAGTTTGCTCTCCTACTCTTGTTACATCTTTTTACATTGCTCTTCTATCCATTCTTCCTTACCAAGACCATCTTCCTCTGTTCGCCTGAGTCTTCAACTTCTCCTCTGAGCCTCCATTATTTTTTTTGTGGGTTAAGTTTTCTAGTACATGCATGTGCATGTTGGTGTGAGTGTGTATGTTTGTCTGAATGTAGGAAGAGAGTGGTAAAGAGAAAGAAGGTAGAGAGTGAGGGAGAGGTGGAAAGAAATAGGGGTAGAAGAAGAAAGAGGTGGAGAGATAGTTGTTGGAAAGGGATGGAGGGTGGGTGCTGGTGGGGTCTTGGAGTTGGAAGTAGAGTGGGTGTGTCTGTATGCTTGCATGTGGGGGAGAAAAGAGGGCAGATGGTAGGGGGAGTAAGGTATGTGGTGTATGTGCATGTGGAGACAAAGAGAGGGAGAGGTGGAGAGAAAGAGGGGTAGAGGAAGAGAGGTGGAGAGAAAGAGAGAGGTTGGAGAGGGAGGGAGAGTGAGTGCTGGATGAGCCTGGAAGAGGGAGGTAGGGAGTGTGTGTGTGCATGTGTGTGGTCAAAATAAATGCAGGTAGGGGGAGTAAGGGGCATAGAAAGTGGGAGGTGGGAGAGTTGTAAGGAGGCGAGGGACGTGTGTGTGTGTGTGTGTGTGTTAATTTTGTTAGGCTAAGCAGATGTGATAGGAAACCAACTTAATTTGACAAAGTGACAATGAAGTCTCCCAGTCTAGCATGTCCTCTTCTCGGTACTGGGTTCTGACATATAAAGACCCTAAGCTATATTATTTGAATACACCGGCCATCTTCCACAGAGGAAGGGTGACCCAAGAAAGATACAACATATTCACAGTTTTCATTCGAGCACTGTCTTCCCAGAAGCATGCTGGCGTCATTGGTCAGATAGCCTTCCGAGCTGTAACATCATCACTCCTCCATCGGAGAGTAGGTATTGTACAAGTCTACCTCCAGAATTTAAGTCTAACTGGTATCCCTGCGTCCTTTCATAAATTTTACCTTACACTCCAATAGCACGTCAAGTCACACAAGCCACTTGCCTCCACTCCGATGCAACACATTAACACAAGCATTCAAGGCCTTTATCACCTTCCTTGACCCCTTTCTTTCACAAACCGTACCCGTCCATCACTATACTCCAGATTTATACACCCTTCTAATCAGTCTATTTTGCTCCATCCTCACAAAGTGCCCAAACCACCTCAACAACTCATCTTCATGCCCCTGACTTATACTTTGGTAACCCGACATTTTATCTCTATACTCAGGATGCCCTGCATGATACCCACCCCATCCACTGCCATCAGACATGGCATCTTTACCTCCAGTCTCCTCTTCTCTACCACATTTTAAACTTACACTTCACATTCATTTAACTTTCAAACACTGAATATTTTATGACGACTGGGAGTTCTTAACTACTGACCAACTGATGATGTGACATCAAGAGCTTCTCTGGGTGTGGTATCAGCTCTCTAACTTCGACCTCGTGCAGCTCTTGTGTCTGAGAGCTTCGATATATGAACGCATAATTAAATTCCTCTTCAGAAACATAGTACTGACTTGAGTTTTCAATAATAAAGATAAATTACATAATCTGAAGACATCAGAGACTCACGTGTAGTGGAGTTCCTAATTTATTATCTTCATTACTAAGAATTTCTTGTTCTTGCCAGTAAGATACTCTAGTGACTGAACATTAAATATTTCTCTCCCGTTCTGGTGAGATTAATATTTAGCACAATTTCTCTCCCGTTCTGGTGAGATTAATATTTAGCACAATTTCACCCTAACAGTAAAAAAACGTCTTATAATAACATTCATAAAACTCTATTAGTTCTGAAAGACATAATTATATTTTGTTATGTATATTTTAGTATCAAAACCTGGCAGTGATTTACACTATACTTATTTTATCTGGGAAGTAATTTGCATGGCAATACTCGGCCACATATCACAGCAGCTGCACCACCGACATGTCGCGGCAGCTGCACCACCGACATGTCGCGGCAGCTGCACCACCGACATATTGCAGCAGCTGCACCACCGACATATCACAGCAGCTGCACCACCCACATATTGCAGCAGGTGCACCACCGACATATCACAGCAGCTGCACCACCCACATATTGCAGCAGGTGCACCACCGACATATTGCAGCAGGTGCACCACCGACATATCACAACAGCTGCACCACCCACATATTGCAGCAGGTGCACCACCGACATATTGCAGCAGGTGCACCACCGACATATTGCAGCAGGTGCACCACCGACATATTGCAGCAGGTGCCACACCCGACATATTGCAGCAGGTGCACCACCCACATATTGCAGCAGGTGCACCACCCGACATATTGCAGCAGGTGCCCACCCACATATCGCAGCAGGTGCACCACCCACATACCGCAGCAGGTGCACCACCCACATATTGCAGCAGGTGCACCACCCACATATTGCAGCAGGTGCACCACCCTCACATTGCAGCAGGTGTGTTTACCTGGAGTTTACCTGGAGAGAGTTTCGGGGGTCAACGCCCCCGCGGCCCGGTCTGTGACCAGGCCTCCTGGTGGATCAGCGCCTGATCAACCAGGCTGTTGCTGCTGGCTGCACGCAAACCAACGTACGAGCCACAGCCCGGCTGATCAGGAACTGACTTTAGGTGCTTGTCCAGTGCCAGCTTGAAGACTGCCAGGGGTCTGTTGGTAATCCCCCTTATGTGTGCTGGGAGGCAGTTGAACAGTCTCGGGCCCCTGACACTTATTGTATGGTCTCTTAACGTGCTAGTGACACCCCTGCTTTTCATTGGGGGGATGGTGCATCGTCTGCCAAGTCTTTTGCTTTCGTAGTGAGTGATTTTCGTGTGCAAGTTCGGTACTAGTCCCTCTAGGATTTTCCAGGTGTATATAATCATGTATCTCTCCCTCCTGCGTTCCAGGGAATACAGGTTTAGAAACCTCAAGCGCTCCCAGTAATTGAGGTGTTTTATCTCCGTTATGCGCGCCGTGAAAGTTCTCTGTACATTTTCTAGGTCGGCAATTTCACCTGCCTTGAAAGGTGCTGTTAGAGTGCAGCAATATTCCAGCCTAGATAGAACAAGTGACCTGAAGAGTGTCATCATGGGCTTGGCCTCCCTAGTTTTGAAGGTTCTCATTATCCATCCTGTCATTTTTCTAGCAGATGCGATTGATACAATGTTATGGTCCTTGAAGGTGAGATCCTCCGACATAATCACTCCCAGGTCTTTGACGTTGGTGTTTCGCTCTATTTTGTGGCCAGAATTTGTTTTGTACTCTGATGAAGATTTAATTTCCTCATGTTTACCATATCTGAGTAATTGAAATTTCTCATCGTTGAACTTCATATTGTTTTCTGCAGCCCACTGAAAGATTTGGTTGATGTCCGCCTGGAGCCTTGCAGTGTCTGCAATGGAAGACACTGTCATGCAGATTCGGGTGTCATCTGCAAAGGAAGACACGGTGCTGTGGCTGACATCCTTGTCTATGTCGGATATGAGGATGAGGAACAAGATGGGAGCTAGTACTGTGCCTTGTGGAACAGAGCTTTTCACCGTAGCTGCCTCGGACTTTACTCTGTTGACGACTACTCTCTGTGTTCTGTTAGTGAGGAAATTATAGATCCATCGACCGACTTTTCCTGTTATTCCTTTAGCGCGCATTTTGTGCGCTATTACGCCATGGTCACACTTGTCGAAGGCTTTTGCAAAGTCTGTATATATTACATCTGCATTCTTTTTGTCTTCTAGTGCATTTAGGACCTTGTCGTAGTGATCCAGTAGTTGAGACAGACAGGAGCGACCTGTTCTAAACCCATGTTGCCCTGGGTTGTGTAACTGATGGGTTTCTAGATGGGTGGTGATCTTGCTTCTTAGGACCCTTTCAAAGATTTTTATGATATGGGATGTTAGTGCTATTGGTCTGTAGTTCTTTGCTGTTGCTTTACTGCCCCCTTTGTGGAGTGGGGCTATGTCTGTTGTTTTTAGTAACTGAGGGACGACCCCCGTGTCCATGCTCCCTCTCCATAGGATGGAAAAGGCTCGTGATAGGGGCTTCTTGCAGTTCTTGATGAACACAGAGTTCCATGAGTCTGGCCCTGGGGCAGAGTGCATGGGCATGTCATTTATCGCCTGTTCGAAGTCATTTGGCGTCAGGATAACATCGGATAGGCTTGTGTTAATCAAATTTTGTGGCTCTCTCATAAAAAATTCATTTTGATCTTCGACTCTCAGTCTGGTTAGCGGCTTGCTAAAAACTGAGTCATATTGGGACTTGAGTAGCTCACTCATTTCCTTGTTGTCATCTGTGTAGGACCCATCTTGTTTAAGTAGGGGCCCAATACTGGACGTTGTTCTCGATTTTGATTTGGCATAGGAGAAGAAATACTTTGGGTTTCTTTCGATTTCATTTATGGCTTTTAGTTCTTCCCGCGATTCCTGACTCCTAAAGGATTCTTTTAGCTTAAGTTCGATGCTTGCTATTTCTCTGACCAGTGTCTCCCTGCGCATTTCAGATATATTGACCTCTTTTAGCCGCTCTGTTATTCTTTTCCGTCGCCTGTAAAGGGAGCGCCTGTCTCTTTCTATTTTACATCTACTCCTCCTTTTTCTTAGAGGAATAAGCCTTGTGCATACATCGAGTGCCACCGAGTTAATCTGTTCTAGGCATAAGTTTGGGTCTGTGTTGCTTAGTATATCTTCCCAGCTTATATCGGTTAGGACTTGGTTTACTTGGTCCCACTTTATGTTTTTGTTATTGAAGTTGAATTTGGTGAATGCTCCCTCGTGACTAGTCTCATTTTGTCGGTCTGGGGCTCCACGCATACATGTCTGAACCTCAATTATGTTGTGATCTGAGTATATTGTTTTTGATATGGTGACATTTCTTATCAGATCATCATTGTTAGTGAAGATGAGGTCTAGTGTATTCTCCAGTCTAGTAGGCTCTATTATTTGCTGGTTTAAATTGAATTTTGTGCAGAGATTTAAAAGCTCGTGTGAGTGTGAGTTTTCATCAGAGCTGCCTCCTGGTGTTATTACTGCAACAATATTATTTGCTATATTCCTCCATTTTAGGTGCCTTAAGTTGAAATCCCCCAGGAGCAAGATGTTGGGTGCAGGAGCTGGAAGATTTTCCAGACAGTGGTCAATTTTTAACACAATGACTAGGTTTTGGTTCTCGACCTTTACTGCTAAAACTTCCACTACATCATTTGAGGCATTTAGCAGTTCTGTGCAAACAAGTGACTCTGCAATGTACAGGCCAACCCCCCCCTTTTGCCTGTTCACTCTGTCACCTCTGTATAGGTTGTAACCTGGGATCCATATTTCGTTGTCCAAGTGATCCTTTATGTGGGTCTCAGTGAAAGCCGCGAACATTGCCTTTTTGCCTCTGCACCCTGTATTTTTGCAGTCGGACTGGTGGTATTGTTGGTACTGGGGGGGGACGGGATGAAACTGGTATTTTAGTTCACAGTCAACTCTGTGATAGAAGAATACACTCACTGTAGTTACTTTCAGTGAACTTTATTGTTCCCACACATATGTGGTACAGAAGGCACGATACATATGTGTGCCACCTCACATGTTGTGCCAGCGGAGGTTAAGCTCTAGGTTTTGTTCATTACGTTTTTCACTTCATGTATCTGTCTGTCAAACTTAAACGTTTAATCCCACTACTTTGGGTTCTGAAAATTGTAATTTTCAGTCCTAGATTTCAGTTGACCTTCACAACATTCCTTGCTAATAGATTTCATTCAGTTATTATTCTCAGTCTGAGTGTATTCTATTTGTTTTATTCTATTGGCTCCTTTGAAGTCTTGATTTTTTCCGTTCTAGTTCTCCGGTATTCTAGTAATGAAGATTCTAACTCTATTAACGTATTTTCTTATCCTGGTCTTTGTAATTTCGTGCTTCCTCAAGTTTTCTTTCATGACTGAAAAGATAAAGAAACGTGTGTTCGAGAACCAGTCTTATGTAAGCTATGATGCCTCAACATATCTAAAAGTACTTTTTGGTTCTGATTCCTTAAGAATACTTGGAGTTTATCTGGAGAAAGTTTCGGGGGTCAACGGCTCCCCCGCTGGGTCTGAGATCAGGCCTCATGGTGGATCAGGGTCTGATAAAACAGGTTGTTACTGTTGGCTGCACACAAACTGACGTACGAACCACAGCCCGGTTGGTGCCTGTCCAGTGCTTTCTTGAAGACAGCCAGGGGTCTATTGGTAATCCCTTTTAGGTATGCTGGGAGGCAGCTGAACAGTCTTGGACCCCAGACACTTTCTGTGTTGTCTCTCAGTGTACTCGTGGCGACCCTGCATTTCATTGGGGGAATGTTGCATCTCTTGCCAAGTGTTGCTTCCATAGGAAGGGATTTCCGTGTTTCTAATCCCTCTAGGATTTTCCAAGTGTATATTATCATATATCTCTCTCACCTGGGTTCCATGGAATACAAATCTAGGACCTTCAACCGTTCCCAGTAGTTTAGGTACCTTATCGTACCTATGTGTGCCATGAAAGTTATTTGTACACTCTCTAGGCCAACAACTTCGCCTGCCTTAAAGGAAGCAGTTAGTGTACAGCAGTATTCCAGCCTAGAGAGAACATGCGATTTGAAGAGAATCATCATGGGATTGGCGTCCTTAGTTTTGAAAGTTCTCATTATCCATCCTATCATTTTTCCTAGTAGATGCAGTATATACATTGTTGTGGTTTTTGAAGGCGAGATCCTCTGACATTATCACTCGCAGGTCCTTCACATTACTTTTTCGCTCTATTGTATACTTGGAATTTGTTGTTGACCATGATACAGTTTTAATTTCCTCAAGTTTTCCATATCTCAGTAGTTGAAATTTCTCTTTAATGAAGTTCACATTGTTTTGAGTGGCCCATTTGAAGATTTGGTTGACATCCACTTGAAGTCTTCCAGTGTCTTCGATGTAGTTCACTGTCATGGCAATCCGGGTGTCATCGGCAAAGGAAGACACGGAGCTGTGGTTTACATCTGTTTATGAGGAATAGAATGGGAGCAAGAACTGTGCCTTGTGGAACAGAGCTTTTCACCGTAGCTGCCTGAAACTTTACTCTGTTTATTAATATTCTTTGTCTTCTATTTGTCATGAAGTTATAGATCCATCTACCAACTTTTCTTATTATTCCTTAATCACGCATTTTGTGCGCTGTTATACCATGGTGACACTTGTCGAAAGCTTTTTCAAAGTCTGTGTGTATTACAACTGTATTTTGATAAATTAGACACATGTGTAACACTTGGGTATCTTTAATGAGGAAACGGTTCACCACACAGTGGCTTCATCAGTCCATACAAAAGGAGGATGGAGAAAAACAGGAAGAGATTGAGGTAATAAGTCCCTCAGCCTTGAGTCGATGTAATCAGCCTATCAATCTTGAGAAGAAAACAGCATATGTGCAAAGACGTGGCTTGTATACTGTAGGCAGGAGAGGTGCAGCAGTCGTAGGTGGTGTCACTTTTGACAAATGTGGAAGTAGGTGCCCAAGGGTTAGGCAAGTGAAAAATTCCCTGTATTAAAATCTCAAGATATTGCTGTGTCATGCAGGAATGTAGATGAATGGTTCAGAGAACCGACAAGTTGATAAATTAGACACATGTGCAACACTTGGGTATATTTAATGAGGGAACGTTTCCCCACACAGTGGCTTCATAAGTCCATACAAAAGAGTATGGTGAAGAACAAGAGGAGTTTGAGGTAATCGGTCCCTCATCAGTATGGACTGATGAAGCTACCTACGTTGCCCAGGGTTCTGTAATTTATGGGTATCTAGGCGGTTGATGATCTTGCTTCTTAGAACCCTCTCAAAATTTTTTTTAAAACGGAATGTTAGTGCTGTCGGTCTGTAATTCTTTGCAATTACTTTACTGCCACCTTTGTAGAGTGGGGCTGTGTCTGTTGTTTTTGGTGAGTGTGGGATGACCCCTGTGTCCATGCTCCCCCTCCCATTAGAATGATGAAGGCACGCGACAGAAGCTTCTTGTAGTTCTTGATGGACACGGAGTTCCATGAGTCTGGGCATGGGGTAGAGTGAATGGGCATGTCGTTTATTGATTTTTTCAATGCCTTTTGGTGTTAAGATAATATCCAAGATTTTTGAGATGATCAAATTTTTGGGTCTCGCTCATAAAGAATTCATTTGGATTGTAGACACTTAGAGTGGGCAGTGGTTCGCTGAACACTGAGTCGTAATGAGACTTTAGTATCTCACTCATTTCATGGTTGTCATCTGTATATGCCCCATCTTGCCTGAGCAGGGTCCCAATACTGGATGTTGTTTTTTCCTTAGATTTGGGATAAGAGAAGAATTTATAAATTATATATAAATATATAAATCCCCTTTATGGCTTTTAGTTCTTCTTGCAATTCTTGTCTCTTGTAAGATTCCTTCAGCTTAAGTTTGATATTTGCAATTTCATTCACAAGTGCATCCCTTCGTATTTCATATATATTGGCCACTTTCATCAGCCCTGTGACACTTCGCCTTCGTCTGTACAGAGAACGTCTCCCTCTTTCTAGTTTACATCTTCTATTTCTTTACCTTAATGAAATGTGCCTTGAGCAGAGCTCAAGAACAACAGAGTTCATTTTTTCTAGGCAAAAGTTAGATCCGTGTTGTTTAGTATATCTACCCAGCTTGTTTCATTCAGGACATGGTTGGCTTGTTCCCATTATATGTTTCTGTTATTGATCTGTGCATATTGTCTTTGATACAACTATATTATGTAACAGATGGTTGTTGTTAGTGAAGATGAGGTCTAGCATATTTTCTAGTTTTGTAGGCTCTAATATTTGTTGATTTAAGGTGAATTTGGTACAGAGATTTAAAAGCTCGTGTGTTTGGAATCTGTAGAATATTATATTATGCTATGTATGTGTATATAAGAATAAAAATACTTAGCTTTGTTGCTGTGTCAGCTGTTCTGCAGCTGCACCCAGAAGGTTCCTCCGACGTGAAACAGCTGTTCTAGAGCCCATAGCTGATGATGGATAAGTAATTATGAGTATATAATTACCACAAAGGAGCTTTTGTTTTAACATTTTCATTTACCATAATGCTGAATATATATATACTTACTTTTTGGGCTCAATGGCCCACGGATGACGAGGTATTTTGGTAAATCCAGACCTGTTATGACCCAGCTATCTGCTGCACAGCCGACCTAGCTAGGTTCATAACTTACTAGACTTACCTGGGTATATATATATATATATGACTGGCAAATTACCCCAATAGCCATTGTCTTGATAGAAGTAGTAGTGTCTGACAGTGCACTGTCCCCTTGTAGATTGTTCACAACACCCAGTGGTACACTACGCTGTAATGTCACAACAGGAAGACAGTACGATTCACTGTAATAGTTCTACCATGAATTGTTGAGATTGTCACTTAGGAACAGAAATGCGTGGATCACTAGCGTTCTTTGTCTGAGCTTTTAGCCTGAAACACGAGTTTCCTGTACTAGTTCTTAAAGCAATCTGCCTGCTTTCAGTACATTTCGTATTTCAGATATATTGCCCACCCCCTCTCATCAGCTCTTCGCCTTCGTCTGTATAGAGATCGTCTCTCTCTAGTTTACATCTTCGCTTTCTTTTTCTTAATGGAATGTGTCTTGAGCAGAGCTCAAGGACCTAAGAATTTATTTTTTCTAGGCAAAAGTTCAAATCACTTGTTTCATTAAGGACATATTAGACTTGTTTCCATTGTATGTTTTTGTTATTGAAAGTGAAGTATGTGAAGACACCCCCATGAATGATCACATTTTGCTGGTCAGGAGTCCTGTACATACATGTCTGTACCTCTGTTATGTTGTGATCTGAGTGTATTGCCTTTAATACAGTTTTATTATGGTTATATCAGACCGCCGTTGTTAGTGAAGTTGAGGTCCAGCTTATTTTCTAATTTTGTAGGCTCTAATATTTGCTGGTAAAAGGTGAATTTGGTGCAGAGACTCAAAAGCTCGTGTGTGTGTGTGTGAATTTTCATCTGAACTGCCTCCTGGGATGTTCTCTGTTAAAATATTATTTGCTACACTCCTCCATTTTATGTGTTTCAAGTTGAAATCTCCCAGTATCAAGAGTTGGGAGATTTTCCAGACAGTGGTCAGTTTTCAAAAGGTGTTTTGGAATTGCTGGGAAGTTGCATCAAGAGACTTGTACATAACCACAATGACAAAGTTTTGGTTTTCAATGTTCACCGCCAAAATTTCAACTACATCATTTGAGGTGTTTAGTAGTTCTGAGCAAATGAGCGACTCTGTGACATACAGGATAACCCAACTTTCTTTCCTGTTTAGTCTGTTGCATCTAAATAGGTTACAACCTGGGATCCATATATCGTTGTCCAAATGATCCTTTATGTGGGTCTCTGTGAATGCTGCAAACATTGCATTTGACTCCATGAGCAGTCCCTTGATATAAGGAATTTTGTTGTGTGTTGACAGCTTCAGATCCTGTATGTTTGCAAAGAAAAATATCGTTATACCGATAGAATTTAGGGTAGTTTTATTTGCTGGTTCTAATGTCTGTTTTTCTGGAGTAGAGGACAATGACTGTGCTTCTGCTCCAGAAGTGTAAGATTACTGCCATTTCTTGCCAGTCTTTTTATTTCCTCCTGGTACTAAAAAACTTTCTCTGGGGAGGTTATGGCTCTCCTCTTTTGTTTTCCATAGCGTGGCTGGTGTCTGTCTTCTTCTTCCCCTCAGATGATGTGCCTGGCAGTATTTGTTATAGCATTTTCTTTCAATGAGTGATGAGTGACATACTTCAAGGTGAAATAAGTTACAGGCAGGAGAGTTGCACCCTCCTGTTGTCATGTTGCTGCGGCATTTTCTGGGATTGTCTAAGGTGCATGTCTCACCTGTTTTTTCCAGATATACCATGCCTGCAGATACCAAAGGCATAGAATTTGCATAGATAGGAATTTGGTTTGCTAGCATTTTTTTTTTTTTTTTTTTGTAGGTGCGTTCACTGCTCGTGCATTTTTTTCTGTTTTCCCTGTATGGACAGCAGTGCTTCCACCAGGTTTTTGCTGGCAATGTGTCAACATTATTCCCTGAGGCCTCATCCCCATTTGTTCCATCTCCAGCAGAATCGCTATTTTCTACCTCTGTAAATTGAATAACGTTGCCTAACCAAAGATATATAGACTTGAAGAACAACCTGAGGACTTCTATTATTTATACTTCTTGATATGAAGCCAAGGATTCTGTTAGCTTTATTGCGAACACTTACGCACTGTTTTCTTGGTTTCATACTACTACTATCAAGAACTCCTAAATCCTTTTTAAAATCAGTAACATTAAGATCTACATTAGTTAGTCTATATGTTGTATGATTATTTTCCTGTCCAACATTTAGAACTTTGCATTTGGGTATATTAAACTGCATCTGCCATTTCTCCGACCACTGCATCAGTTTATTCAAATTATCCTAGAGTGCTCTAATGCCTTCATTAGAATGAACTGGACAGCTTATTTTAGTGTCAACACCAAATTTGCTTATGTCGCTATTTATTCCCTCATTGTTGTTGTTTATGTAAATAGTGAAGAACAAGGGGCCCAGGACTAACCCTCGTGGAACACCGCTTGTGACGTGCACCCATTCTGATTTCTCCCCATTTATGTAAACTCTCTGCTGCCTGTTTGTTAACCATGCCTCTGCCCAGGAAACTTCTTTCCTCCTCTTCCGTGTGCCTTAAGTTTCCTCAGTAGCCTCTGATGTGGAACTTTACTGAAATTCCATGATCTACCTCCTCAAATACCTGAGGGTAAAAAGTTAGTAAATTCGTAAGACTGGAACTTCCCTTTGTAAAACCGTGATAAGATTCATTAATCAATTTATGCCTTTCAAGATGGCTACGAATTGCCTCGGATATTATTGATTCCACAAATTTTTCCACTAAAGACCTGCCTTGTAAATAGGTATTACATTTGCCATTTTCCACTTGTCTTGCACTATACCAGTTTGTAGTGATATATTGAAAAGATTAGCCAAAGGTTTGCTAAGTTCCCCTATTCATTCCTTTAACACCCTTGCAAACAGTTCATCAGGGCCTGGGGATTTGTTAGGTTTTAATTTCTCTATTTGTCTGAGGACCATGTCACTAGTTACCGCAATCGTGCATAGTTTACTATCGTTCTGTTCTACATAATTTATTATTTCTGGAATTTCCTAGTATTTTCCAGAGTAAAAACTGAGAGGAAGAAAGTGTTGAAAAGTTCACACGTTTCCTCATCACTGTCAGTAATCTGACCTGAGTTACTCATAAGTGGACCTAAATGTCCCTAATATTACTTCTGTATACCTGAAAAAAAACTTTCGGGTTAGTCTTTGAATTCCTTGTGACCTTAGCATCACAATTGCTTTATGCTTTTCTTATTAACTAGTGATTCTGATCATTAACTAGTGATTCTTTGTTGGCAAAAACCAAGTCAAGCAGGTTATTCCTCTAGCATTCTGCCACAAACTGTTTCAAAAAGTAATCGTGAACCATATCAAGAAAGTCACTAGATTTAAGATTTCCTGTCACATTGTTCCAATCAATTTATCTAAAGTTAAAATACTCCAATAACAACATTTTTATATCTAGACGCCTTATGTATTTCGTCCCAAAGCAGCCTACCGCACTCACTGTCTTATAAATCACACCCAAATTTAATTTTTCAAGACCTTAGAGAAACTGTAACCAAACAGATTCTGTGTCCGGTATTTCTAATCTTATACCTTGTCTAATACAACAATTTTAATTATCACTAATATACATCGCCACTCCAACACCTTTCCTGTTGACCCTATCAGTAGAATACTTCATAACCCTGTATATTGCATTCAGAAGGCATTTCTCTATCTTGCAAGTTGAACCAGGTCTCCGTTATAGCAATAATATCTATATTACCTATGCAGGAAAGTAATCTTAGGTCATCTATCTTATTTCTTATACTCCTACCATTTGTAAAATAAACCTTAAGATAGCTAGTCACTTGTATCTCTCTACTATCTCTCTTTGTTTGTTGAACAATTTCTTTGCCTTTATTAGCAATTTTATTTTGAATATTGTCTTTTAAATATATCCCTGAGGTATCCTGGTTTTATCTGCTGTTTTTAGCCTGATTGTTTCCCACAAACACCCATACCTCTATAATCTATCAGTTTAAAGTCCTAGACAAGTCATCAATGACCCCCACAATCGAATTGGTTAATGTAACCACTCCAGCCTAAGAGAGATGAATCGCATCCCTTGCATACATATCATGTTTGTCATAGAATTTGTCCCAGTTATCAATGATGGGATTGCAAGTTTCTTGCAATACCTGTGTAGCCAGCATTTTATATCAATTGCCCTAGATGGCCATTCATTGCCCACTCCCCTTTTATGCAAGATGCTACATATGATTGGGATCCTTTCCTTAGACCTGACTACTTCTATGCAATAGGGGCACAAATAACTCCAATTTTTTGTTAGTATTATTTTATTACCAATCGTTTAGCTTCATTGGTATTTGGTTAGTGAATTAAAATAACCACAAGCAATTATAAATGAAATACTATACAGCAAGGAACCCAATCTTACGTTCAAATTCTCATTAACAGAGTATGATACAATAATTTCAATTAAGAATCTACTAATCTCATCATTTAACTCTTTTAGAAAGGTCTAGGGTAACGAAATAGTTATCTTTCATAAGTGACATGAATTACCAGTCTTCAGGTAACTAATGGCAAAGGCAAGACAATAGACTTGGTATAAAGTTTTAGTTTAAGCTAGGAGCTTTGGGTTGAAGACCCGTACCGAGTCAGAGCTAGGAGCTGACTGACTCACTCAACTACTCCATAGTATGACTTCAGCTCGGCCAGAAGGCGACACGCGGCATCAATTCTAGAACCACCAATTGGTCACTACAGTAGTGGTTACACATTCGTAATACCTAACCTAATAATAATATAATATAATATTATAATTATAATAATCATGGGGAAAGATATAATATAATACAATGAGAGTACTGTTGACGATTCATACCGTACCCGATAATAATATATAGTCGAACCTGCTTTATCTAGCTAGTAATAAAGTGGTTCGCGATATATTATTACAGAACTTATTTTAACCAGGCCTTTTATTTTTGTATATAATGGAGTGAAGTAGGGGCACGTAACACCTCCCCCCTCGCGACTGACGGTCGCCATTGACTTGTACTCTCTCTGGTGGGTAGCATCTGTCATAGTAGCAGAGGTTGTAACATAGACAGCAGTCCTACATCATCTCCAGCTTTCTCCACAACATAGATGGTCATAAAAGTACCGACTCATACTGTTAAAATAAAGGTATATTAATAACATTTCAAGGCCTAGAGAGGGCATCAGCAATGAGATTATGTTTTCCTTTTATATGGGAAATGGTAATAGAGAAGGGTTGAATTCTCAAAGCCTAACGAAGTATTCTGGCGTTCTTCGATTTCATAGAATTTATGAAGGTCAAAGGATTATGATCGGAGTACACCGATATCTGATGGGTAGAAGATCCTAAATATACATCAAAATTCTCTAGGCATACAACGAGAGCTAAGGCTTCTTTTTCTATAGTTGAATAATTAATTTGGTGTTTCTTTAATTTAGAAGAAAAATAAGAAACAGGTTGTAATAGGTCAGAATTTGGAGCCTTCTGTAACAATGCGGCTCCCAAAGCATACGCACTGGCATCTATTTGTAAATGGAATGGTTTATTAAAATCAGGACTTAGCAATACTGGTGAAGAGGATAGTAATCTTTTTAAACGATTAAAAGCAATTTCACAGTCCTGGGTCCATGAAAACTTTGTTTTTGGACTTGTTAATTCAGTTAGGGGAAAAGCTACCTGTGCAAAATTCGGACAGAACCGACGGTAGTAACCGGCAACTCCTAAAAATCTTGATACGCTTTTCCTATCCTTAGGGGTAGGAAATTCTAAGAGGGCCTTTACTTTGGCGTTCAAAGGAGCGACTTCACCTTGTCCAATCCGAAATCCTAAGTATTTAATTTTCGTCTGGCCAAACTCACACTTGGACAAATTCACTGTAAAATTATGTTTACTTAAGGCGTCAAACAAGGCTTTAAGCTGTCTAAGGTGTTGGGGCCAACTGTCGCTGTATACGACTAAGTCGTCTAAGTAAGCTTCTACTCCGTCCAATCCGCCCGTAAGTATGTTCATAATACGCTGGAACGTAGAAGCCGCGTTACAGAAGCCGAAGGGCATAACGCAATACTTGTATAGGCCACCAGGTATCGTAAAAGCCGATATCTCTTGAGCTCTTGGTGACAACGGGACTTGGTAATACCCTCTTAACAAGTCCAATTTACTGATATACTTAGCTCTGGAGACCTTGTCTATTAAGTCGTCAATTCTGGGTATTGGAAACCCATCAGGTACTGTTACAGCATTAACTTTTCTAAAATCCGTGCACATACGGGAGGTCCCATCTGGTTTGGGGACTAGAATGCACGGGGATGCCCAAGGACTGTTACTTGGTTTTATCAACCCGTGTGAGAGTAAGAAGTTCACCTCTGCCTCTAGCTCACCTTGTTTCTTTGGACTCACTCTGTAGGGAGATTGCTTGATTGGAGTAGGTTCTCTGAGAGTAACATCGTGCACACCCAACGTACACGATTTTGGGACGTCGTTGAATAGGTGGAGATTTGCCTTAATCAGGGATTTTATTTCGTGTCCTTTGTCCACTTCCAGATTTATCAGTAGAGAATTTAAATTCTTTAAGGCTGTCGAATTGTTCAGAAGAACTGGTATTCCTATCATTTCATCCGAACTTACTGGAACCCGTTCTTGGTTCAGAGGAGTTATAGTAGAAAGTGGTGAAAAGATTCCTGAATAGGGTTTAAGTTGGTTAACGTGATATGTCCGTTGTGAGTTCCTCTTCTTCGGCGTTCTTACCAAGTAGTTCACGTCACTTAGGCGCTTCACGATTTCTAAAGGACCTTCAAATTTTGGCTGTAGAGCATGTCCCTGATGAAATCGTTGAACCAGAACTTGATCTTTTGGTTCAAATGAACGAAGTTTAGTTCGACGATCGTATTCCTCCTTCATCTTACTCTGTGCTTGTCGTAAGTTTTCGGCGGCCAATTCTCTAGCTAGGCTCAGGCGTTCTTTCATTAAGGTAGGAGAGCTCCTAAAAGTCGGCGTTTCTTCCCCGGTCCAAGCTTCTTTGAGAACCTGTACTGGTCCTCTAATTTGATGCCCATATATTAACTCAAATGGCGAAAACTTCAAGTTGTCTTGTTCGCTTTCTCTTAGGGCAAACAAGAGTAGTGGAATACCTTCATCCCAATCTTTGGAATACTGTAAACAATAGGACCTCATCATAATCTTCAAAGTTTGATGGAACCTTTCCACCACGCCTTGTGATTGGGGTCGATAAGCCGTCGCGTAAACCGTCTTGACTCCTAACTGAGCCAAGGCTTCACGGAAAAATTTTGAAGTAAAATTCGACCCTTGATCCGATTGAACTTCTCTTGGAAATCCAAAGCGAGAGAAGAACTTAATCAGTGCTCTCACTATTAGGCGAGCATTAATCCTCCTGAGAGGAACTGCTTCCGGGTACCTGGTGACTGTGTCCATGATAGTGAACAGGAACTGGTTGCCCTGCCGAGACTTGGGTAGCGGGCCGACACAGTCGATCACCAGACGTGAAAAGGGTTCGCCTCTTACTTGTATAGGGTTCAACGGCGCAGGTGGTGGATTATGTGCAGGTTTGCCTACTAGTTGACACACGGAGCAGCTTCTTACATACCGTTCCACTTCTTCCTTCATTTTTGGCCATGTGAAGTGCTTAGCAATTTTTCTAAAAGTCTTCTTTTGTCCCAGATGTCCACCTTGAGGACTGTCATGAGCAAACTTACATGCTAAATTTCTAAACGGGGTAGGCAAGACCACTAGATGATCACTTTTAAGAGATCCTAGTTTCTTTTTCAGTAAGTCCTTCTCCCAATAGTAAGAGCTGTCATCTTTAACTTAAGGAGGGGTCTATTTGGAGTTCTCTTACTAGATCCTCCTTCGAGAATAAATCTATTTCGGAAACCACCGACTTAGGAACTGGTATCGGTTCTGGGTGGATTGTTGGCTCGACACTCGAGCTTTCGTTGAATATGTCTCCTACTCCTACGTCGACGTCGTCCATGACTTCCTCCGATACCAACGGAGAACGCGACTGTTTGGTCATTGCCCGGGTTACTACGCTCAGAGGAAAGAGGGTAGGTTCCGTTCGTCGGGCTTCGATGACGTAATTTTCCTCGGTTGGATTTTCCATAACTATGGGCTCTTTCCATATTCCTTCTTCCGCTAAGTCGTTCCCAATCAATAGGTCTACGTCTTTTATGGGGAAGTTAGTTGGAGACACTCCAATTGACGTCCAGCCTGTAAAAATAGGAGTTTCAACATATAACTTGTACAGGGGTACTCGCGTAGTGGAGCCACCATAAGCTTCCAACAGAGCGTCGAAACCCGTATATGATCCGGCGGGGAATGATAACAGTCCTTCTCTTAATAATGTTAAGTAGGACCCCGTATCCCTAAAGGAATTTACTTGCAACAACTGGCTATCGGTAATTCCTACTTTGCTTTTGGAAAAGTAAGGACTCATAGCCCTTGACAAGTTTGACGATGATACCCATATTCTGCTTAGTCAACTAGGAGGATCTGTTAGTTTTCCTTGGGACAGAGCGTCTACTCTTGGCTCGGACTTCCTTGGATGAGTCGTAGAGGATATTATTTGTGTGGGCAATCTATAGGATGGACTCCTTCCCTGGTCCCTATCACGCTTAAAGCATTGTGATTTGAAATGTCCCAGCTTCGAACAGTACGAACATTTAATTTTTTCCCATGACCTATCTGGTCTATAGGATGGGCTCGATTGAATTTGGTGTTTTACTTCGGGTTTACTTGTTACACGGGAGTGAACGGGTTGGGTAGGTCGCTTACCGAAAGGCTTCGCAGGTTCGGGTCTCGTTGCTGGTTTGATAACCTGGCTGCTTTCAGATTGTACCATCCTCTGGGAAATCTCAAAGTTGTCTGCCAGTGCGGCAGTCTCTAACAAAGTCGTTTGCGGATGGCCAACAAGATACTGGTGAACTCTCTCTGGAAAATTTGCATACAAATCTTCTAGTAACATTAATTGTGATAGATCTTTTAAAGTCGTGACCCGAGAAGCTCGACACCAACGTTCAAACGCCACTGCTTTCCCTCGGGCAAAATCTAAATAAGTTTGTCCTGTTTGCCGTTTCATGGAACGAAAAGCTATTTGGTAACTAATAGGGAGCATGTCATATGCTTCTAAAATAGTTCTCTTTACTACGTCGTACTGGACATAAAACTCATATGGTAAGGAGGCGACACAAGACTGCGCCTTTCCATATAGAGACGTGTGCAGCAATGTGGCCCATTTGTCTTTGGGCCAGCCCATTGAACGTGCCTGATTCTCAAAAATTTCAAAGAATTCATCTAAGTCTGTTTCGTTAAACTTAGGTACCATCAGAGCTGCTTTATGCAAGTCAAACCCGGTTACCGTGCTCTTCACGTCTCTTTCTTCCGGAACTCCCTTCTGCTTTGTTTCAAAACGAAACCTTTCACGCCTAAATTCTTCCTCGTTTAGACGTCTTCTAGCTTCGATTTGAGAGTTTTGTAATAGTAATATGCGTTCTATTCTCTCTAGTTGTTCGGACGTGAAATTCCCAAGAGGTAATGACACCGAGGGGAATTCGGGCGTCTTCTCCGGAAGTATTTTGGGACGAGCACCAGTCCTAAAATTATCCCCGTCATTTGACTGAGGGTTCGTTCCAACCACCGATACATACTCCGGGGAAATGAACGGGGGAGAGCTTTGAGACTGGACTGAGTAGTAAGGCCTTGTAAACCCTGGCTCAACTTCATTATTTAAGGCAGTTCCCGTCCGTGGGATTTCTACTTCCTCGAACTGAGAAATAAAACTATCTTCCAAATCTAATTCTGGCATTGCTTGGGATTTCGGAAATAATCTATCCTTAATTAGGGACCTAAGAGTCTCTGCGCTATGGTATCTATTATAAGGTATATCTAACTGTCTAGCTATTTGCCAACACGTCTGTAATTTTAAAGTGTCAAGAGTAGCCTCTGTTAATTCATCTAATAATGACTTAATTTCTGGATCCATTTTCTTAATTCTCGCAAGGGAGCTTAATTTTAATGCAAAACAAATATGTACTTCAGGGTAAGTAGCTCCCGGACAGACAACCCATTTGTTACGACTTAATCTTCACCGTAACAATAGGGACACAAATAACTCCATTTTTTTTTGTTAGTTTTATTTTATTACCAATCATTTACTTTCATTGGTATTTGGTTAGTGAATTAAAATAACCACAAGCAATTATAAATGAAGTACTATACAGCAAGAAACCCAATCTTACGTTCAAATTCTCATTAACAGAGTATGATACAATAATTTCAATTAATAATCTACTAATCTCACCATTTAACTCTTTTAGAAAGGTCTAGGGTAACGAAATAGTTATCTTTCATAAGTGACATGAATTACCAGACTTCAGGAAACTAATGGCAAAGGCAAGACAATAGACTTGGTATAAAGTTTTAGTTTAAGCTAGGAGCTTTGGGTTGAAGACCCGTACCGAGTCAGAGCTAGGAGCTGACTGACTCACTCAACTACTCCATAGTATGACTTCAGCTCGGCCAGAAGGCGACGCGTGGCGTCAATTCTAGAACCACCAATTGGTCACTACAGTAGTGGTTACACATTCGTAATACCTAACCTAATAATATAATATAATATTATAATTATAATAATCATGGGGAAAGATATAATATAATACAATATAATACAATGAGAGTACTTTTGATGATTCATACTGTACCCGATAATAATATATAGTCGAACCTGCTTTATCTAGCTAGTAATAAAGTGGTTCGCGATATATTATTACAGAACTTATTTTAACCAGGCCTTTTATTTTTGTATATAATGGAGTGAAGTAGGGGCGCGTAACAATGACCTCATGTGACCACTGACTGCAGCATACTGTATTTGAGCAGATTAAAAAACATTTGTCCGATTTTATATGAAATGTATGATAAACTTTGGTAGTAAATAAAAAATAGCTTAATTATTGGGAATCATGTGGAAGGTATGGGCTGGTGACATCTGGTCAGGTGTAACAGTGGTTGTGGGTGAGTTAGGTAACTTGACTATTCGTCCACAAACATGCAATTGTCATATCAAGTTGCAGTTATTTCTTAATTATTCGTTAATTTGGTTTATGTATGGTGGTGTGCACTCCAAGAACTGCTATACCCGTGTGAGTCATTGAACACAATATGCGTTCATCATCCTCAACTGACATTTGTCGTGCTCTGAATCGAGAAAACAATTAAAACACAGTCTCCAAATACTTGCTAAAATATTGTGTGAGTTTTACTATCCATTTTACCAGAATTTCCAGTTCCTTACATTGTCCCTTTTGAAGATGTTAAGCAACAGTTGCTGGACTTCTTGAAAATGTTGAGCTAAAAGACCTCGTCCATTTTAGTGTTATAATTATTACTATAGTTTTTTTGACAGTTATATTCGTCATACAGCACCATGAGGTATTGAAGACAATTAGGTTTGATCCCCAAGTAAAGATAGATCAGCTTCAGTGGATCAGAAGCTTCTTAGGGGCAACTAGTAGATGGACAAACTTCAACGTATAGAGCTTCAGTTTGTGTCCTATAAAGCTCCTCAGCCTCCTGATGGTTTTCAGCATCAAATTTCTTGCATGGGTTGATGTAGAGTTTATTGGGGTTATGGGATATTAGGGTTACCATTCTTGGGTCATACAGAGAGTGAAATAATCTATGTGTTGTATACGTGTCAGCAGCAGAGGTATATTTATCTAGTAGTAAATGTTGCGTGCTGACTTATCTGTAGCTCCTCATGACTAGAGTTCCACCTGAAGCCAACACTTCACACCCCGTCTGCTGAACACTTGCTCTCTGACTGTCTCTGGGAAGAGCTCCCTTAGTGACTGTGTGAGACAAGATCTCTAATGTGGTACAAGTCTTTTGAAGCTGTCAAAAAATGAGAGTTGCATAGAAGAAACCAAGAGACATGAGGACAGTGGCCCGGCTGCTCCTACTTTGGGTCTTAATTGTCCACGTCACCAAAACTGTCGTCAATGAACAACAGGTGGGATAGAGATGTTCTTAATGATAAAGCAAGGTATATTTTTCTCTCTTTTTGTAAGAACTCTTTCATAATCTCATAGGTGACTTGTGAGATAGGACGAAATATTAGAGAGACGATGTCCCTTCCGGTTTCTCCTTCGACAGCAGGGAAGGTCATACTACAGTAAGTTATACTTGAAGTTGTTCAGCGTCCTCATGCTAACTAGAAGCTGAGAACACTCGTCGTGGTGTGGTGTCGTGGGGATAATTTTATCTTTTGCGTTCCTAATATGTTCAGTACTGTACATAAGAACATAAGAACATAAGAATGTAGGAACAATGCAGAAGGCCTACTGGCCCATACGAGGCAGGTCCTTATCAAAACGACCTCTACCTAAAGCTACCCAAGAAATAACTCCCGTACCCAATGACACCAATCAAACCCAGCCCCTCCCACTCATATATTTGTCCAGTCTCTTCTTAAAGCTACCCAAGGTCCTAGCCTCTATCACCCCACTGGGAAGACTGTTCCACGCATCTACAACTCTGTTAGAAAACCAGTACTTACCTATGTCCTTTCTAAATCTAAATTTATCCAACTTATATCCATTATTTCTGGTTCTTACCTGGTTCGACACTCTCAGTACTTTATTAATGTCTCCCTTGTTTATGCCTGTCATCCACTTATGCACTTCAATGATATCTCCCCTCAAATAATAATGAAACATGCATTTCATACTAATCGTGGCCAGTGTGACATTATTATAAAGTTTAGTTGCAAACGCTTAGCACATTTCCTTCCTTTTACAATATTCTACGTGCGCTGGCCTTCATATTCCCCATCGAGTGAAAATAAACATTTATGTATATTATGAAACACAAAAATTCCATACTTCTGAATTACTCGGCTGACGATTTCATAAAAACATATATAAATTCCACTTTTATTGATAACGTTAATGGTAATTTTGAGAGATGATAATTCTCAAGTGATAGCAACTCCAGCTGAGTTAGAAGAAAACTTTTGGGACTCTCATAGCTGTTAGGTAAGACACATATGAAACAGTTAGACAACTTTATTCCGAAACGTTTCGCCTACACAGTAGGCTTCTTCAGTCGAATACAGAAAGTAGGCAGGAACAGTAGAGATGTGAAGACGATGTAATCAGTCCATCACCCTTGTAGTCGTAGAATTTGAAGTTGTCAGTCCCTCGGCCTGGAGAAGTTCAGTTCCATAGTCAGGAACTATCTCGAGACTCTCATAGCTGGTAAACACTTACTGGAGTGCTTGACGATATTCTCATTCCCTACTGAAGTCTCTCAGCTCGGCTGACTCATTTCAGTAGCTTATATGAACTCCATCTTGAGTGTAATGGAAGATATGGAAATATCCAACTTTTGTTTCCGCTGCGTAAATATCATATACAGTAGATTTACAGCACACTGCGGATGTATCTACATTTAAACAAAATTGAAAACAAGGAAGAAGTTTCTCCAAACAACAACTCTACAGTCCCAAAATCAAATAATTAAAATTATTTATTTAATTTCTCACTATTACTGGTAAATCATGTTCTATGAGAGGATGTTTCTTGTAGACTGAAATTTACACTGACACGACAGTATTTTTCAAGACTATATACGCAGAAAGGTGTACTGAGATGCTAAAGTAGGAGAAACTTTTAGAGAGGGTGTGGTAGGTAAGTTTGGGGTGCCAGGTGTAAATGATAATGGGAACCGTTTGATTGAACTTTGTATAGAAAGGGGTTTAGTTATAGGTAATACATATTTTAAGAAAAAGAGGATAAATAAGTATACAAGATATGATGTAGGGCGAAATGACAGTAGTTTGTTGGATTATGTATTGGTAGATAAAAGACTGTTGAGTAGACTTCAGGATGTACATGTTTATAGAGGGGCCACAGATATATCAGATCACTTTCTAGTTGTAGCTACACTGAGAGTAAAAGGTAGATGGGATACAAGGAGAATAGAAGCATCAGGGAAGAGAGAGGTGAAGGTTTATAAACTAAAAGAGGAGGCAGTTAGGGTAAGATATAAACAGCTATTGGAGGATAGATGGGCTAATGAGAGCATAGGCAATGGGGTCGAAGAGGTATGGGGTAGGTTTAAAAATGTAGTGTTAGAGTGTTCAGCAGAAGTTTGTGGTTACAGGAAAGTGGGTGTGGGAGGGAAGAGGAGCGATTGGTGGAATGATGATGTAAAGAGAGTAGTAAGGGAGAAAAAGTTAGCATATGAGAAGTTTTTACAAAGTAGAAGTGATGCAAGGAGGGAAGAGTATATGGAGAAAAAGAGAGAGGTTAAGAGAGTGGTGAAGCAATGTAAAAAGAGAGCAAATGAGAGAGTGGGTGAGATGTTATCAACAAATTTTGTTGAAAATAAGAAAAAGTTTTGGAGTGAGATTAACAAGTTAAGGAAGCCTAGAGAACAAATGGATTTGTCAGTTAAAAATAGGAGAGGAGAGTTATTAAATGGAGAGTTAGAGGTATTGGGAAGATGGAGGGAATATTTTGAGGAATTGTTAAATGTTGATGAAGATAGGGAAGCTGTGATTTCGTGTATAGGGCAAGGAGGAATAACATCTTGTAGGAGTGAGGAAGAGCCAGTTGTGAGTGTGGGGGAAGTTCGTGAGGCAGTAGGTAAAATGAAAGGGGGTAAGGCAGCCGGGATTGATGGGATAAAGATAGAAATGTTAAAAGCAGGTGGGGATATAGTTTTGGAGTGGTTGGTGCAATTATTTAATAAATGTATGGAAGAGGGTAAGGTACCTAGGGATTGGCAGAGAGCATGCATAGTTCCTTTGTATAAAGGCAAAGGGGACAAAAGAGAGTGCAAAAATTATAGGGGGATAAGTCTGTTGAGTATACCTGGTAAAGTGTATGGTAGAGTTATTATTGAAAGAATTAAGAGTAAGACGGAGAATAGGATAGCAGATGAACAAGGAGGCTTTAGGAAAGGTAGGGGGTGTGTGGACCAGGTGTTTACAGTGAAACATATAAGTGAACAGTATTTAGATAAGGCTAAAGAGGTCTTTGTGGCATTTATGGATTTGGAAAAGGCGTATGACAGGGTGGATAGGGGGGCAATGTGGCAGATGTTGCAAGTGTATGGTGTAGGAGGTAGGTTACTGAAAGCAGTGAAGAGTTTTTACGAGGATAGTGAGGCTCAAGTTAGAGTATGTAGGAAAGAGGGAAATTATTTCCCAGTAAAAGTAGGCCTTAGACAAGGATGTGTGATGTCACCGTGGTTGTTTAATATATTTATAGATGGGGTTGTAAGAGAAGTAAATGCGAGGGTCTTGGCAAGAGGCGTGGAGTTAAAAGATAAAGAATCACACACAAAGTGGGAGTTGTCACAGTTGCTCTTTGCTGATGACACTGTGCTCTTGGGAGATTCTGAAGAGAAGTTGCAGAGATTGGTGGATGAATTTGGTAGGGTGTGCAAAAGAAGAAAATTAAAAGTGAATACAGGAAAGAGTAAGGTTATGAGGATAACAAAAAGATTAGGTGATGAAAGATTGGATATCAGATTGGAGGGAGAGAGTATGGAGGAGGTGAATGTATTCAGATATTTGGGAGTGGACGTGTCAGCGGATGGGTCTATGAAAGATGAGGTGAATCATAGAATTGATGAGGGGAAAAGGGTGAGTGGTGCACTTAGGAGTCTGTGGAGACAAAGAACTTTGTCCTTGGAGGCAAAGAGGGGAATGTATGAGAGTATAGTTTTACCAACGCTCTTATATGGGTGTGAAGCATGGGTGATGAATGTTGCAGCGAGGAGAAGGCTGGAGGCAGTGGAGATGTCATGTCTGAGGGCAATGTGTGGTGTGAATATAATGCAGAGAATTCGTAGTTTGGAAGTTAGGAGGAGGTGCGGGATTACCAAAACTGTTGTCCAGAGGGCTGAGGAAGGGTTGTTGAGGTGGTTCGGACATGTAGAGAGAATGGAGCGAAACAGAATGACTTCAAGAGTGTATCAGTCTGTAGTGGAAGGAAGGCGGGGTAGGGGTCGGCCTAGGAAAGGTTGGAGGGAGGGGGTAAAGGAGGTTTTGTGTGCGAGGGGCTTGGACTTCCAGCAGGCATGCGTGAGCGTGTTTGGATGGAGTGAATGATATATATTTATATTTATACCCTATATATGGGAATCGGCCAGTGTGTATATATATATATATATATATATATATATATATATATATTATATATTTTTTTTTTTTTTATTATCACACTGGCCGATTCCCACCAAGGCAGGGTGGCCCGAAAAAGAAAAACTTTCACCATCATTCACTCCATCACTGTCTTGCCAGAAGGGTGCTTTACACTACAGTTTTTAAACTGCAACATTAACACCCCTCCTTCAGAGTGCAGGCACTGTACTTCCCATCTCCAGGACTCAAGTCCGGCCTGCCGGTTTCCCTGAATCCCTTCATAAATGTTACTTTGCTCACACTCCAACAGCACGTCAAGTATTAAAAACCATTTGTCTCCATTCACTCCTATCAAACACGCTCACGCATGCCTGCTGGAAGTCCAAGCCCCTCGCACACAAAACCTCCTTTACCCCCTCCCTCCAACCCTTCCTAGGCCGACCCCTACCCCGCCTTCCTTCCACTACAGACTGATACACTCTTGAAGTCATTCTGTTTCGCTCCATTCTCTCTACATGTCCGAACCACCTCAACAACCCTTCCTCAGCCCTCTGGACAACAGTTTTGGTAATCCCGCACCTCCTCCTAACTTCCAAACTACGAATTCTCTGCATTATATTCACACCACACATTGCCCTCAGACATGACATCTCCACTGCCTCCAGCCTTCTCCTCGCTGCAACATTCATCACCCACGCTTCACACCCATATAAGAGCGTTGGTAAAACTATACTCTCATACATTCCCCTCTTTGCCTCCAAGGACAAAGTTCTTTGTCTCCACAGACTCCTAAGTGCACCACTCACTCTTTTTCCCTCATCAATTCTATGATTCACCTCATCTTTCATAGACCCATCCGCTGACACGTCCACTCCCAAATATCTGAATACGTTCACCTCCTCCATACTCTCTCCCTCCAATCTGATATTCAATCTTTCATCACCTAATCTTTTTGTTATCCTCATAACCTTACTCTTTCCTGTATTCACCTTTAATTTTCTTCTTTTGCACACCCTACCAAATTCATCCACCAATCTCTGCAGCTTCTCTTCAGAATCTCCCAAGAGCACAGTGTCATCAGCAAAGAGCAGCTGTGACAACTCCCACTTTGTGTGTGATTCTTTATCTTTTAACTCCACGCCTCTTGCCAAGACCCTCGCATTTACTTCTCTTACAACCCCATCTATAAATATATTAAACAACCACGGTGACATCACACATCCTTGTCTAAGGCCTACTTTTACTGGGAAAAAATTTCCCTCTTTCCTACATACTCTAACTTGAGCCTCACTATCCTCGTAAAAACTCTTCACTGCTTTCAGTAACCTACCTCCTACACCATACACTTGCAACATCTGCCACATTGCCCCCCTATCCACCCTGTCATACGCCTTTTCCAAATCCATAAATGCCACAAAGACCTCTTTAGCCTTATCTAAATACTGTTCACTTATATGTTTCACTGTAAACACCTGGTCCACACACCCCCTACCTTTCCTAAAGCCTCCTTGTTCATCTGCTATCCTATTCTCCGTCTTACTCTTAATTCTTTCAATTATAACTCTACCATACACTTTACCAGGTACACTCAACAGACTTATCCCCCTATAATTTTTGCACTCTCTTTTATCCCCTTTGCCTTTATACAAAGGAACTATGCATGCTCTCTGCCAATCCCTAGGTACCTTACCCTCTTCCATACATTTATTAAATAATTGCACCAACCACTCCAAAACTATATCCCCACCTGCTTTTAACATTTCTATCTTTATCCCATCAATCCCGGCTGCCTTACCCCCTTTCATTTTACCTACTGCCTCACGAACTTCCCCCACACTCACAACTGGCTCTTCCTCACTCCTACAAGATGTTATTCCTCCTTGCCCTATACACGAAATCACAGCTTCCCTATCTTCATCAACATTTAACAATTCCTCAAAATATTCCCTCCATCTTCCCAATACCTCTAACTCTCCATTTAATAACTCTCCTCTCCTATTTTTAACTGACAAATCCATTTGTTCTCTAGGCTTTCTTAACTTGTTAATCTCACTCCAAAACTTTTTCTTATTTTCAACAAAATTTGTTGATAACATCTCACCCACTCTCTCATTTGCTCTCTTTTTACATTGCTTCACCACTCTCTTAACCTCTCTCTTTTTCTCCATATACTCTTCCCTCCTTGCATCACTTCTACTTTGTAAAAACTTCTCATATGCTAACTTTTTCTCCCTTACTACTCTCTTTACATCATCATTCCACCAATCGCTCCTCTTCCCTCCTGCACCCACTTTCCTGTAACCACAAACTTCTGCTGAACACTCTAACACTACATTTTTAAACCTACCCCATACCTCTTCGACCCCATTGCCTATGCTCTCATTAGCCCATCTATCCTCCAATAGCTGTTTATATCTTACCCTAACTGCCTCCTCTTTTAGTTTATAAACCTTCACCTCTCTCTTCCCTGATGCTTCTATTCTCCTTGTATCCCATCTACCTTTTACTCTCAGTGTAGCTACAACTAGAAAGTGATCTGATATATCTGTGGCCCCTCTATAAACATGTACATCCTGAAGTCTACTCAACAGTCTTTTATCTACCAATACATAATCCAACAAACTACTGTCATTTCGCCCTACATCATATCGTGTATACTTATTTATCCTCTTTTTCTTAAAATATGTATTACCTATAACTAAACCCCTTTCTATACAAAGTTCAATCAAAGGGCTCCCATTATCATTTACACCTGGCACCCCAAACTTACCTACCACACCCTCTCTAAAAGTTTCTCCTACTTTAGCATTCAGGTCCCCTACCACAATTACTCTCTCACTTGGTTCAAAGGCTCCTATACATTCACTTAACATCTCCCAAAATCTCTCTCTCTCCTCTGCATTCCTCTCTTCTCCAGGTGCATACACGCTTATTATGACCCACTTCTCGCATCCAACCTTTACTTTAATCCACATAATTCTTGAATTTACACATTCATATTCTCTTTTCTCCTTCCATAACTGATCATTTAACATTACTGCTACCCCTTCCTTTGCTCTAACTCTCTCAGATACTCCAGATTTAATCCCATTTATTTCCCCCCACTGAAACTCTCCTACCCCCTTCAGCTTTGTTTCGCTTAGAGCCAGGACATCCAACTTCTTTTCATTCATAACATCAGCAATCATCTGTTTCTTGTCATCCGCACTACATCCACGCACATTTAAGCATCCCAGTTTTATAAAGTTTTTCTTCTTCTCTTTTTTAGTAAATGTATACAGGAGAAGGGGTTACTAGCCCATTGCTCCCGGCATTTTAGTCGCCTCATACGACACGCATGGCTTACGGAGGAAAGATTCTTTTCCACTTCCCCATGGACAATAGAAGAAATAAAAAAGAACAAGAGCTATTTAGAAAAAGGAGAAAAACCTAGATGTATGTATATATATATATGCATGTGCGTGTCTGTGAAGTGTGACCAAAGTGTAAGTAGGAGTAGCAAGATATCCCTGTTATCTAGCGTGTTTATGAGACAGAAAAAGAAACCAGCAATCCTACCATCATGCAAAACAGTTACAGGTTTTTGTTTCACAGTCATCTGGCAGGACGGTAGTACTTCCCTGGGTGGTTGCTGTCTACCAACCTACTACCTATATATATATATATATATATATATATATATATATATATATATATATATATATATATATATATATATATAATCTCATCCCCTGCATGCATCAGCCTTACCAGAGATTTTTAACAATGCAAGGAATTCGCAAGAGCAGGCGAGATATACACAAACACTGATCTCTGGCTGAAGGAGACTCGAACCTACGAACCTTGGAACAAGGTACGTAGTGCTTTACCAATCTACCCACACTGGACAACACCTTGGCGTGTAGCATGAGCTAGACGTTTGATCCAAGGCAGCCAGCTTTCTATATATATATATATATATATATATATATATATATATATATATATATATATATATTTTTTTTTTTTTTTTTTTATTATCACACCGGCCGATTCCCACCAAGGCAGGGTGGCCCGAAAAAGAAAAACTTTCACCATCATTCACTCCATCACTGTCTTGCCAGAAGGGTGCTTTACACTACAGTTTTTAAACTGCAACATTAACACCCCTCCTTCAGAGTGCAGGCACTGTACTTCCCATCTCCAGGACTCAAGTCCGGCCTGCCGGTTTCCCTGAATCCCTTCATAAATGTTACTTTGCTCACACTCCAACAGCACGTCAAGTATTAAAAACCATTTGTCTCCATTCACTCCTATCAAACACGCTCACGCATGCCTGCTGGAAGTCCAAGCCCCTCGCACACAAAACCTCCTTTACCCCCTCCCTCCAACCCTTCCTAGGCCGACCCCTACCCCGCCTTCCTTCCACTACAGACTGATACACTCTTGAAGTCATTCTGTTTCGCTCCATTCTCTCTACATGTCCGAACCACCTCAACAACCCTTCCTCAGCCCTCTGGACAACAGTTTTGGTAATCCCGCACCTCCTCCTAACTTCCAAACTACGAATTCTCTGCATTATATTCACACCACACATTGCCCTCAGACATGACATCTCCACTGCCTCCAGCCTTCTCCTCGCTGCAACATTCATCACCCACGCTTCACACCCATATAAGAGCGTTGGTAAAACTATACTCTCATACATTCCCCTCTTTGCCTCCAAGGACAAAGTTCTTTGTCTCCACAGACTCCTAAGTGCACCACTCACTCTTTTTCCCTCATCAATTCTATGATTCACCTCATCTTTCATAGACCCATCCGCTGACACGTCCACTCCCAAATATCTGAATACGTTCACCTCCTCCATACTCTCTCCCTCCAATCTGATATTCAATCTTTCATCACCTAATCTTTTTGTTATCCTCATAACCTTACTCTTTCCTGTATTCACCTTTAATTTTCTTCTTTTGCACACCCTACCAAATTCATCCACCAATCTCTGCAACTTCTCTTCAGAATCTCCCAAGAGCACAGTGTCATCGGCAAAGAGCAGCTGTGACAACTCCCACTTTGTGTGTGATTCTTTATCTTTTAACTCCACGCCTCTTGCCAAGACCCTCGCATTTACTTCTCTTACAACCCCATCTATAAATATATTAAACAACCACGGTGACATCACACATCCTTGTCTAAGGCCTACTTTTACTGGGAAAAAATTTCCCTCTTTCCTACATACTCTAACTTGAGCCTCACTATCCTCGTAAAAACTCTTCACTGCTTTCAGTAACCTACCTCCTACACCATACACTTGCAACATCTGCCACATTGCCCCCCTATCCACCCTGTCATACGCCTTTTCCAAATCCATAAATGCCACAAAGACCTCTTTAGCCTTATCTAAATACTGTTCACTTATATGTTTCACTGTAAACACCTGGTCCACACACCCCCTACCTTTCCTAAAGCCTCCTTGTTCATCTGCTATCCTATTCTCCGTCTTACTCTTAATTCTTTCAATTATAACTCTACCATACACTTTACCAGGTACACTCAACAGACTTATCCCCCTATAATTTTTGCACTCTCTTTTATCCCCTTTGCCTTTATACAAAGGAACTATGCATGCTCTCTGCCAATCCCTAGGTACCTTACCCTCTTCCATACATTTATTAAATAATTGCACCAACCACTCCAAAACTATATCCCCACCTGCTTTTAACATTTCTATCTTTATCCCATCAATCCCGGCTGCCTTACCCCCTTTCATTTTACCTACTGCCTCACGAACTTCCCCCACACTCACAACTGGCTCTTCCTCACTCCTACAAGATGTTATTCCTCCTTGCCCTATACACGAAATCACAGCTTCCCTATCTTCATCAACATTTAACAATTCCTCAAAATATTCCTTCCATCTTCCCAATACCTCTACCTCTCCATTTAATAACTCTCCTCTCCTATTTTTAACTGACAAATCCATTTGTTCTCTAGGCTTTCTTAACTTGTTAATCTCACTCCAAAACTTTTTCTTATTTTCAACAAAATTTGTTGATAACATCTCACCCACTCTCTCATTTGCTCTCTTTTTACATTGCTTCACCACTCTCTTAACTTCTCTCTTTTTCTCCATATACTCTTCCCTCCTTGCATCACTTCTACTTTGTAAAAACTTCTCATATGCTAACTTTTTCTCCCTTACTACTCTCTTTACATCATCATTCCACCAATCGCTCCTCTTCCCTCCTGCACCCACTTTCCTGTAACCACAAACTTCTGCTGAACACTCTAACACTACATTTTTAAACCTACCCCATACCTCTTCGACCCCATTGCCTATGCTCTCATTAGCCCATCTATCCTCCAATAGCTGTTTATATCTTACCCTAACTGCCTCCTCTTTTAGTTTATAAACCTTCACCTCTCTCTTCCCTGATGCTTCTATTCTCCTTGTATCCCATCTACCTTTTACTCTCAGTGTAGCTACAACTAGAAAGTGATCTGATATATCTGTGGCCCCTCTATAAACATGTACATCCTGAAGTCTACTCAACAGTCTTTTATCTACCAATACATAATCCAACAAACTACTGTCATTTCGCCCTACATCATATCGTGTATACTTATTTATCCTCTTTTTCTTAAAATATGTATTACCTATAACTAAACCCCTTTCTATACAAAGTTCAATCAAAGGGCTCCCATTATCATTTACACCTGGCACCCCAAACTTACCTACCACACCCTCTCTAAAAGTTTCTCCTACTTTAGCATTCAAGTCCCCTACCACAATTACTCTCTCACTTGGTTCAAAGGCTCCTATACATTCACTTAACATCTCCCAAAATCTCTCTCTCTCCTCTGCATTCCTCTCTTCTCCAGGTGCATACACGCTTATTATGACCCACTTCTCGCATCCAACCTTTACTTTAATCCACATAATTCTTGAATTTACACATTCATATTCTCTTTTCTCCTTCCATAACTGATCATTTAACATTACTGCTACCCCTTCCTTTGCTCTAACTCTCTCAGATACTCCAGATTTAATCCCATTTATTTCCCCCCACTGAAACTCTCCTACCCCCTTCAGCTTTGTTTCGCTTAGGGCCAGGACATCCAACTTCTTTTCATTCATAACATCAGCAATCATCTGTTTCTTGTCATCCGCACTACATCCACGCACATTTAAGCAACCCAGTTTTATAAAGTTTTTCTTCTTCTCTTTTTTAGTAATTGTATACAGGAGAAGGGGCTACTAGCCCATTGCTCCCGGCATTTTAGTCGCCTCATACGACACGCATGGCTTACGGAGAAAGATTCTTTTCCAATGGACAATAGAAGAAATAAAAAAGAACAAGAGCTATTTAGAAAAAGGAGAAAAACCTAGATGTATGTATATATATATATGCATGTTTTACATATTCGGCACGATATATATATATATATATATATATATATATATATATATATATATATATATATATATATATATATATATATATATATATATATATATATATATATATATATATGAGGGATAAGACCTGTAGTGACTAACAGTGTTCACTGTTGTGCAGCAGCTCCAGGCAGGAGGTGAGGGTGAGAGGTGTGGCACTGGAGGAGGACAGTGTGTGAGGAACCAGGCTGACTGTCTCACTTACCTCACTATCTACAATGACTGTCCTCGTGGCTCTCGCTGTTGCCTCAGTAAGTATAATCTTCTCTGAGAGATTAAACTTTGAAAACAATTATGATATACAATACCTACAATTATTTACCAAGTAATATAAATGTGCAACACTTGCATGTCTTCACTGTCGGAATGTTTGGCTTGTACAGTAGGCCTCTTCTATCTAAGAGGCCTACTGTATTAGTAGAAAGTTGAAGCAGTGGAGAGATAATGATTATGTAATCAGTCCATCAACCTTGAAGAAGTAATTTTCAGGAGGTCAGTCCCTCAGCCTGGAGAGGTGTTTTCCTCTATATTTCTGATGTGTGTGAAACTAAGACATGAGGGTAGAGTCTTTCATACAAGTGGTGGTGATGCATAGACAGTCTGGATGAAGTCATAGGAGGCGGGTCCTACTAGTAAAAGCAAAAACGTAATATATGTTACCAAATGTTTCACTAGTGTCTTATTCTTCAATTTGTCGGTTTTCTAAACCAATTACATCAGTCCTGTCTTGCTTAGATACTTCTAGCACATTATATATATCCCCTATATTTATTCCAGTCTTTTATACACTATAATCATATAACCCCTGAGTCTATGCCTTTCTATAGAATTTCACCACGAGTCACTTGTTTAGAAGAGAAGGATAACCTAAATATTTTAAATGTCCAAGTCATTTGGTATCTTTTTCATTCGTATTTCTTCATAATTGTCGAATGTGTAAGAAAACCATCATCCTGCATAGCTGATATTATCACCAGTAATTACCACAGGAAATGGATCACTTGAAGCATCACTCACTGGCAGTAGAAGTACAGCAAGTGAAGGTGGAGGCCCAGAGAACCTTGACACAGGCAGCAGAAGACCAGCAAGTGAAGGTGGAGCCCCAGAGAACCTTGACACAGGCAGCAGAAGTACAACAAGTGAAGGTGGAGCCCCAGAGAACCTTGACACAGGCAGCAGAAGTACAACAAGTGAAGGTGGAGCCCCAGAGAACCTTGACACAGGCAGCAGAAGTACAACAAGTGAAGGTGGAGCCCCAGAGAACCTTGACACAGGCAGCAGAAGTACAACAAGTGAAGATGGAGCCCCAGAGAACCTTGACACAGGCAGAGAACAACACAACAGTAACACAGAAGAACATCAAACAATGTATTACAGGAAACACCGTAAAGTAAATCAAAGTAAGAGAAAGAGGAAGAAGGTAATAAAGAACAAAGATGGTGTCAGTGGACAACCCAGCAGTGGTAAAGATGTTCAAGACGCAACAAGGATCACCAACAAAAAAACAAGAAAGCAAATATTTACCAAACAACATTATAAGAATGACAGCAAAGAAATAAAAGATGATAAACAAAACTATAAAAATAAGAAAGTAAACAAAGCAGATATTGAAATTAAAAAACTTGATAGAAACGGAAATAAGAGAGAGGATAAGAAAATAATGGTGAGAAGAAGCTACAAAAGTGACACGAAAACTTATGAGAAAGAAGGTAAAAAGAAGATAGAGAGAACATCTAAGAATAAGAAGCATAACAGAAAGATGGTTAATAAGAATAAGAAAGGAGGAACAAAGAAGGTTAATGAAAATTTCAAGAATAAGAAAGGATGGAAAAAGAAGAATGACAAACAATTGAAGAAGAATCAGACTGGCAATAAATACAAGATAAAGAAGAAGATTGGCAGAAAATCTAAGAATATAATGGACGGAAAACAGAAAGTTAAAAGACAATCCAGGGATAAGAAGAAAGGAAAACAGGAAGTTGATAAAAAATCCAAAAGAGAGAATACTGGAAGAAAATCCCTGAGGAAGAAGAGAAAAAAGAAGAAAGTTAATAAAAAAATCAGAAATACGAAAACAGGGAAGCAAAAAGTAAGAAAAAAAACAAGGAATAGGAAAAGAGGGAAAGAGAAGAAAGGTAAGAAAGCTGAGAATAAGAAGATTGACAGTAAATCCAAGAATTTGAAGAAAGGCAAAAAATCCAAATATATGAAGAGAGGCAGTATGACTAAGAAAAAGAAGACTGGCAATAAATCCAAGAATAAGAAGACTGGCAATAAATCCAAGAATAAGAAGACTGACAATAAATCCAAGAATAAGAAGACTGGCAATAAATTCAAGAATAAGAAGGTCGGCAGTAAATCCAAGAATAAGAAGGTTGGCAGTAAATTCAGGAAAAATAAGGAAACGAAACAAGTTAGAAGGAAAACTAAAAATAAGAAAGGAAGGAAGCAGAAATCAATGAAAAATAAGAAGTGGAAACAAGTTAGAAGGAAAACTAAGAGAAAGAAAGGAAAGAAGCAGAAATCCAGGAAAAATAAGGCTAAGAGAAAATCCAAGAAAGGACAATATGTGGTAGTAGGGGTAAGGCAGTGTTTCTACCGGTAGTTATTAGCAGTAAGAATACTTAGGAAGCTAGGAAGTCCTCTATCAATGTGAACAAGGAATAGGATAATAACCAGCAATAATTGATACTTAAATCCAGAAAGGGCAATAAGTGGAGAGAGTAGCATTACTTGGAAAGATAGCTGAGTTAAATTTGAGCCTACACGACAGAGAGGTATAACGGATCTTTCAACCACACCACCTACCCCCCCCCCTAACCATCCCTCCTTCACACACACGCACACACACACAAGGGCAGACACTCATAGAAGCTTTAGACCACAGTAGCAAGTTCCGCTTTTTATAACCCAGAATTACTGGTATGTATTAGCAGTATCTCCCCCTCACACCTCTCCCATACACACGAACACACACATATACACACATACACACACACACACACCTGCACTAGGACAATATGGCAACTAACTAAGCAAATACACACACACACACACACACACACACACACACACACACACACACACACACACACACACACACACACACACACACACACACACACACACACACACACACACACACACACACACACACACACACACATACACAAGCACATATACACTTGACACAAACACGTACCCCCCCTCCCCTAACCACCTCTCCCCCTTCCCTAACCACCTCACCTTAGCCACCTACCCCTCCCCCAAACCATCTAACCCCTCCCCCATACCATCTAACCCCCTCCCCAACTACCTCCCCCCCTCCAATAACCACCCTCCCCCTCCCCCATAACCATCCATCCCCTCTCTCAAGCATGTACTCCCCCCTCCCCTAACCACCTCTCTCCCTTCCCTAACCACCTCACCCTAGTCACCAACCCCACCCCCAAACCATCTAACCCCTCCCCCAAACCATCTAACCCACCTCCATCAACTACCTGTCCCCCTCCAATAACCATCCTCCCACTCCCTATAACCATCCATCCCCTCTCCCCCAACCATCTATTCCCCTCCCCCTAACCAACCCTCCCCCTTCTTTCTGTGGAGCAACGGGGGAACCTAGAACTAGGATAAGAACAAGGGGCTCGAAGGACGGATCGGGGGGGGGAGGACTGGGAAGCAGAGCTCAAAAAAAGGTAGAAAGACTGGGGAAGGAGACTAGAGGAGCTGGCAAGGAAGATGGAAGAGAGGTTAGAAGCAGAATGCAGAAGGTGGAAGCAACATGCCACAACAGCAGAAAACAAGATAAAGAGATTAGAAGAGGAGCTGAGACATCTGAAACAGCATAGAGACAAAGATATTACAGAAGTAGCATCGGCAATGGCTACATCAGACACAGACAACGGGTCTGAAGGGAGCATGGAAACTAAACTGTATGCAGAGGTCCTGTCAAACCCACATGGGGCCAAAACAAAGACAGGGAGCACACTAGGACAAAATGTGAGGTTGGAAGACATTGAAGGAACTAGGACATGTGCAGGGACCTTACCAGACACCTGTGGGGGCCAGGAACAGGTGAGCAGGAAGGAGAAACCAAGGAGGATAGGGGCCATAGCTAGGGAAGGGACTGAAGGAAGGAACACTCCACGGGAAGGAACTAAAACACATCAGAGGATGCAATGGGAGTCACAGTGGGAGGTGGAAAGGGAGAGATCAGTGTTTGTCTATGGGCTAGACGAAGCTAAAGGGGAAACTTATGAGGAAAGAAAGCAGGAGGAGAAAAAAGCGATTGAAGGTATCATGAAGGTGATAGGCGAGGGGGAAATGACCCAGGTGGCAAATTTTCGGAGAATCGGGTGGTTCACAAAGAAAAGGAATCGGCCTCTCAAAGTAATTTTCAAGGCAGAATCAACCCGAACCATGATCCTGCAGGAGAAAGCACGGCTGAGAGGCAGGCAGGAGTTCATGAGTGTGTACCTCGATCGAGACAGAACACAGGAGGAAAGGAAGACGATGAAAGAGAGAGTTCAGAAACGAAAGGAGAAATGGGAGGAAATGAAAAAGGAGAGCAGAATAACCCAGGAACAAGTGGAAGGACAAGCACACCCCCCAGAAACACCTGCAGAAGGACCCCAGCCACGACACCCCCAAGGCAACTGAACAATCCAAACCAACCATCACACACCGATCCCTCTGTTCCCACCCCCCGCACCACAGTTACAGTATTAGAACAGAAGTTGAAGGTTTGGTACACAAATGCAGATGGATTAACGAATAAACATGAGGAATGGCAAGAAAGAATCAATGAGAAGTCCCCAGACATCATAGCAGTTACAGAAACAAAACTCACGGGGACAATAACAGATGCAATCTTCCCACCAGGATACCAGATCATGAGGAAAGATAGAAGGGGCAGAGGGGGAGGTGGGGTTGCTCTGCTAGTAAAAAACAGATGGAAATTCGAGAAAATGGAAGGCATAGATGAGATGGGAGAAAGAGACTACATAGTAGGTACACTTCAGTCTGGGGAACACAAGGTGGTCATTGCAGTGATGTATAATCCACCACAGAACTGCAGGAGGCCAAGAGAGGAATATGAAGAGAGCAACAGAGCAATGGTGGACACACTTGCTGAGGTGGCAAGAAGAGCTCACTCCAGCAGAGCAAAGTTGCTGGTTATGGGGGATTTCAACCACAGGGAGATTGACTGGGAAAACCTGGAGCCACATGGGGGTCCCGAAACATGGAGAGCCAAGATGATGGACGTGGTGCTGGAAAACCTCATGCACCAACATGTTAAGGACACTACCAGAGTGAGAGGGGAGGATGAACCAGCAAGATTGGACCTTGTGTTCACCCTGGGCAGTTCAGACATTGAGGACATCATGTATGAGAGTCCCCTAGGAGCTAGCGACCACGTGGTTCTGTGCTTTGAATATATAGTAGAGCTGCAAGTGGAGAGAGTAACAGGAGTTGAATGGGAAAAGCCTGACTATAAAAGAGGGGACTACATAGGGTTGAGGAACTTCCTGCAGGAGGTCCCGTGGGACAGAGAACTGGCAGGAAAGCCAGTAAATGAAATGATGGAATATGTAACAACAAAATGCAAGGAGGCAGTGGAAAGGTTTATTCCCAAGGGCAACAGAAACAACGGGAAGACCAGAACGAGCCCCTGGTTTACCCGACGGTGTAAGGAGGCAAAAACAAAGTGCAATAGAGAATGGAAAAAGTACAGAAGGCAGAGAACACACGAAAATAGGGAGATCAGTCGCAGAGCCAGGAACGAGTACGCACAGGTAAGGAGGGAGGCCCAGCGACAGTATGAAAATGACATAGCATCGAAAATCAAGACTGACCCGAAACTGTTGTATAGCCACATCAGGAGGAAGACAACAGTCAAAGACCAGGTGATCAGATTAAGGACAGAAGGGGGAGAACTCACAAGAAATGACCAGGAGGTATGTGAGGAGCTAAACAGGAGATTTAAGGAAGTTTTTACAGTAGAGACAGGAAGGGCTGTGGGAAGTCAGCACAGAAGGGAACATCAAGAGGGAATATACCACCAAGTGTTGGATGACATACGAACAACCGAGGAGGAGGTGAAGAAGCTGCTAAGTGACCTTGATACCTCAAAGGCGATGGGACCGGACAACATCTCCCCATGGGTCCTTAGAGAAGGAGCAGAGATGCTGTGCGTGCCTCTAACCACAATCTTCAACACATCCCTTGAAACTGGGCAACTACCTGAGAAATGGAAGACAGCAAATGTAGTCCCCATATTTAAGAAAGGAAACAGAAACGAGGCGCTAAACTACAGACCTGTGTCTCTGACATGTATTGTGTGCAAAGTCATGGAGAAGATTATCAGGAGGAGAGTGGTCGAACACCTGGAACGGAACAAGATTATAAATGAAAACCAGCATGGGTTCATGGAAGGCAAATCTTGTATCACAAACCTCCTGGAGTTTTATGACAAGGTAACAGAAGTAAGACACGAGAGAGAGGGGTGGGTTGATTGCGTTTTCCTAGACTGCAGGAAGGCCTTTGACACAGTTCCCCACAAGAGATTAGTGCAGAAGCTGGAGGATCAGGCGCATGTAACAGGGAGGGCACTGCAATGGATCAGGGAATACCTGACAGGGAGGCAGCAACGAGTCATGGTACGTGAAGAGGTATCACAGTGGGCGCCTGTGACGAGCGGGGTCCCACAGGGGTCAGTTCTAGGGCCAGTGCTATTTTTGATATATGCGAACGACATGATGGAAGGAATAGACTCTGAAGTGTCCCTATTCGCAGATGATGTGAAGTTGATGAGAAGAATTAAATCGGATGAGGATGAGGCAGGACTGCAAAGAGACCTGGACAGGCTGGACATGTGGTCCAGAAACTGGCTTCTCGAATTCAATCCTGCCAAATGCAAAGTCATGAAGATTGGGGAGGGGCAAAGAAGACCGCAGACAGAGTATAGGCTAGGTGGACAAAGACTACAGACCTCACTCAGGGAGAAAGACCTCGGGGTGACCATAACACCGAGCACGTCACCGGAGGCACACATCAACCAAATAACTGCTGCAGCATACGGGCGCCTGGCAAACCTGAGAATAGCGTTCCGATACCTTAATAAGGAATCGTTCAAGACACTGTACACTGTGTATGTTAGGCCCATACTGGAGTATGCAGCACCAGTCTGGAACCCACACCTGGTCAAGCACGTCAAGAAGTTAGAGAAAGTACAAAGGTTTGCAACAAGGCTAGTCCCAGAGCTCAGGGGAATGTCGTACGAGGAAAGGTTGAGGGAAATCGGACTGACGACACTGGAGGACAGAAGGGTCAGGGGAGACATGATAACGACATACAAGATACTGCGGGGAATAGACAAGGTGGACAGAGATAGGATGTTCCAGAGAGGGGACACAGGAACAAGGGGTCACAACTGGAAGCTGAAGACTCAGACGAGTCACAGGGACGTTAGGAAGTATTTCTTCAGTCATAGAGTCGTCAGGAAGTGGAATAGCCTAGCAAGTGAAGTAGTGGAGGCAGGAACCATACATAGTTTTAAGAAGAGGTATGATAAAGCTCAGGAAGCAGAGAGAGAGAGGACCTAGTAGCAATCAGTGAAGAGGCGGGGCCAGGAGCTGAGTCTCGACCCCTGCAACCACAATTAGGTGAGTACAATTAGGTGAGTACACACATACACACACACACACAGAATTAAGACACAAGAGAGAGGGGTGGATAGATTGCATTTTCTTGGACTGTAAGAAGGCCTTCGACACAGTTCCTCACAAGAGGTTAATGCAAAGGCTAGAGGATCAGGAGCAAATAACAGGATGGGCACTGCAACGGATCAGAGAATACCTGACAGGGAGGCAACAGCGAGTCATGGTACGTGATGAGGTATCACAGTGGGCGCCTGTGACGAGCGGGGTCCCACATGGGTCAGTCCTGGGACCAGTGCTATTTTTGGTATATGTGAATGACATGATGGAAGGGATAGACTCAGAAGTGTCCTTGTTTGCAGATGATGTGAAGTTAATGAGGAGAATTAAATCGGATGAGGATCAGGCAGGACTACAAAGAGACCTGGACAGGCTGGACATGTGGTCCAGAAACTGGCTTCTCGAATTCAACCCCGCCAAATGCAAAGTTATTGGGTAGGGCAAAGAAGACCGCAGACGGAGTATAGGCTAGGTGGCCAAAGACTGCAAACCTCACTCAAGAAAAAGATCTTGGGGTGAGTATAACACCGAGCACGTCTCCGGAAGCACACATCAACCAGATAACTGTTGCAGCATATGGGCGCCTGGCAAACCTGAGAATAGCGTTCCGATA